>NC_079169.1:22463114-22623114 GCF_947568905.1 Ostrea edulis
TTAATTGGACAATGCAATAAAGCAACAATTACTGGTGTGCAGTGTGATACTGAACACTGCCATTTTGTTGTTTTTGCAAGTTGTTCGTTTAATATTCACGTGATCAACGTACAAGTTATATTGACAATTACAAGTATAGTTATCGTTCTTTACGAAATAAACAAACCACAATGTCCAAACACTTACTTTATGTGCTATTTTGTTTTCATTATTTTGATGGTAAATTGAAGCAAATATGATGTTTAGAATATCTAAATCCAACATCCTGTTTAATGTGACTTATAAAAAGTCTACAAGCCCATCGTACTTCCTGATTTTTAGTTTTCACTGACCCAACCGTAAAATTCACTGGCCTCGGTCTTCGGACCACTGAGTTTTCGTGAAGACTGCTTGTGAATTTATGTTCTCGTGATTTGACATATATGAATCCTTTCGTGATATAAAATATTCGCGTAAAATAAGGAATCTACAGTACTTGCTACTACAAGGATTTACTGTACTGACCCATCTTTGATGCTGATGCCTCCTCCAGTGCCTGTAACCCAGCCCAAATCATAAAACTGTCGTAAAAGGGCAGGAATAAGATTCCGTGGGTGCTCCTGTATAAATACATCAATATAAAAACGTGATAAAAATAAATGTGTTGGAGCGACAAGAATCCCCTGCTCAAGGGCCATAACTCTTTATCCAACCAGACCCATATAAGTAGTGTTAAGTACTTGACCCGCAAATTCTCATGATATAAATCTATATCTCAAATTTAAATTCAAAATGTCCATGCACATACCAAATTTCAGCTGAATATGTGCATGTGTAGCAGAGATAATAAACAAATACTGAAATATGACAGAAAAGGGTATGCCCTCATTAAAAAGTGGGGACATAAAGTCTTTCAAAATATTTTGAAAATATTTTCACTATTTCAACAGCAAAGGAGTTATTGCCCTTAACAACATTTTAAAAATATAAATACATATAATCAATTATCTATAGAAAAAATTAAACTATAATTTCAGTATCAGATAGTTTACCAGATGTTTTATTATACCAAGTGAATAAAATTCCACCCCAAGACATATTTCTCCCATGCACAAATTTAATTATATATAGATTTTGCAAAAAACCGATCACATTCATCATGAGGGTAGAGCCACCTTAAACATATACTATTTGTGTAGCAGAGACTAATTGCCTCTGCTGAGAATTGAACCCGGAGCCTCTGGCAGAACATTCCAATGCTGTAACTCTTATATATCTAATAGCACTATCACATTGTTCCCTCCAGAGAGAGAGAGGTGTACCAAGTCAACTGTCTCAGAATACCAGTGCCTGTGGGGCGAATTCCAATTTTAAATAAAAAACCTTCCATAAGTTTCTATCACCAGCTGACATCAATTACATGGGTGTTTTTGGAACGAATCACTTTCCAAAAAATAAAATCCAATGACTGGTGACCATCACCCTGATGTGTATTAGGGGCTGACCATGACTGGTGATTGTCATTGAGGTCTGCAAAATAAGTATAAAACTACTGACCACACCTTTTTATTGAGCTCAATAATTGAATCATGGATTAGTTGAACCCTCGTCATTAATAATCATATTGTTGCTCACTCTAAATGAGTATTATTGTGAGCTGATGACGACTGTCTAAAGTCAAATCCGGTCAACCAAATAAATTTGAAATAGCATTCTGGTGATGTGTTGGTGATCTGTTTTTTATCTTTAGTTTTTACTTTAATTGGATGCAGACTCTATTGAATACACATGGTACCCACTCATGAGAATCCTCCGAAATTTTAACCTCATGGTGTTGGTCTCCAGTTTTTTAACTTTGTATTAATACATATAATATTAATTAATCAAATCAAAGATGTTTATTTCAGCTGAGGGATGCATTAATTCTATTGAAGATCAGTCGATCTTCAATCAGTTAAGAACATGGATATCTTAATCTGGCATCCATGAATCTAAAAGTTCCTTTCCTGGAGTAAATTATTACATAAATTTATATTTCATATCAATAATGATGGTAGACTTCAGCAATAAATGTAAAGAACATGAATATACATATTTCAACTGTTACTGGAATATCAGCAGCTTGTACCGATGACGTAGTATCAAGGTATGAGTCACCAATACCTGCTTTAACTCCTGTATCACATCAAGGGTATTAAACTGATGCCTAATTTCTTTTTCATTAATTGTTTAGATACTTACAGGCCATTTGTATAAATGTTAATTGCTGCTCCCCGGGGTGCATGTCATTGCAGATCAATAAATTCTAAGACTATTTTGCTGAAGCATCAACAGTACATAGATGTAATCGACAAAATGTGAACAGATCAATTCCAATTTGAACATCAAAAGATAGAATATCTTGACCAAGTTAAAGAGATACACATGTAATCTGTTACATTCTACAGGACGCAAGCAAACCAATTGGTTTGATCGACGAATTCTAAACTGTGAGGATGATATCATTAGTTCAGATAAGATAAGTTTATTCCAATTTTGAGCCCAGAGGGCATTACAGCAAGACAGCTTATAAAGAAGGAAATTTCAAAAAAGTTTATAACATTAACTACAGATTACATATTCTCCGATTTCATATTCTGATATTTCTCCGAGTAGGTCACAGGGTTTGCTCAGATTGTGTCTAAACAGTAGTAGCCTTGGTGCATTTCTGGAGATGCATGGTATATGTATAACCACAGGGGCTCGTCACGAAATTTTTGTCTTAATAAAATTTGACATCGTCTATTATAGAATAGAGAGGGTCAATTCGTGACGAGCCCCTGTGGTATAACAGTGAAAAGTGACAGTATTTGAAAATGTCATTTGTCAGCCAAATATCAATCTTAATCTACTGTACAAAATAATGCGGTTATTGCATAAACATTATAGGGACAAATTTGACAAAGAAAATACCTCGGGATACCGTTTATCCATTTAGTGCAGTGTCAAATTGCAAAACAGGCAAGGTGAAATTGAAACTGAAAGTAAACAACGTGCTAAATTATACCTAAAAAAGAAACCAATAAGAACGGGGGGAAATTATCCGGATTCCATAAATTGCCTTTTCAGGGCACTCGAGACGTTATCTGTTTTTGTCCGTCGTCGTACGCCTGTCGCAAACTTTTGAACATTTTCAGCTTTTTCTCTGGAAAGACAGAGCCAGTTTTGGTATGTAACATCTATATGTCATGGATCTTGCAAGTCTCGGATCCGCAGGGCCTCCCTGGGGCGTAAGGGGTTTGGTCAAAACCATCAAAATTAATATAATCTTTAAAAGCATTCTTTATTCCTGGACATCAAGCAGTCAAACTATTAAGATGATTATAATAAGCAATATATCCTTTACTAAATCTGAAATCCAGGGTGGGGCTAAGTTGGACTTATGAAAGGTGAAGATACGAACAGTGATCAATCTCATTTAAATCCGATAAGCAATGCAAAGCAAAGCAATACTTATCTCAGAAAATCGTCTTTACTTCTGGATGTCAAAAGGCAAAATGTTTGCATGGTTATAATGAGCAATGAGCACTATACAAAAACTGTGAAAGTCATAACCCCTGGGTTCGGGCCTTAGGGTGGGACAAAGTTGGTCATATGAAAATGCATACGTACATGTAATTTAGACAATTGTCTTTACTTCAGGGCACCACTCTCGTGCGAGGCAAACTGTTGGCACGATCATAATTAACAATGAGCCCTCTACTAAAACTGAAATTAATTACCCTAGGTTCAAGCTCTTCGGGGTGAGATTAAGTTGGTCATATATCACCGTATACAACGTCACACTCGAGCGGTCGTAACTGTGGATCACGAGGGCTCGATCGGCTCCGGAGCGGAGAAAATGCAGTATCACCGAGTATAAGATCGATTTTCTCATAAAATACACCATATTTCTGCAATCATATTGCAGATATATATTGATCATTCAAATTTGTCACTGAATTTCAAAAACCCGTACTTATCTCACACACTTCGTTCGCGTTTCATGAGTAGATCTACAAAGTTGAAATTGATGATTTAAACCCACCTTTCTCGGTCATTTCATTTCCTTGCCTACTTGATTGTATGTATACCCCGATACCATGATTGTTGATGATTATATCGCCCTTTTACTTACATTTTCACAAAATCGTAGCCTACCAATTGCAATCTAATTAAAATTAGATCTTCCATCCACTCCCCAGTTTTCGATACGTGTTTAATTAGATTGCTACCAATTGGAAAAGTGTCGCATGAGGGGTCAAATCTGGCATCCCAGGAGGACTATGCCCCCATGCGTTTTACTGTACATATCATTAGGCTTTAAAGTTTGACCTTTGGGCTGATAAACATGAATTTTGTCAAGATCCCTATAATGATACATATTTGTCAGTTTTCTTTTCATATTTCAGAATAAAATATGATGCGAAAGAAGTCAAATCTTTCAACGAATAGTATGAAAAAGTGCAAACTTTTAAGCTCCTATACATGTAACCATCGAATCCATGTCTTGTACTCAAATCGCCTTCAAGCATACTTGTACACAATTGGAAGGACTAACGCCAAAACGAAAAAAAATATATATACCAAGAAGTACATCCACATTTAGCGAAAAGGAAAGTTTGTAACATCAAAGACATCATTTCCACATTATCAAAGTCCTCCTCGTGATCAAACAAATCAAAGCTTGTGGGGATCCGGGTTAGAATAGATCCTCAGTACCCCCTTGCTTGTCGTAAGAAGCGACTAAATGGAGGTCCATCGGATGAGACCGCAAAAACCGAGACCCCGTGTCACAGCAGGTGTGGCACGATAAAGATAGAGAGCCCTCATGATCCACAGTGACGACTCCTCGAATGTGACGTTGTATATGGTGTATATTGAATATGCATTATATCTTAGCAAAATCTTTATTAAATTAAACTTTGTACATGATAGAAGTATACGAGGGCCTCGTATCTTTCAGGGAATTTTAAAAAAACCAACCCAAAAACTGGTAAACTATTGATAGTGAAAAAGTTTATATTTTCCATAGGAAATCAATTTGTTATTTATAATTTTAAAATATTGTTAGGGACAATAACTCTTATGCTGGTATTTTATCTTCTGTATGTCTATTATACAATGCTTTCCCTAATATCCACAATAAAATATTTATAAATAAGCGGTTTTTCTGAACTGTTCACATGTAAAATTTGCCATTGACACAAATTTTTATCTGTTTTAATCATTCTGTTTTACTAAAATGAATGATTTTCTTATGTTGAACTATACGTCTGCTTTTGTATTTCTGATATCTTATAAAGGTGGCAACATACACATTTTCTTTGGTTATTAATCAAATTAAACTATATTGAGTTGAAATTGATCAAGTTTTTCCACTTTCAGCCATTAATATTGATATCGAGCTGAAGGCCACAGCAAGGTTTTTTCTTCTTATGTAGAAGCTTTTGATTAAATTCTGCTTCGTAAGAATATAAAAACAGTTTAGCTAATAAAGGAGCACAATTTGTGTGGATGGGAATTCCAACAGAATGTTGGAAGACCTGATCACCAAAGACTACGAAATTATTGTCGATGAGGAACTCCAGTATGAAAGGTGAAGATAACGAACATTGATCAATCTTATAACTCCTATAAGCAATACAAAATAGAGAGTTGGGCAAACACGGACCCCTGGATATACCAGAGGTGGGATCAGGTGCCTAGGAGGAGTAAGCATCCCCTGTCGACCAGTCACAACCGCCGTGAGTCCTATATCTTGATCAGATGAGTTATCCTTAGTCCAAATTAGTGTGCATGCCAATAACGGCCTAACAATTGCTATGAAACACGTCAGACAGCATTTAACCCAATGATAGGTTGTATTGGTAAACTAGATCGTTACAAGGACCATAGAATTTGTGAAATGCTGACTTTAAACGAGACTGTTGAAACCCCTGCACCATCAACTTATTTGTCAGTAGCCTGCTTCAATTAAAAAACTTACCATAAGGAGAACAAGCTCTTGCGTATCGAATCAATTGAGAGATATAAACACCTTATGCAAGTGATAATGGAATATTGGTACATAAATATGGAAAGTTGACGATGAAGAAGCTGAAATCATCCCGTTTGTCATAGAGTTGAGTTGTTAGTTTGCCGTTAATGTATATTTTAATCTTTTTAATAATATCAATTTGAGAGTACTTGTGCATAGAATCAGAGTGGTGTTTAACAAAATTTTTTTTGAATGACTGATCATAAAATATGAATATTTCCCTCTTCCCTTTTTATTGAAGAAACAACTTTCTTTGGTGGCAAAAATCTATGATGGAATACATGACTGATCTTTTTATGAGGAAGAATGTTGGTTATGTTGAAGGCATCTATTCCGTTGTCATTTGCGGACTGTATCTAGCTAACAACTCTGTTTGTCAAATGAGTTTTGGGAATTTGTCCTTGCTCTTAGAAAGTAATAGTAGAGTAGATGCGGCGGTTTCGTGTGACTAACCTTTGAAAGTATGAAGTTGATGAAAGCTGGATGTCATACGAGAGTCCCATTCATAAGTATTCTTGGATATGGACATTTCCTGCGAACTTGATGGAATAGTGGAAAGTGTTCGCAATCTTGATAAGATTGTTGAGACATTCACGATCGTCAACCCACTTCATGTCAATGTCATCTACGAAACGTAACCAATTAAAAAGTTTAGATTGTAAATAGAGTTGGAGGCTAAGTTCCAATCTCCCTGTAAAGATGTTGGCATACGATGGTACCATTTTAGTTTCCCATGGACGTGTCACTGATTTGCAGGTGGTTTCCATCGATGAAAATGAAATTATCAAAAACTTGAGGACATGATAAAGAAACATAAAGAGTGATTCAGCTGAAGGATATTAAACTCTCAATAATCCTCGACATTCTCATCTATGGCACTGACTATTGGACGGTCTGGCATGTCTTGTTAGTGGGTTGTATACAGTAAATAAGAAGTTTCAGAATCAAAGAGAGTGGCACTGGAAACATTCAAAACCAGGTATGCGTCTGTCATGTTTTTGTGATTGGTCGTGATAGGATTTCTGCGTTTGAAGCGTCTACAGCGAGTCTTCTCAGTGTTAGCATTGGATTGTTGACTATGTCTCTTTAAGCTTCATTGCTTCTGTCATGGACTGGTGTCGCGATGGAATTTCTTCTTCTGGATGTTTTTCAGATCGGCCCTGAGAACCATGTTGTAAGTTGTGATAATCCGTTAGGCCTCTTAAAATCTGTTGGTGTGATTTGAAGGCGAAGAGCGCCCTTATATAGAAGCTACTCAATGTCGAATTTTCGCAAACCTTCAGGAAATTGAACTATTCCTTGATAATCAACATGAAGTAAGGGCAAACAAAACTCACAGATTAATTTCAAATAGAAATCTTAAGTAGACTAATAAATTCATTCCATTCTTCCAATGTTGTAAATTTTGTAAAGCAATAAACTGATAACGAACAAGGCAATCGGATCTGGTTTATACTCTGCTGCTGTAATCGGGATGAAGATGTGAAGTAAAGCTTCCAATATGGTTGACATTTTCCGATTTCGCTCAATTTGAATTTTGTTTATATCAAAAGTAACCTGCACTTCATGCACCAGAAGGTTGGGGGTAAATCCTTGATATGGATGGAAGGATCTTGAAATTTAATTTATTAATTCAGAGATGTGCATTGCATACATACCTGCATTTTCATCTTAGTAAAAATTTAGGGGCGGGTTAATTGAAAATGATTAATAGTTTTATAGCTATCCAAATTCTATTAAATTGTATTCTTTGAATGAATCAAGTATTAGTGGATGGAAAAACAATAACGTCGAATTGTTGAAGACACTGAGCACTTTATATTCCACTATAGAATTACAAAGAAAGTGATGGAGGAAATGAGAAATTGTTTATTACTAGGAGAACCATACTATTTGGTTGGTTGGTTGTATATTGTTTAATACCCTGCTCGACAATCTTTAACTCATGAAAATACCAGAGGTGGGATCAGGTGTGTAGGAGAAGTAAGCACCCCCTATCAACCGATCACAACCGGTTATATCATGCAAGGTGAAGATAACGAACAGTGATCAATCTCATAACTCCTATAAGCAATACAAATAAATAGTTGGGCAAACACGAACCCCTGGACACACCAGAGGTGGGATCAGGTGCCTAGGAGGAGCAAGCATCCCCTGTTGACCGGTCACACCCGCCGTGAGCCCTATATCCTGATCAGGTAAACGGAGTTATCCGCAGTCAAAATCAATGTGCCAAGAACGGCTTAACAATCGGTATGAAATACGTCAGACAGCATTTGACCCAATGCGAGGTTGTATTGACGAACTAGATCGTTATAACGACCATAGAATTTGCGAAATGCTGACTTCAATCGAGACTGTACTATCAACTTGTTTGTCAGTAGCTTACCTCGATTTAAAAACTGACTATACGCAGAACAAGCTCTTGCAATATCGAATCAGTTGAGATATGTAAACACCATATGCAGGTGATAATGGAATATTGCTACATAAATATGGGAAGTTGACGGTGGAGAAGCTGAAATCATCCCGTTTGTCATACAGTTGAGTTGTCAGTTTGCCGTTAATTCTACTTTCAATAAAATATCTAAGTATGAAGCAGAAGTGGACGACTCTGTGGTGTCCTTTATTTCGAGCTCACAGGGATATATCAAATCGACATATGAATGAAAGTTATTATTATTAATAGACAAAACGTCATCGATATATCTAAAAGTCGAATTGAAGGTCACAGCGAGAGATTTTTTCTTCTCACGTAGAAGTTTTTGAATAAATTCTGCTTCACATGAATATAAAAACAGGTCAGCTAACAAAGGAGCACAATTCGTGCCCATGGGAATTCCAACAGATTGTTGGAAGACCTGATCACCAAAGACCACGAAGATATTGTCAATGAGGAACTCTAGCATATTTTTTATTTCAACTTCAGAGTATTTGTGCGTGGAATCAGAGTGGTGTTTAACAAAGCAAGTTTTTGAATGACTGATCACTAGATATGAATATTTCCGTTTTCCGTTTTTGTTGAAGAAGCAACTGTCTATGATGTCAAAAAGTCTAGTCTTTAATTTATCGTGAGGAATGGTCGTGTATAGTGTTGAAAAGTCATAGGTTTTAATGCTATTGATTTGGGAAAAATTCTGTGATTTCAAATTTACTAAAAGTTCTTTAGAATTTTTTAGAATCCACATTTGATTAACACCACTTCTGGCATATGTAGTCGCACAGTAAGTTTGAAGTTTCTCCTTCACAGCTGTTAACATTTTCGTGAGGAGCAAAGATAGGGGCTTGGTAGAGCACTTACTGGATCCAGCAATGTATCTTTGTTTGTAAGGGTTTTTATGTAGTTTAGGAATCCAGTATAGGTACGGTAACTCATAGTCATTCGACCCATTGACTGGGATATTAAATGTGTCTAAAACTGAGGCATGGTTTTGAAGAATTTCATCCTTTGAAAGGGCAGTTGGAGTATTAGTACGATCACCAAAAGTGGAATTAATGCCAAGTTCGT
This sequence comes from Ostrea edulis, assembly GCF_947568905.1. Classification (NCBI taxonomy): domain Eukaryota; kingdom Metazoa; phylum Mollusca; class Bivalvia; order Ostreida; family Ostreidae; genus Ostrea; species Ostrea edulis. The sequence goes on from NC_079169.1 coordinate 22,472,660, forward strand.
TGAAAATACAATTGTAATAATGAGCCTTACAAACAAAGACAATGTTGTTACTAACTTTGTCAGCTGGAACCAAAACATATTCATCATGTAACCTATCTAATTCTTTTATCACCTCTGGTTTACTAAACACAGAAGGATAGATGGTACGTACTTTTGTTTTCATGTGTCTAATGCGGGATTTTAATATTCCTCTTATGCCTTTAACCCATTCTGACAATGTATCAAGTTCTTCTTTTTCATATTTAGCCCATCGTTTGGCATAATCTTCGACAGAATTCATAATAGAGATGAAGTTCTGTCGCCAATTAAAAGACCGAGGTTCTCTGTATTTTGGACCTTTTAGAATAAGTGATTTGGGGTCCTCATTTTCAACTATATCAACATCACCAGTAATGACATGTCCAGCTGGACTATAGTTGAAAGAAGATGAAGAACAAGAACACGTTGGTGGATTACGTATAAGATGGTCTATATCTAGGCACTGCAAAGGTTTATAATTAAAAAGTTTGGATGCAATAGTAGAAGTATAGCTGTAGGAAATACAGGGTGTATACTTGAACTTCAGATAAGTTGGAATACACGACTGGACCCTTTTATGGCGAAGAATGTTGCTTATGTTGACGGCATCTATTCCTTTGTTTGTAAATTGAAGCTTAAGGAACTGGTGGTATGATTTGGAAGGAATATCATCCATGGTTCGTGCTGGTTTAAAGAGCCTGTGATGGGCAACATCCATAATCATAGAGTTCAGTCTATATTAAGGTGTTGAAAAATCCAAGTATAGACTAGCTGTAGCTTCTTCAAATAACGTGTGTAAAACTCTCAATGGAACAGAGTAAAGTTTTGTACGAATATGATGTGGACCTAATTGTCTGTTGACGCAACGCAAAAGTGAATCAAACGTGACATCATTTATACTTGGTCTTTTATATGAATGATGCCCATGACTGCGTTTCCGTCTTTGGTCACACACACACACACACACACACACACACACACACACACACACACACACACACACACACATATATATATATATATAATCTCTAAAGATGTTTACAGCTGATTTTTTTAATTTAGAATTTACTTCGAAATAAGAGACCTTTATATATATATATATATATATATATATATATATATATATATGTCTCTCAACTGATTCGAAACGCATGAGCTTGTACTGTGTATGACCAGCTTTTAAATCTACTGACAAAAACGTTGATGTTACAGGGGTTTCAACATTCTCGTGTAAAGTCAGCATTTCGCAAATTCTCTGATCGTTATAACGATTTAGTTTGCCTATAAAAACAGCTGTAGTTCTCCTGTCCTATTTTTTTCATTAGAGGTGCAGGTGTGATGCTATTAACGTTAATATAAGTCCTTCACAGTGTCACGATTAAATATTCTGACCACTCTCGATCTTACAAAATGTAACAATCGTGTCTATGAAAATCACGTACCTACATAAAACACCAAAAACGTCCACCAGAAAGTCGCCTATTTTGGAGAGCATGTCGTCGATTTTCGCCTCAAATTCCTTCACAACCTATGCTTTTATCTTTTTTCTTCTGTCGATCACATATTTGTTGACTTGACTTGTGGTAATATCCAATTCAACCCACGGCATACGCATTCTAAATCACACGTCAAGATTTAACTAGAAATTCAGTCTACTTGTGATTTGCTCCGACGGTGGGACAACAGTTACATAACGTACTCTGTTTTAATGCTGTTTGCCATGTCATACACACATTTCAGACTATTGTAATCCGTTGAAATAAAAAATGCGAGTTAGTCACCAGTGTAAACACAATATGACTTCAAGCGCACGCGTAACCACTATTAGAACAGTAGCAAATCATCTATCAGAGCAAAATCAGCGAATGTAAAGTCATTTGACGGCTCTGTAATCAGCATTTGAATTCACCAAGACCATCAAAGTTATAGGATTTCAAAACTGAATAGTTTGTTATGGAAAGTAACCTTCATCGCCCTCGCTTGCGCTCGTATTAAGTTGCTTTTTATTTCAATCAATCGAAAGATGTCTTAAAGTTTTTATCATACCACGACAACGTATGTAGATAACCTCGAATCGTCAAGGAAACTCACACACACATTTTAAATTGCTACATTGTACTCATATTCAGGAAACTTACTGTCATCGATGTAGTTCAATATTTACGCTGAACGTCGTTATGCCCAGAGTTGTCATTGGCATCACTATAATTATATTGTAAGATGTTGTCATTGGCGTCAAGATAATTATATAGTAAGTTTCTAAAATACTAAAAATAGAATAGGAAGACTGCGTTTCAATGTGTTTATTTTACAGTTAAAATTGGAGTAAATCTAAATAGCAGAATCCCTGTATTGTTGTACAAACACTTCATGTTCAGTTGGTAAATCATCAACAAATTTACTGCCTGTTTTGATTCCATGTTCTTTATGTACACGGTTAGTCAATAATATCACTTTAATATAACGGTGTTTTCTCTCTACATTTACATAATGTCTGCTTCTGATTGAGTACTCTGCATTTCATTGAACGATCGGGTACCTTCTACGTCATTATAAATTGAATTACTATGGTATTGTGTAAATATATAGTATAAATGACTGTAGATGTTATATACTTGTGTAGATAAGCTTTATAGTAAAAGCATTGGTTGCCCCTTTTAATCATTCTGCACTATTAACACGGAATCACGTCATGAAGAAGAATTAAAACGCATTTACGCATGATCTATATCTCAAAACTGACAATTCATGGATTCAAAATGCCTCAGAACTTTCCTAGCGACGGAAATTGTGATATTTTCATTGGATAGCTTGTGTGTTTATTTAGAGGCAATTTTATGGTATGATGACATGGCTAGACCAACTATTGTGTCAAATTCGCGTTCATTTCCGCAGCTTTGTGGTTGCGATTTGTCGTGGGTATTTTATATGATAAGGTGTTAATAGCATTGTACATACAATGACTTACTGTAAAATCTCATGCTTAGAAACATTGTTATTTCAAAGAAATTATCTATTCCATGACCATATGAAATCACATTATCTTGCATCTCCCTAATGATGCCGGTCTCCTAATTTATTTCCATGATATATTTTTTTCTAGATCCAATGATAATATATCCGAGCTGAACATATCACATTTCTTTGCTAATCCAGGAAAAGTGTGTAAAATATTGTTGTCCTGCTTTGCGATACAATGGCACCATCCTTAATTGACTGATGTAGTCATTTGATGTAGTTCTGGAGCTGTTAAAACCTTTTAATGATAAGACTTGCATTATGAAACAAAAACAAGAAAACACAATCCTAGAACCAGTTAGTTATTCTTTATTTTAAATGAATTTACAGGATTAGCGTTTCCCTCACTGCATTTGACGGTCTATATATCCCAGTGAAATAAAACAGTTGTCGTAGAAACCAGGTAAAAATATATTACGTACCTGTACACTTACAAAAAGTAAGTACATGTTTTCTTAAGTGGAGAGGTTGTTCTAATTGAAAGGAAATGCAGAATTTGTGTATTCAATGGAAATAAGATATATTTTATCGCTATTTTCTTGCATTGTACTTGATATATTCGATATTATTCACAAGAATATGGAGCAACTCTCATATTGTTTACGAAATTACTGGGTGAAGAATGCATACAAATTTACTATTATGAGAAGCAAATTGAAGAAAACGCATCTGTAGCAGACATATTGCTATGTTTTTGGGATTTTCTACTATCCATCACAACTTAAAATATTTGATAATTATCATGTACAGACATAAAACTAAATTGGCAGACTAATGTGTTGTACATTTTTCTCACAATTTCCAGTTAACGCATTTGCTTCCTCAATACTTCAAATCTCAATAGCGTTTGTATGCGTCTGGACACACTATTTTAAAAAAATATGATTAGAAGTTCAAATTTGTTCATTTATAGAATTGTAGATATTTTTCGTTCGGTTGCAAAACATAAGACAAGTTGATTTCGCTAAATCTGGCTCAGTATAATGACTGACTACAAATCAAAGCACGGTGTGGTCATCCTCGGTAGCATGTAAGTTTCTTAAGGACCATATGTGATTAATGACTAAATATGACATTTTGATCTTAAACATGAGAAGCCCAATGCCTAAGTAAGCTACACCTTTAATTGATTAAATCGATGCCGTCAATGCTCCAAAGCGCTTTGCTTGTGGTTCAGTTGCTGGGCCAAATCCGATCACGGCGCATTAATTCGAGGCTCATACCTGCCGACGTCAGAGAACCGTGATCAGCACGATTTATCACCGGAACATATATCCTTAAATTTTCATTTGAATCCGAGAAACAGTGTAGACACGAGAGACCACCAGAAGATCTAAAGTCTGAGAGGACAGATTTATAGACCGTACAGAAAAGTGAGTACCTGAAATTTTCTCAGAAATTTACAATCATCTAAATAATTTGAAAAAAAAATTCCAGTATTCCTGTATGTTTGTAAAATCAAATCAAATATAAATGAACAGTTCTTTTCTCAATCTTCATTGTAATTGGGGAAAAAATCCATTGTCACTATGAAATTCTTTAAACATAACATCATTCAATGCAACTATACACTTCAAGATAAACTTCAAACGTTTTTACAGTTCAGTTCACTTTGTTCACTTAAATATGAGGTACAAGAAATACTGAACAGAATGAATAATGAGATATAAAGATCAGAAGTAAAAAGGAAAGGGTGCATGTATTGCAGGTATACAGAAAAGTAATAGAGAAACAACCAAATCACAGATTTTAAGAATATGCATGAACAGTTTTTCAAACGACTTATCAGTTTCTGAACTCAGATGGGAAAATTCTATTACGTTTGGAAAATAATTTTTTCCAAAGTAGTTTTTACGTAAATCTGACAGACTTTACTCTCTGAAACATAATGGAATTCGTCAGGATGTTGCCTAGAATTAGAAAGAGTACATACCCTGTCATTAAAGATATCCATGTCCATCTGCCCATCACCACTAGGAGCCGATGATTTGATGTTCGAAATTTAATACGAAATTTTCTAAATTCCTGAGGTAAACTATTTATTCAAATTCTTAATTTTTTATTTATAAATATGACTCTAGAAGATCTTATAATATCCCTGTATCACTTTTGTATAAAATGGTGTCTTGGTCTTTGCCAGAGTAATCTATTTGATATTCATACAACACAAAAATTACCTGATCATCCTCATGGGTGGAGTATGCTATATATAGAGTAAATACATGGCTCTTTTGTATCTTCAACAGAGTATTGGGTTAATGAATGTATTGACAAAATGAATTAAATTTAATTATATTGCTTAATAATTTCAACCAGTAAGAAATGACTCTGGTATGAATTGTAACAAAAAGAGAAAAACGGCCAGCTTCGCCATATACCTTGGAGTATGACTTTTAAAATGAAACACATCCTTAAACATTTAGAGTGTATTTGTTCAATGATATCGAGGTTGAAAAGAAAACGTTCTCTAACATGGCCAGTGATTGTTATCCATTCTTTCGTTTCCTTAATCAAAATATGAAACCTTAGCTATCAATAATACTTTTAAAGATTACATTGGCCCGTATTTACATAGTTCGTTCTAATGTTGATTTTCCATACATTTGTTTTAACAAAAGTTTTAATTTGATGCTTTATTACATCTTTTGTAACAAATGTTTTCTTTTGATGTTTTATTTATTAAAAACCGGTGATAGAAAAAACCCCACACCAAACCCCAACTAATGATTGCTCAGTTTGCAATCTACGTTATCATTTAAAGTCTTAACACAAAATGTATTTGTTTAATCGATAAGTATGTTTATCAAATAATAATTAAAACATCTTTTTGTTACATGAATGTTCTAGTCAAAACAATACCTGAATTGTTAGAAGTAGCTTTTAAACTGTTTAAGGTGAAACTGTCGTTGGATTCTATCAGTGTTTCAAGAAAACGTGTGATCTCTGTCTCGTAATACCGGGAGTATGGTTAGATCGTCTGTTTGAGTACAGAACAAGGTACCATGTCATTGTAACAGAAGGACGGTGATCAATACTGTTTTACCTATAGAGTGCCAGTTTAATTGAAAAGCAAATTTTGACCAAGGTCTGGTAATACTTTGAACACTTTTATTGTTAGAACAATATCTTTGAAGAACAAATAGTTATCGTGTTTCCATGTTTTGAAAGCGAGATGTTTCAGCGATGTCAGGACTTCAATTATTAGTCAATGTCCTTATCTCACATGTCTTTTATACTCTTGTGTCTGATTTTGAGAACAAAAATGACGAATAAAATTTACAATATGAAATTAATAATGTCTATCCTTGGGTGACTATCATATCGCAAAGATGTACCAGAAGATCAAAATGTGAGTAAGTTGTAAAAATCACGTACATGTATGCGACAGATACAATTAAAAAGTATAAAACTCCTAATTCTGACGGTATCAGGTTCAGAATTGCTTATTCTTTGACAGATAAATCTTGTATGACGTTATATTAAAAACAAAACCAATCTCTACATATACGATGTAATTTACAATACTGCCATTTATTATCAATCCATATTACAACACATGCTGCTGTCTTGTCACTAATGCCCGTGTTCCACATAAATCAGAAGAAATTAACCATTCTAATATGTTGGTAATGAACAAGTACAGGAATCATTGATGATGGTTTGTAATATTTGAAGACAAAATGGGGAAAAAATAAGATTATCTTGAAACTCAGGCAACAATTCTCTCATTGTACATATAACCACTGCCGATCCTGAGGATCGAACTAGGATCGCAGCGGAAGCCAGCCATTATGACGATGTAGAGTATCTGTTTAACCACTACGTAATCGGAAGCCCAATAGTTTTCCAGGAAGGCGTATTTTTTAACACACATGTACTCTTAATGAAATCTTATGTGCTTTAGTAAATACTACTTCAGAAATAGTGAAATGCATTTACCAATCACAGATACATGTAAATACGAGTACATGTACTTTTATATTTTATGAAAAAAGGCTTTCCATTGCAATAGAGAAAACAAATGTTTGTTAACAAGAGTTTAAAGATATTTTGAAATTGTGTCAAATTCATTTATTTCATTTTCTTTTGAGTCCTCAAACTGAAATGGAATTCCATATAACAAGAATATAGGTTACATTCTTTTGTAAAACACATACATGTATACTATTTTCAATTAAATAGTGCAGAACCGCTTTAACAATGATATCATTAACAGATTAATACTCTATTGATCCATTTAATACCTTGTATTTTTACCTTATAAACAATTCAAACACCCGGGTGAATTTGCAGAATTCTAATGCTTTCATCTGCCCAAGAGATTTTTCCGATATCATAATGATCGTGTAAAGTAGATATCTATTTCCATGGGTGGTGTTAACTATTCAAGCTCCGACTAGCATTAATTGTAATAACCGGGTATTAGACCGGCTCTTCCGGACATACATGAGGATACCGGAAAGATGGCACATAAGAACAGCAAAGTCTGCGCGCCCGATTACATAGAGAACAGTATCAATCCATACATGCGCGGCTGTGATCGGAGTCTTGTCAGTAGTCCCTCTGTTTGACATCAGATTTATAATCAAAAATATTGAAAGTTTTCTGCTCTGTGCAGTAACAATTAAAGCTCGTTTGTTAGTGTCTTGTTTTTACATGAAAATTAATATATTACGTTGAATTTATATTTCCCTTTTTTAACTGTATGTAAAATGGGATGCTTTATATTTTATGAGTAGTTGTAAACATGCAATTGGGACTAAATCGCCGTTTAATGTCAATTTGCAGTTCAGTCTAGTCTCAAAAGCATGGAATGGTATACAAGAGGTACAAAATAACTATTTGCATATGTGCAATGATATAAGCGTCAAATTAGAAGTTAATGAGGAGAGCAGACAATATCATTAATGATTAATTTTCAAAATAAACACACAGAGCTTTATTTGTTCAGAATTGCTAGAGGAGATGGGTTCACAAAATATTTTTGCATTTCGTGCAGAACAATATTTCGCATCTAAAAAATCTTTGCGTAATTTACTCAACGCTTTATACTCCAAAATATAATTAAATTCATCCATTTCATTACAGTTGCATATGGAACAATACTCACTTTCAATATTATTCCATCTTCCTATTTCAATTTGGAGATGATAATTAGTAGTTCTAAACTTTACAAATGTTTTTGTCAATTTTTTGGTAACAGAGTTTAATACGGCTCACACACAAATTTAGTCTTGTAAATTGTATATGATACCTCTTTGGGAATTCAAAAATACCCTCCTGCCATTTTTGTAAAACAATTAACCTTTGTTTAACAGTTGTCTTAATCCACATTGCATTGAAATTGTTTGATTCATGTTCAGGCCATAAGTTTGAAAGTCAACATTTATCTAAAGTATTTTTAAAAAGTAAATTTTTTTTTACTTTACTAAATGAACCGACTTCTGGAAAATAGTAAGGTTTTTGCTTTGCTAATATTCACAGTAAGTTTCTATTGTTTACAATAGTTTTTAAGCAAGTTTCTTGTAAGTCATTGGCGGGCTCTGCTAAATTGACAGTGTTATCTTCGTAGAACAAGTTAAACATCTTCATATATAAAACGATTTCTCCTTTAATATCTTCAGAAATTTTAGTTAAATCAACTTCCCATATTTACAATGTACGTAGCAATATTCAATTATCACCTGCATATGGTGTTTATATCATTCAACTGATTCTATACGCAAGAATTTGTTCTGCAGTTTTTATCGAGGTAGGCTACTGCAAAGCAAGTTGATGGTACAGAGATTTCAACAGTTTCGTGTAAAGTCAGCATTTCGCAAATTCTATGGTCGTTATAACGATCTAGTTTGCCATTACAACCTGTGATTGGTTGCTGTTTGCCGTGTTATATACTAATTGTTAGATTGTTCTTTACACACTGATTTTCACTACAGTTAATCCGTTTGCCTGATCAGGATATAGGGCTCACGGTGGGTGAAACCGGTCGACATTGAATGCTTACTCCTCCTGGACACTTGGTCCCATCTCTGGTATATTCAGAGGTCCGTGTTTGCCCATCTCTCAATTTTGAATTCCTAATAGGAGTTATGAGATTGATTACTGTTCGTTATTTGCAGCTTTTCATGATGAACAACTACAAAGTTCAACTATTGTTATGGTTGACGGACGTTTATAAGAACTACATACATATAACGGGGTTTTCCTGCGGTTGTAAGCTTTTTGCAATTTTCTAGCTCATTTTTAGCGAAATTTATTTTAAAGAACATGGAGATCCAAGCCATAAAATATAAGCAGTATAGCACATGTATTAGTTCCTTATTTGTAAAACGTTTTACTGTTCTCTGAAACAATTAACAGCCTTAGTAGTTTAATTACTTCCCAATCTAAGAAGTGCTATCTGTACATTTTATGTGTACCTTTGACATTAAAACACCGTATTCGGATTGCAGACACATATGGGTGCAAACGTAGCTATTGACAATTTGGCGGCATGATACTAAAGTGCTAAAATTATCACACCCTGCTGATAAAAATGAACCAAAAAATAAAATAAACAACAAAAAACCGCTATATGATATACCCGTACTTTTCCTGTTATGCTTTCATATTTTGATATGAAACAAGAGTTGTTATAGCTATTTGCATCAGAAACATGTTCGTGGTTTTACGTTATGTTATCAAATATTGACATGAAACATGCTGTGTAGCATTATTGAATAACTATAGATCTCGTTTGTTTTTAATTAAAATTTACTCACTTTTACAACATCCCTTTGCATAGATTCATTTTCCGCATTTGATTGTTATGTTTTAAGATATTGATATATAAATCACCGTGTAGCTTTCTATAGAACAACTGAAGACAATATTTCACTTTCACTACGAATAACCCACCTTTCAAAGGGTTTTCTGCGATAAGGGAACATTTAGTGGATCTGTATTGCTGTAGCCATATTCTCATAATACTTGTCAAAGTTAATTAATTTGTAGTGCTTTATCAAAGCTAGTGAATACTTAAGTAAATTTCATATGATACCGTACATATGTTTAAATATACATATGCTTATTATAAAGGAAAATGTCAATTGCATAATAAATCATACAAAACGAAAGAAATCTTTAAAAAAGCCCACGTAAATGACATTCATTCCAAATATCTGGCAACATGTATTAGTGTTTCTCGAATTCATTCATTATCTGGTATATGTTTAGTATTCCGGGAAACAGGCACAATATGTAATTGTATGTCAAGAAATAATGCATCAGATGGCTTGCATTCGTCCTACCAGCTATGATTTATGCTTTTATGATGCCTTATGAAGGTTTAACCTATCCAGTGACGATTTTTGAAATCGTTGCTACATTTGTCATTTAGCAGGACAATATTTTGCACTTAATTGAATTTCATGTATGCAATGGGAAATCTTTATGTGTTCTTTGAACTGAAAACTTACTGGAACTTTTCTTTTCAAAATATGTTTGAATCATTTTTAAGCAATCATTGTAAACAAGTAAATGCAAGTAAAGCATAACAAAAAACATAATACACAGTGTTCCTTTGAAAAAGGACATTAGTTCTAAAGTTATTTATAATTTGAAAATGTGCAACACTACAGAAGCAATGCTTTATTTTCTTAAAATTTTGCCTTTATTCATTTTCAGGCAATAAGTATGCTGGGGCATCATCAGGTTATCATTCTGGTGTTATTCTATCTTCACAACATATATGCTGAAATCGACGAAAATAACGTTATTCATCCAGTTAAAACAGTAGAAAGTGCCAAAGAAATTCATGAAGAGAAACCACAATATTTTGTCAAAGCCGCTGATAAGAGAGGCAGTGGATTTTTCCGTATCGGAAAAAGTGCGTCAAGAGATGAAGTAAGTGATGATAAAATAGAGAAGAGCTATAAATTGAACGATGATAATAGCTTGGCAAAAGTTGGCAGTTATATTCCTGAGGGCATTGGGTTAATCCAGGTTGTAAAAGATGGATCTGAGTCACCTATCTATATTCCTGTAGAAATGAGATCCGAAAATGATGAAACAGCAAACAATGGAGACAAAAGAGCATCTGGATTCTTTAGAATTGGCAAAAGCATAAACGATTTAGGACAGAAAAGAAATTTCTTCAGAATAGGGAAATCTCTGGATCCGGACACAAAAGACAAAAAAGCCAGCGGATTTTTTAGAATTGGCAGAACACCCAGCAATGAGAAAAGAGCCAAAGGATTTTTTCGAATAGGAAAAAGCTTAAATGATTTGAATGAAAAGCGAGCTTCTGGCTTTTTTAGGATTGGGAAAAGTAACACAGATGATAAAAGGGCTAAAGGATTTTTCAGAATAGGTAAAAGCAAAGGATTTTTTCGAATTGGTAAAGCAGCTCCTTTGGAAGGCGAGAAGAAGGCAAGTGGATTTTTTCGTATCGGAAGAAATTTACCGACAGATATGAGCAAAAAATCGAGCGGGTTTTTTCGTATCGGAAAGAGTATTGATAGAGAGGAAGGTGATAAAAGAACCAGTGGTTTCTTTAGAATCGGCAAGAGTTGTTCAGGGGATACAAAAAGAGCTGGAAGGTTTTTCCGCATAGGAAAAAGTCTATCCGAAAATGACACCGCCAAAAACACCGAGAACGAAAATACTTCATCGTCCCCCAATCAAAAATCAAATGATCAGACAGAAGAAAGTAAGAGAGCGGGACGATTCTTCAGAATAGGTAAAAGAAACAAGAACAGAATCACAAAGAGAAGTTCTGGTAACGATGTTTCATCGTACGAACAAATCCATGACATTCCACACCCACAGGAAATCAAAAGAGGTTACTTTAGAATAGGCAAGGTGCCTGCATCATCTTTCATGAGAATCGGTCGTCAGCATTTCCTACAGTCCCTGGTAAATGACCCTTTATACCGTGATGGTAGAATCCGGCAGAAATCTTTTATGAGGATTGGGAAAAGGAGTGCAAACGATAGATACTTTGATACAGACCAGGCAGCACCGAGCGAACACATTCTCTAAAGTATTTTGTAACAACGAAAAGAAAGGACTGAATAAACTTTATTTTTAAACAAAGATACAATTCAAGACTCAATCATTTGGCAAAGATTAGGGGGGGAAAGGGACGTGAATAAATCCGAAAATGCAGTAAAATATTGATAAGACTTAAAGGAGCCCGATGGAAAATATGTTGTTAAAGTGATTTATACATGTATAAACTCAAAGATAATAGGCCCATCCTGAGCGAAGTAATGCTAATATGTCAAATATCTTTCAAGATTACCGATGCTAATTTTGTGTTGTGATCTTGCCGTGGTTTGCGTGTGATGAAATGAGACACCGTGAAACGTTCCGAAAATGAAATAGTATCTTTAGTACATTTCTCGTGAAATGACATCTGATGAATAAATTAAACTTTATTTTGCTGATTGGCATATGATCAATGTGGGAAATGAAAAAAAACCCTGAATGTTAACACCATTAATTTGCTTTAGTACCCATGAGACAGTTTCGTACTATTGTTGAAACCATGTTAAATGTTTATGTTACTATGTAATAAAATCAATTATTTGCAGCAATTTTTGCAATTTTGATAATTCCGTGTTGTATCATTGAAAGATGCAATTGTAATGTGTGATAGCATTTTATTTTAACGATATTTGTACAAAGGATTATTTTTGGAGAAAAATTGCTTTTTGAAATTGTTATTGACGATAGTGTTCTGAAATAAAGATATAATTACGTACAGTAATTACAGTTTTCAAAACAGTTTTTTTTTGTTTAAATCTATTTGGAAGCATTAATGATTCAGAAATATATTGCTTTGGGGGATTAAATAAGACTGATCGAGGATCCACCAGTCACTGTTAGTATGAATATTCCATAATTTGGAATTAAATATATGATGTAAAGTTCAAACACAGCTCCTCCATTTTCTTTCAAACTGTTGCATGATGTTTGATAGTATAGTTTCAGTGCTGAAGTAACCCACAAAGATACTCGATTATACCTTATTTCTGTGTATGAATTGCGTTGTATCCTATCAATATATTTCAGGAGTAGAAAATGAAAACCTTTTCTATCATTTTCGGAAGCTTTAGATAGAAATAAAGTGCACCGCCACGGCACATGATACGCCCGTCACATATTGTTAACAGTATAGATTGTACCCATTAAAACATTTTTTTATATATCAACTTAATTAAATGTCACAGTAACCTTAAAGTAGGATGCGACACACCTTCTACCTAAGATGCATTAGTTGACCAATTTTGGTGATTCTAGGTCTAATAGTTTTCAAGTTATGAGCCGGACAAGTTTTTGCCATATATGGCCACATCTTCTTAATGAAAAGTCACAGTGACCTGGTTTTAATGTGCGACACACCTTCTACCCAAGATGTATCTACAGACAAAGTTTGATGATTCTAGGCCTTGTAGTATTTAAGTTACGGGTCGGACACGAAAAAGCTAACAGACGGACGGACAGACGGATATCTTCTTAATGAAAAGTTACAGTGACCTGGTTTTAATGTGCGACACACCTTCTACCCAAGATGTATCTACACACAAAGTTTGATGATTCTAGGCCTTGTAGTATTTAAGTTACGGGTCGAACACGAAAAAGCTAACAGACGGACGGACAGACGGACAGACGGACGGACATGAACGCCATACCATAATACGTCCCGTCTTAAGACGGGCGTATAAAAAATCATTCTCAAAATGTGTTTAATATTTTCATTTAAAGAGCTAACTGTACAATAAAGGTAAAACATTTGCTTTATGATTTCTCTGTGGTCAAAATCACTTGATTCACTTGTGTTGTTTCCAATAGCAACCTCTATAGAAACAAAACAGGAATAGGAAGTTTTCCGGAAAAGTTTAGCTCTGTTATCTGAATAACATTACCTCTGTCAACAGAATATGAAAAGTCACGGTGTAAGAATGTACACAAAGATCGATAGCCGTGCAATGTATATAAATGGTGGACAAATTCTTTTTTATCAAACAAGCAATCTCTTTTCGCCAAGTAACGATGCTTTATATATGGTAACTGAAGTGTATTTGGAAGACATATCGAATGAATTTAATAAAAGTCCCAAAGATACCTTGTTATAGAGTATTACACAATATTTCACTTCCTTGTACAATTTTGAGGGATCAAGATATGGATTTGAAACATTTTTTACTTCACAAAAAGTATATATTCATATAATGTTCAGCGTTGTAACAATGGATGTTCTTCATTGTGACAAAAGACCTAGGTGTTTAAGTTCTCATCCGAAATGAGTACAAAACTATCACTTCTAAATGCCGAATGCTTAGAAAAGCAACCACTTCCTATAGGTTGACGCAGCCAAAGTACGAGCAGGTTTCCAACCCACGGCCTCCCGGTCTCGAAGCGAACACTCTAACCATGAAGCCACCACAACGGGACATTTATGTTTGTTTAGATGTTGCTTTGAGTGTTTTTCAAGAGGTTTCAGCGGTCGTGGTAGCTCATTAGTAGAGCGTTCGCATCGTCACCGGGAAGCCGAGAGTTCGAACCCCGCTCGTGTCATGACCGCGTCAAAGCTAAGACGTAAACATAGGTAGTGATTGCTCCTTCACGAAACGCTTGGCATTTAGAAAAAGTGATAAGATAACGAACAGTTATCAATCTCATAAGTCCTATAAGGAACACAGAATGAAGTTAGGCAAACACGGACCATTGGACTCACCAGAGGTTGAATAAGGTGCCTTGGAGATGTAAGCATCCCCCTGTCGACCAGTCACACCGCCAGGAGCCCTAAATCTTGATCAGATAAACGGAATAATCCGTAGTCAGTCAAAGTCATTGTGTAAAAAACGGTCTAACAATTGGTATGAAACGGGTCAGATAGCATTTGACCAAATGACAGGTTATATTGGCAAACTAGATCGTTATAACGACCATAGCATTTGCGAAATGGTGACTTTACACGAGATTGTTGAAAACCATGTAACATCAACTTGTTTGTCAGTATCCTGCCTCGATTTAAAAACTGATAATATGCAGAACAAATTGTTGCGTATCCAATCAGTTAAGAGATATAAACACCATCTGCAGGTGATAATGGAATAAATGTCGGAAGTAAACGATAGAGATCTTACAGTCATCCTGTTTGACATAAAGTTGAATTGTTAGTTTGCCGCTAACATGAAAGGTGAAGATAACGAACAGTGAGCAACACAATATAGAGGGTTGGGGAAACACGGACCCCTGGACACACCAGAGTTGGGACCAGGTGTCCAGGAGGAGTAAGCATCCCCTGTTGACCGGTCACACCCGCCGTTAGCCCTATATCTTGCAAGATATTTTTTTTCTCATGCAGAAGCTTTTGAATAAACTCTGCTTCATCAGAATATAACAAGAGTACCGCAAACGGTACATAATACGCCCGTGAAATGCTTACATAGGGTCTTTTTCTTGTGCTATAATTTGTATAACTTTGCTTCAGATATTATCAGCTATCATGAGGCTGTGACAAACTTTCTTATAAACAAAGGGTCTTAGCTTAAAAATCTAGATTTCCTCAAAATGGACCAAGTTCAACAACCTGTAATTTTTTCAAAATGGAAGAAAATCAAAGTCCTTCCCAGATGCACATCTTCAATACTCATACCAACACTCCACAAAATAAGAAGGTCCTCACTTGAAAACTGTGGGAGGAGTAGGGCAGACAAATTATGTACCCTCCGTAGAATATTAATTTCCAAAAAGACTAAGTTTAACAACCTGTAATTTTCTCAAAAATTGTAGAAAATCAAACTCCATCACACATGCACATCTTCAATACCCATACAAACACTCCACAAAATAAGAGATGTTTGTAAAACACATATGCCCCCCATGGTGCAAAATTGAAAAGGGTTATACCCACACATCATTTAATTGATAGTAGTATCATCAATTCAAAATATTGAGCAGACAATATCTTCCTATGTCAAGAGTGAATTGACCATGTGACCTAAAATCAATAGGGGTCATCTACTCCTTATGCTGTACCAGTGTACCAAGTTTGGTGTCAATCAAGCAAATAATTCTTAAAATATAGGAGACAATATATTACTATGTCCAGTTCAACAACTGATATTGAGCAGACAATATCTTCCTTTGTCAAGAGTGAATTGACCATGTGACCTAAAATCAATATGGGTAATCTTCTCCTGAAGATGTACCAGTGTACTAAGTTTGATGTCTGTCAAGCAAAAGGGTTATCAAGATATTGAGTGGACAGTATATTACTATGTCCAGTTTCACTTTTGACCATGTGACCTCAAAATCAATAGGAGTCATCTCCTCCTGAATATTCATCACTGTACTAAGTTTGATGTCTGTCAAGCAAAGGGTTTTCAAGATATTGAGCGGACAGTATATTCCAATGTCCAGGTTGACCCTTGATCTTTAAACATGTGACCTCAAAATCAATATGGATCATCTCCTGAAGATGTACCAGTGTACCAAGTTTGATGTCTGTCAAACAAAGGGTTCTCAAGATATTGAACGGACAGTATATTCCTATGTCCAGTTTGACCCTTGACCTTTGACCATGTGATCTCAAAATCAATAGTGGTCATCTTCTCCTGAAGACTTATCAGTGTACCAAGATTGATGTCTGTCAAGAAAAGGGTTCTCAAGATACTGAACAGACAGTATATTTCCATGTCTAGTTTGACCCTTGATCATGTGACCTCAAAATCAATAGGAGTCATCTTCTCCTGAACATATACCAGTGTACTAAGCTTGATGTTTGTCAAGAAAAGAGTTCTCAAGATATTGAGCGGACATTATATTCTTATGTCCAGTTTGACCCTTGACCATGTGACCTCAAAATCAATAGGGGTCATCTTCTCCTGAAGATGTACCAAGTTTGATGTCTGTCAAGCAAAGGGTTCTCAAGATATTCAACGGAAAGTATATTCCTATGTCCAGTTTGACCCTTGACCATGTGACCTCAAAATCAATAGTGGTCATCTTCTTCTGAAGATGTACTGGTGTACCAAGCTTGATGTCTGTCAAGCAAAGGGTTCTCTAGACATTGAATGGTCAGTATATTCCTATACCCAGTTTGACCCTTGACCTTTGACCTCAAAATCAATAAGGGGGCATCTACTCCTTAGGATGTACCCGTGTGCTAAGTTTGATGTTTTTCAAGCAAAGGGTTCTCAAGATATTGAGCGGACATTATATTAATATGTCCAGAGTAGATTGACCCTTGATCTTTGGACCTGAAAAACAACAGGTGTTCTCTTCTACTCATAACCAACCCACATATGAAATATCATTATCATCAAGTGAATGGTTCTCAAGATATTGAGCAGACAACATGTGGTCTACCGACCGACCGACCGGTGTAAACCAATATGCCCCTCTTCTTTGAAGGGGGCAAAATAAGAAGGCTCTCACTTGAAAACTGTGGGAGGAGTAGGGCGGAAAAATTATGTACCCTCCATATAATAATTATTTCCAAATAAAGGGGAAAAACTCCTGGAAAAAAGGCAGAAATGGATCAAAATTGCAGTATGATCTAGAGTGACCCACAAAGAATATACACAGCAAGTTTCAGCATGATATGTGATAGGGAAATGAAATTATAAAGAGAAAACCCCGAACGGACGGATGGACGGACAGACGGACGTACAGACATCGCTGTCCCATAATACGTCCCGTCTAAAGACGGACGTATAAAAACAGGTTAGCTAACAAAGGAGGATAATTCGTGTCCATAGGAATTCCAACAGACTATTGGAAGACCTGATCACCAAAGATTACGAAAATTCTGTCAATGAGGAAATCTATAATTTTTCAATATCATCTTCAGTGTGCATGTGCGTAGAATCAGAGTGATTTAAAAAAAAAAAATTTTGAATGACTGATCAGTAGATTTCCAATTTTTGTTGAAGAAGCACCTGTGTATAATGTCAAAATTTATAGTCTTTTACTTTATCGTGATGACTGGTCGTGTAAAGTGTTAAAGTCATACGTTTTAATGTTGTTGAATGTTGATTTTAGAAAAGTTTTGCGATTTCAAAATTACTATAAGTTCTTTGGAATTTTGTTTAGAATTCACATTTGATTTGCACGACGTCTGGTATATGTTATGGCACAATATATTTGAAGTTTCTCCTTCACAGCTATTAATATTTTTGTGAGAAGCAAAGATAGGGGCCTGGGTCATTTACTGTATCTACGCCTATAAGGGTTTTTGTGAAGTTGAGGAATCCAGTAAGGGTATGGTAAGTCATATTTATTCGTCCCATAGACTGGGATATCAAATGTGTTTAAAACTGAAGCACGTGATTTTAATATTCCTTTTATACTTTTTATCCAATCTAACAAGTATGAAGTACTTTTTTTCTTCATATTTAGCTCATCGTCTGTCATAATCTACGACAAAATTCATAATAGAGACGACGTTCTCTATTGTCTAACGTCCTGATTGCTGTTGAAGTGCTGCAAAATTTATGCCTATGCTCGGCAGGGAGGGATCTTTATCGTGCTACACCTACTGTGACACGGGACCTCTGTTTTTGTGGTCTGTTCCAAAGGACCGCCCCTTTTAGTCGCCTCTTACGACAAGGAAGGAGTACTAAGATCATATTCTCACCCGGATCTCAACGGGGGATATACAGGTGTAGACTTGAATTTGAAATATGCTGGTATAGAGGACTAGACATTTTATGACGAAAAAATGTTGCTTATGTTGATGTCATCTATTCGGAAGGATCAATGGCCTCGTATATGACCTTAAAAATGGAGATCCTGTGTCGCGACAAGTGTTGGCACGATAAAGAACATTCACTGCTACGGCTTTGAGCGCTAAGGATAGGTCTAAATTTGTGGTACTGCACCTACAGCTGGTGACGTCTCAATAGCAGTGAATCATTCTAAACGGGATGTAAAACAAACAAGAATTTTTCAATCATATACGGACATTTTTATGATGTATTTTGTGATGTATGACCGAAGTTCTCCAGAAACATTTTAACAATCAAATGTAAATATTAAATTTCATGCTAAGATATGATTGGAATCTCTTTTGACGAATATTCAAATAATTTGATTTGAAATTTAACATAGACAGCTTCCCGTATACTCTCTATAGTATACAGGGATACGTTTTTATCAACTTATGATATGTTCCTCATAAGGAATCCATTCCAGGAGCTTTATATCTTTTTTCATTGATTTATATCGGTGTGAGTGAATATATTCTATTAAAGAAAGGAATGGTGTTTGTAGTACTTAATGCTTTGTCTACACTAAAACTGAATCTTCCCGCTGCTTTAGTATGTCATATAGTTTCTCTTATTACGAAGGACTCGGACTTCCATCTTCCATTTATTGTATTTATACAATTCTTATTGCGGAATGATTAAAGCTCACCGAAATATTGTGATGACTCGGGAGCCATCAGTAGTAAGGGATAGAGATACACTCATGGAATGCTTGTTCTGTAAAGAGGTACTCTAATCATCTGGTTATCAAGAGTCTGTTTGCTTAAAACTTGCATCAAACGAAAATTAATTGGATTAATCTGCATCGACATTTTCATAATGACTTTATAACGTGGGACTAGTCAATGTTTAATATGTCATCTATAATATTGACGATTTACAAGCTTACAACATTTGCCTCCTGGGGTTAACATGAATTCACCTTTATTTGCAAAAAGGATAATTATAATCGCATTCTACTTTCCATTATTAGCCATTATATATATTTCAGCATTTGTAAGTGACCTCTAAAAATGTGATCATATTCTGGACAATATGTACATGTATAATCAACATTTGTCTGAGATAAAAGTATGTTATGTTTTGTTCATCTAATGTAATGTAAATAGGGTTCATGATATTGATATACAGTTTGTTTAGCTTAAAGAGAGGAATTTCGTTGCATGCATTCTGTATATCAAACCGTATCACTATCAAAATACTCCGTAATACACACATTTAGAAAATTCATTTTGACATATGAACATATCTTTAAATTTCTGATATGGATTTCAATTTTATTTTCTCTAGAGCCAGTTAAATGTATATCCATTGAACTTTTCCCATCAGAATGGGTGTTCGCTTCATGGTAAATTGAAGACGGTCACATCAATAGTCACTAACTCCCAAACCTTACGTGAATTTTAAAACCTTTGTTAAAAATCAAAAAATTTGCAGCATTCTGATTTTGATTATATACTTATAACTTTCATCATTAACTTCATACAACTTTCATTAAATTCTATCAACTCTTCTGGTCTGCATTACTAAACCTCCAGGCAACGCGTGACATGCCATCTATGGAATTTTCGCAACGCTGTCACACGCTAAATGGTCATTGAGAGTGGGAATGAGAAACACAAATTTGACAAAATTCTAAGAGAATCATTCATGGTATTCCCTGCATCTGAAATATTCTATAAAGCACAAATTATTATTGCAACCAACTCTCCACTAAAATAGATATGTTGTCTGACGTGTTTTATACCGATTATGAGGCCGTTCTCGAGTTTGACTACGGACTGTTCCGTTTACCTGATCAAGATATGAGGGTCACGGCGGGTATGACCGGTCGACAGGGGATACTTACTCCTCCTAGGCACCTGATCCCACCTATGGTATATCCAGGGGTCCGTGTTTACCCAACTCTTTATTCTGTATTCCTTATAGGAGTTAAGAGATTGCTCATTGTTCGTTATCTTCACATTTTCATTGAAGAACAAGACAAAACTACCGGTAATAAAAACTAGATTCCATTGTGATGGGGTATCACGTTCTTTGGGCATTTTATGAATACATGTAGTTCATTATTGTCCTTCTATTAATGACTTTTGTGCTGATTATATCACAACTTGCCTTTTTCGTCTACTCATCTTAAATTACGACACGGCTTTAATTTAGTTTAGTAGAATACAAGAATATGTTTTCTAAATTTCATTTGATGGTGAACATATATCAATCTTTTATGTAATATCAAATGATAACTCAATTTATACTCATTAGAATAAATATTGTCTATTTCATATGTAAAATTGTATGATATTAAACGTTAAAACTACATGTATTCATAAAATGCCCAAAGAACGTGATACCCCATCACAATGGAATCTAGTTTTACGTTGACACAAGTGCTACGGCTCTGAACGCCATGTATAATTTAGAATTTGCAGTATTTCACCTATAGATGTTGAGGTCCTAAAAGACTGGAGAACAGGATGTCAAACAAACAAAAGCCTTGAGAAAGGGAGGGTAGGATCTTTATATGGTTTGGGTCTAATTTGGCTTTGAAATCTTTGAGACATGAATTTTATATTTTTTAAAACCGTGAACATATTTACTGTCACGACAATAGATCTTGTAATATTGCGTCTGAAATGAAGCATCTCACCGTTTGCAGTCTTGTTTTTATTTTTGGCTGAAGACATCATTATTTTGAATACAGAACGACCTCGTTTATGAGAATGTTTTTTTTTTAGACCATTGATGTAACTATCTAATGCAATATACAACATGAATAATGGCTTTCAATGTGATCTATATTTGCAGAAAGGAAAAATGCACAAAAACGTTCACTTTTTAATCAAAGTTGTTAAAATCCATGAAAGACTAGTAATTATTTTACGATGTTTTATCTTTCGTTTATTTATGCTTTTCGAAAAGAAACATATACAAAAATGTTGTATATCATTGTTAAATACATTAGATTTCATTTTAGAGGGCTAGATTTGGTCTAACGCATATTAAAGTCCTTTATGGTAATTTTAGCATGCCATTTTTGCCATGCAATAATGCTAAAAATCTCTTACAATTTTAATTAAAAACAACTAACCATGTTGTAGGAGATAGGATAAGTACACCACCATCCCTAATTACTTTATACATGTATTTACATTTTCAATGTTACAAATTGTAATGACGGCCATTTACTCATGAATGCGTTGCTGTTGTAAAAAATGTGAGTATGAATGCAAATGAAAATAGTACGTCTATTTTAACTGTTGTGAATTACGAAAGAAATGGAAATAAAGTGTAAATCTAAGAAATATACTTCAGTTTCGAAAATACTTGCAGGTATAAACTGCAACGCCTCACGCCGGCATTCCAGTGTTTTGCAGGTCATACACTCTTATGTTTTCAAAAATGACAATTACGTCTTAAATAAACACAAAATGATTATTAATTCATGCAATTATTTTCGTTACAATCTGACTACAGTTGGTGATGTCTCAATATGTGTGAAATATTCTAGAAGGGAGGTAAAATAATCTGACATATATGTAATATGTGCAGCATATACTGTACTACATAGAAAGATATCGACTCTTGATGTTGAGCAACAAAATGTACCGATAACCACTACACACTGATCCCTGCACAATGTAAATCCACATGCCTGAGTACTCGGCACGATATCTATCTTTTTATTCTTCCTCTAGACCTCCTTTCTCTGATATTATGCATCTTCTATCATTTAAATAAAAGAAATTATAGGTTTCGCTTTCCTGTTTTAAAATTAGTTACCAAAATGTTAATATCCTGTTTTAATTCTAAGATTAACATACATTTTTTGATATGAGAGAAGATATTACACTGTATGCTTTGTTCCTGGAGGGCTTCAGATGAACAGATTAATTGTTCTAAACTTTGTGTTCTTTCTTCAAAGAACAAAAAGTGGCGGGTAATTATCCACGATGAAGGTTTCAGTAAACACCGAAGACAAATGACAAGTAACCGAAATAGCAGTCATGTTTACATGCTCTCCTTCAACAAATATTGGACCACGATACCCTGAGAGCAATCCATCATAAGCAGTGAGGCGGAACTAGTGCGTGAAAGCAATAGGGAAATAGATTAGCAGGGTGATTGATAAAGCTCCGATACTGAATTGTGCATATACGATAAATTAGAGGCCATTAGCGTTTTCCTATGTTCGTATAGGACAGTCGCATGCAATGATACTTTATCAGAATAGAGATTAGAACTGCACAAAACAAAAAAATGCCTTTCCTGTTTAATAGCTGATTTAACTTATAACTGTTTACATTGTATCAGAATTAAAACGCCCGCAACAATTATGATAAGGTAAAACACTTTCCCATTAAGATTTAAATTCTATATAAAAAGATCAAATTGAATGTACATGCATTTCTATATAGAGTTAAGTATGACGTTCAGGATTGATACAAATCTTGTCCAATTCGATTCTTTTTATCCCTCTAATTTGATTTGATTTGACTGTTTCGAAATGCTGGTATTGAGATACTTTGTAGAAACTCCTGCTTCCCTTTCCCTATGGATTTTCTTTTCTAATGTGAGTTGGTTAATCTCATGAATTATGGATAAAATTCAACTTTATGTCACTGGGTGCAATTTTCACT
Source organism: Ostrea edulis (assembly GCF_947568905.1). NCBI lineage: Eukaryota > Metazoa > Mollusca > Bivalvia > Ostreida > Ostreidae > Ostrea > Ostrea edulis. The sequence continues at coordinate 22,496,094 of NC_079169.1, forward strand.
TTCACACAACAATGAGTTAAGGATTAAATTCTTTTGAAATAATGGCAAGAAAACTATCCTGCCGATCTTTGAACTGCTTTTACTAAAAGTAACTTTGAATACTTTCTAAGAAAATCGACAGTCCTGGGTAAAAGGCAAATAAAGTCAATGTTCAAGTTACGCATGTTCATATTTTCTCGGCAAAATGATAATCTATTGCAAAACTGTACAAATAATCAAATATGTATATACTTAATCAAATATTGTCAAACCATTTTATGAGTTAGATCTATATTAGGGGCTGTAGTATCTCATTTCAATCACATGAGCTTTTCCTCACTGTATTGTGTAGTAGCTTTATCATATATACTGCTGGGAATACTAGTAATGGCATTAATATATAAATTGGTTATATTCCTTGATAATTCAATAATACGATTTTCTTGTCCGTTAGATATGTTCTTTTATTATGAAAGTTTGAAGAGATATTATGAAGTGGGTACTTTACAAAAGTATGTGATAATTAAGACACCGAATATAATTAATACTCTTTCACTTAACACTCGAGGCTGAGACGCACTTCGATAGCCCATATACTTAATTAGTCGTATGTATTTACTTAAAAACAATTTTCGAAAAAAGGATTAGTAAGAAAAAGAATGTTCAAAAATTTGAAAAAAAAAGTTGTAGTAGGTTTTCGTTCGTCCTTCCACGTTGTAAACTGATCACGACAGGACACTCATCACTAGGGATTTTCCTCATAAATTTGCTTTGAAAAACTACAATAGGAGCAAAGTACACAGAAAGAGGTAATTATTGGAGGAGCTTTACGCACTGGAACAATCTCTCAGGTATGTACAGATGCTAGGGCTGATGTTTAATTCTAACACCCTGTACCACAACCTAAATCATGTTTTAAGATAACGATTGCTAGATCACTAGTATATCAAATCAAGATGTCATTCTAAGAAGAGACATTTAATTCATTCCTAAACGATCCTGTGTATAATAATAGTATATTTCGCTGTTATAGAATGAAATATAGAAATATCACAAAGGCGGGTTACATGCTCAAGGAGAAATACCATATCATCTTGATAGCCGACTTCCTTTTGAACCATGAATGAAAATATAAACAATACTTGTTTATTCCTTTTAAATCTGATTACTTAGCAGGATAGCTTAGCATTTTAATTAACGTGACGGCTGATAATGAAATAGATGGGGAGGGGGGAACATGTTGACTACTGATCTATAGAAGTCAAGCAGGGATTTAAATTTTTTTTTTTAAAAATACTTTGTACTAAATCTGCATTTTTAACTACAAAACGTAAATTTGAAAGTTTTTAATTTCAAATTATTATTGTACATATCCTCCACTATCCATCCATATCAGATTCCTTTGGTGTGTCATTCGTCCTAAAAATTCATATAGCTATTAATACAGCCCGTGCGAGTTTGGTACTGTTTCGACCACTCATTCTAGTGTGATTGAAATCGACACGTTCACTATGATATAGCGTTTGCTTGCAGTCGCTGCAGATGTCAATTTCAGCCATTCCATTATCTAAGGCAATTCTCGTTATCACTGCCAAATGCCTATAGAATCGAACACAAATACATGCGACACCCTATGCCTTTCACTGTTTACATTAATATATGCATTATACCTCTAGAGAACTTTAAAGAATTACACAATTATGCAACAACAGAATTTGACCATGTGATTACGAATTATGTTACTAAGTGCTGAAAAACGATTCTACGTTTAATACTAGTTTCTACTACGCCCTACGCTAACGTAAGAAAGGCGTAACGGGGCTCAGCATGATAGATAGAGATAGAGTTTCATCCATCACATGATTACAGCGGTATCATATTTCATGTCATATTACGCCGATATCAAACAATTTAATTTGTCAAGAGACAATATAATCATCTAACGACCAGTCGCACTGCTACTGCCCACAGCCTCCTACTATACTTCAATTTTGTGCCTTTATGAAAAAAATATCATTGGTAAGATTTGAAAATACTGTTTTCACGGTGACGCAATATTCGTGTATGTAAACTAAAGGTGCGACATATTCTTCTTTAAAAACTTTCAGATAAACTTTGAAAGGCAATATTTGGACTGTACAATCATCATCAAAGTAAGTCTACTCGTCTTTGTGTATTATGTATTTCATAGAGATAAATCGATTGTTACATTATCTTGCTTTCTAAAACAAATGATATGAATGACAGCAAACCGCTCAGGTCCTCCCTTTTTCCATTTTATGTTATTCTTAGCTTAAAGACGTATTGAATATTCATTACTGAATGCAATAATTCTTAAACATTCGTCATGACATGTCGGTTTGAAATAGGTAATTTATATATCTACTAATATGTATAAACACGGCAATTTTGAACAATTATATACCATGTCAAAAACATTTCTTTTCTCACGCGTGGAGAACTCAAATCTTCTTGAGATTTCTCGACAAAATCATTCTACGTAATTATAACTGTAAATTGAATTCATTCATATGAATTCCTGTAGAGGACGTGAAACAGATGACATTTTCCAACTAAAGAAGCTTTTCCATTTACTTTGCTGTTTCGTTATATTTAGGTGTCCCAGTTCGTTTTGTCCAGAACAGACTTTTATTCAATATAGTTCCAAAAATAATTGAGGAATTTAATACATACTTATTGATTTCTTTTTCAGAATAACAATAATGACAGCGATCTTTCGAATCTGGTTTGTTAGAATAACACTTCTAATCATGAGCGCCTCCGCCATACCAGTATACGACTACCAAAGACCGGGTTATTACGATGCTTTGGAGGAATTTCTTCCACAAAAAAGAACCTATAGTAGATTCTTTCGAATCGGAAAATCTCAAGAGAGTCACTCGCCGAGCATGGATGATGTGTTTATCAATAGAGTTGGCAATATGTTGCATAGACAAGATTATATTCCCGATCTAATTGCCAAAGAACAAAGGGTCGGATTTAATATGGGAGGAAACACCGATGATAATATACAGGATCAGTTTTTGGACAACGATTCAGAAGAGCCACTAAGTCCGTCTAAAAGAGGGATGTTTCGATTTGGTAAAATGCCCTATTTCATGAGAAACGGAAGGACCTTTCTTCGGACGTATTACGACAAACCCGATTCGACAGCTACCACAAAATCTCAATTCTGGAGAATTGGTTGAATTTTCACAAAGAAATTTCTCTTAGAAATTTGAACAGTTTAAAAAATCAGGCCTTCAACTTTTTTGTAAACTGGAAATTTTAATAAAGTCCTTTAAGTTAAGTGCAACTTATGTTTTTGCCTGAGGTGAATTGCGATTAGAATTTAATCACTCTTCTGCAACAAAAATAGCTTAGTTAGATCATATTATATTATTGTATCATATACTTCAGAAGATTATTTCTTATCAAAGTTTATACCCCTCGTTAATATTTCATAACATGGAAAATATTTCAAAGGCATCCACCCCCGGTGTCTGGCATAGATCTAAATTCACAAAAGGTAACAGACAGTAGAGTTTCCCCATTAATAAATATTTCAAAGGTAAATAGGTATTTAAATCTAAATCGTACATGCTAAAGCCAACGCGACCTACTTCTGTTATATACATATAGTCAGATGATCGACAGTTTACATGCTTGTCTAATATCTGTATTTAATGCTCATTATTAGCAGACAAAGGCCAGTTGAAAGCTTTCCCTATTGTCAACTATGCCTATGTGAAAACATAATTTCGTAGCAGGCAACAAAAACAATAATTATTTATGAAACAAAGTGGATGAATTTCACAGAAATTGTAATTTCAGCCAACCATCTGTTAAGGGAGAATGTACAGTAAAAATAAAGAATATGAAAATGTAATTGTGGCTATATATGAATTTTATCCTTATCTGGCCTTTAAATTAGTAAATTTGATAAAGGTAATATGTGCAATTTTCTTACACAGGTTATTTTTCAGTCAATTATTAGTACAATGTAATTCCAAGTTGCATACACTTTCCTAGAATTTTTAAAATGTTGATGAAAAGTGTATTTACTCACTATTTTCCTTTTAGTCAATAAAGAGTAACACCGTGAACGGCATACATATTGCTACTCCATTTATGCATCTTTCATATTTCTCTCTTATTGAGATGAATATTAATATCACCATATCTTTAGCAATGAATTGATGGTAAATATATTCACAGCTTTGCCGCATAAGAATTGAAGTTTGAAAAATATACCTTTCAAAACTCAAATATTTCTTTTTGATTTTAGCGTTTCAATGTGCCAAATTAAGTACAGACTAAGTGTAGTCTTGTGGCTTATCAATCGTTAAGCTTTGACCTTGACTTTACAATTCATTAATTATAAAGTCTCTATCTTGTGTAGATCAGAGTTAGGAACAAAATAATAAATGGACAAAATGCAACATGCCCCCCCCCTGGCATATAAAAGATTATAAAGTCATTAAAAGTAATTTAGACTGTCTGATGTGTTTCATACAAATTGATAGGCCGATGTTTCCATTGTGATTACACCCTTTATCAAAATATATGCTTTCTGCGGGTGTGACCGGTCAAGAAAGGATGTTTACACCTCATAGGAACCTGATCCCACCTCTGGTGTTGTTTGCTCTTCTTTCCATTTTGTATTTTTTTTAAAATCTAGGATATATAACATTGATCACTGTTCGTTATCTTCACATTTTCATCGCCAACATATGTAAAGCATTGAATTAATTTTCTCTATGCTTCGGATAAATTTGCTCTGAGTCAAAATAGGGTTAACCAGCAGTCTTACACTGCATTTGTTCCCAATTCTGACCGTCATTCTACATTGCATAAATAATTGAAGTGTTTGAATATATTTATTGTTTATTGATAATATTAGAAAGGGATTGTTAATTTACCATTACCATCACAAATACGTGCAGTTTCCTCCATTGTCTTTCAAAAAGCCAAAAATCTCAATAACTCTGTTTTACTTCAGAAAGTGAAAACTGAAAAGCGTCAGGCACGATCAAATTTTTGAAGGAAATGTAAACGTCACAGATTCTATGACGTTGTATTCAAATAGGAGAGTAAGTTTGGAGGGAAGTAATCTTTATTTCTGTTTCACAATACATTGTACTTCAACAATTGCAAAAACTACTGAATTTAAGAACAAGAAAATAATGATTGAAATCAGGGTCGGACATGGCTGTTGTCAATTTCATTTATATGTTTTAGCGTAATGCATTCAAACTACAGTGCTATAATCAAAGGGCGATTTACATGTACTTGGGGTGCTGCCTGGAGGTGAAATTGATTGGACTATTCTCAATATTGACAAAACGATAAATAATATCTTCAATATGATAAACAGCCCTTACAGAGAGTTCTCCATGCATTATACCAGCTATTCCTAGATATTCGTCCAGTTGAATTCTCCATGGCGTCGCGTGTACACTCACATCACCACAGTCACACGGTATCTGGTACACGGGATTTTTCTTGGCAAACTATTAAAAATACTGCTAAATTCTAATTAGTTGGAACAGATCAAATTCTTACTTTGTAAAGTAACAAATAAAATAATAAGTATACAAAGAAGCAAATTTTTGTAATCATATATAAGGTAAACGATGAAGCCCCGATCTTTCAATTGTGGTGACAGAAATTCGTCATCTATCATGGATTATGCCCAAGATGATGTTATGCAATGGAATAAATATGAAGAGGAAGAACTTGACACTTTGTCAGAATTGATAGAAAAGTATACGAGGAATATCAAAATTCTGTATTAGGCACATTAAAATAAAAATGAGCACCATCTATCTTTCTGTTTTTAATAACCCAGAAGTGACGAAAAAAGTAGATACTATGCAAGGTGAAGATAACGAACAGTGATCAATCTCATAACTCCTACAAGCAATACAAAATAGATAGTTGGGCAAACACGGACCCCTGGACACACCAGAGGTGGGATCAGGTGCCTAGGAGGAGTAAGCATCCCCTGTTGACCGGTCACACCCGCCGTGAGCCCCATATCCTGATCAGGTAAACGGAGTTATCCGCAGTCAAAATCAGTGTGCCAAGAACGGCTTAACAATCGGTATGAAACACGTCAGACAGCATTTGACCCAATGCGAGGTTGTATTGACGAACTAGATCGTTATAACGACCATAGAATTTGCGAAATGCTGACTTCAATCGAGACTGTTGAAATCCCTGTACCATCAACTTGTTTGTCAGTAGCTTACCTCGATTTAAAAACTGACTATACCCAGAACAAGCTCTTGCATATAATTTGCATGATGAATATGTACTGAATTTAGCTGACAAACATATTTACAAAATTGTCTTTGTAAGACTCATTACTACATGTACAACCGTATTTTAGAAAACCTTTGTTTTAATTCCAAATTTGATAATGCAACTTATATTCCAAGGTCCCCAACAAAAGACAAAATTCTGCACAATCACACTTCAGGGTTAGAGACGTTTAATAACTCAGTCAACGAATGACTTTAAGTAGCCGTAACTAAACTGGATTCCAAAACTTACACAACCTTAACAGACACATTGCTGAATCCAGTAAAGTTAAGTACTTCTCACGCAAATAGTAAAGGGGAAACATTGTGGTACAGCATTTGAGAAGTGGTAAATGTGGATTCTATAAAATTCCACAGAACTTTGAGTAAATTTAAAATAACTTTTTTTTTTCAAAATTAACAGCATCAATACATACGACTTTCAACACTTTACACCACTATATTCTTTACGATGAATTAAAGACTATGTTTGCTGACATCATAGCCAGCTACTTCTTCAATAAAAACAGAACTTGGAAATATTTGATATCTTGTGATCAGGCTCGAGTCATCCAAAATATCAATTTTGTTAAACACCACTCTGAGTTAAAGCATAAGTTTTTAGAAGTTGATAATAAAAAGGAACTAACGTTCTTCATTGATAATACCTTCATAATCTGTGGAAGGTTTGGACAATATATGAATGGACAAATGGACAAACCTTTGGTTTTCCAACAGTCAGTTGGAATTTCCATGGTCACAAATTGTGTTCCTTTATAAGGGACAAGTTTCTTGTACTCTAATAAGGTAAAATTTATTCAAAAGCTTGTACATTAAAGAAATTATTCCTTGTTGTGTCCAGAAGATCGTGTTTGTCCTACTCTTAATTTTGAATTCTTTATGAAATCTATGAGATTGATCAGTTGACATATAGATATATCGACGTTTACGGACAACTCGTTTAAGTGATCAAGATATAGGGCTCATGACGAGTATAATCGGTCAAAAGGGGATGCTTACTCTCACTGGGCACCATATTCCACCTCTGATGTGTCCAGAAGATCGTGTTTGTCCTACTCTTAATTTTGAATTCTTTATGAGATTTATGAGATTGATCAGTATTCTTTATTTCCACTTTTCCTCTATTCAAAATATTCACCTTAATTCACGTCAATTCAATATCCCTGTGAAATCGACATAAAATACAACCAGGGGGCTTCCACATCTACTTCATATTTGGATGTTTTACTGAATGTAGATGTTTACTGCAAACTAACATTTTTTTAAATTTATGTAGTAATATTTCATTATCACCTGTATATGGTGTTCATGTTTCTTAACTGATTCAATACGCGAGAGATACAGTGTTCATTATCTTGACCTTTCATGTACTGAAATGTCAGATTTAATGAGATTGTGGAAAAGTTTGTTAACACCTTTTTTCAAATATGGCAACAATAAGCAATTACAGAATTAATCAATAGTAGTTTCTCTTTGTTAAATTAATGGCAAGACGGAAAATATACTTTCACACACATGCAGAGAGTAAATTCATGTATGCTTTTCGCTGCATTTCTATATTGTCCAAACGATAATTACCTACTGCTGGGAAACAAAGATTTAGTAAGTCTATGAATATTTCAGAATAGAATAGTTCAATAACAATAATCGAAATTCGTCATCTTTCTTTGTTGAATAAATAGATCGTGTCAATGGAAATAAATAATAATGGCATATTTAATTAAATGGAGTACTTGAAACAATTTATTCTTGATATAGTCAATTTAAAGTATACCACCAGCTGATATGATCAAAATTCACGCTTTCGTAACCTTTATCATCAACCACATAACCAGTCTATATAATATACATGTACATATAAACCTGTACCCCAATCGGTCTATAGAATACTGAACGTACCTCCATCACAAAAGAGCTGATGTTTCGGAAATTTGAGATTGTACAAGGGTATATGACATGTTTCTAGGATATTCGTGTTACCTTTACAGTTCTTGTGGGAATTCTGTGACTGGATTTAGATGACCGACTTTCACGGGAAGAGGTGGTAGTTTTTTGTTGGTTCGTCCTCTCATTGACGAGGTTCGCCGACCTGTGTTGTCTAATCTTACTGTAACTCCAGGACAGGGTTGTTTAGAAGGAGAGATACTCATCTACAAAAGAAGAACGGACAGTCAATTCCAAATCCATAGCGATTTCAATATTTTTGTTTGAAAATTTACAATCGACAGATTTATTATTTATATGCATTTAACATCTATTAATCATATTTAGTACGATTGCGGTTTTACGTCTCGAGAAGATAAACAAAAATGAATGAAGGAATAATTAATGGAGGATAAACTTCTGTGGAAATATTAGCTTTCAAGATAGATTATGACTTGAACTGCAAAATATCTACCGCCTATCTTATGCACAAGAGTAAAGCTAATAAACAATTAATATTTGATAAGTTGATCTAATCCCTTGTTTCGAATGGTTTATTGAATATTCATGGTTGATTTTTATACCCGAACAATTGTTGACAAAATGTACAATTACGACATTTCATTCTGTCAACAAATTATTCCTTTTAAAAAATTTACGTTTAGGTCACAAAATAATCAATCATAAAGACAATCAAACCAACACATTTGTCCGACCATAGAATTAAATCTGTCAATGCATTCTTTTAGAAAAAACACGATCAAAAGTAATGTTTTGTTGACATCCAGTCTAAAGATTTTCGGCGCTTTTTAAAAATATTTTGTGTGAGAGTTTTAAAGCGTGTATGATGAATATAATTGAATTACTTACTTGTAGTTTTGGGATGAAAGTTAAATAATTGATGAACAAATGAAAATCAAAATGAAGATTAAACACCATAATCTACATGATAATTGATGCAAGACTTCAGAGAACGGTAATCACTCGTATCTAGCTACAGTTTTGTATTCTGGTGGTTTTTTTTTTACAGACGTGCATAACGAAAAACTTGACTACTAGGAATGTATTGATCATACGTCATCGTTAAGATTGAACTTGTGCTTCGTATGTTTTTCTTCATGCCGTCCATATTTTGTCTTCAAACAGTCGTACAATCCGGATGGTCGATGGAAAGGGTTGAAATTCTCCAGAACTGGTAGCTAAAATTGAGGTGTCATTGATAAAAACAGTATTTTCATTTCTTATAACTCTGAAATTCTTTTTTTTTGAAGGACTGGTCTGCAGAATGATAACAATCAGCATTAATTTTATCACGTAATTGTGGAGAAAAGTCACACCTTGTCCACGTTGGGTTATATTGACCCAAAACTGTATTGATGGTAGGCTTTGAATTCGCTCCAGGTTACTTTCGTTTTCGTTTTTTGTTATTAAGAGAAGCATAATTTCCTTCCGCAAAAATAAAAATCCGCGAACATGTACTGTTTCAAATACTATCAAACATCAGTCACTTTACTAAGAGCTGGATATCGATAATTAGAATGTAATTCATATGCGGTTTAGGCTAATGAACATAAACCAATGCGGGTCGACACTTGTATAATTTGATACATTCTACATGGAGTTTCAATTCTTGCAACCCAGGAAAGACCGTCCACAAAAGAAGCATTACTTATACGCAAGGTGAAGATAACGAACAGTGATCAATCTCATAACTAAATATATCGATCAAGTAAATAAAAAAAATGTGCTTCATCTAAATCATAAGCCTCAAAAACAGGAAAGTATTTCAATAATAACATTTTTATCATGGTCACTAAATTAACTGTCTTTTAAAAAAAAAATTACAAATGAAGTTGACACCTTTTTAAAACATGTGTTTATGTCCTCCAATGCATCGTCTGAGATGTCTTCCATGCCTAAGGTCCCAGTATGAGGTAGGAGTAGTTCTTTGGCAGCGATTCCCTTTACAAGAAGAGTTCCATTTGGTGCTGGTAAGAACACATACCAACCACAGGGTTTCTCTTCCATAGCCGGCCCAGACTGAAGGGCTCTACCCATTCTTCTGTTTCCACTTTGATGATTGCCCTGTGTCTTCATTTTTCCTATCATAGCCATTTCCTGTTGTGGGTTTAGTTTAGATATCAATTGATGCCACATTTTACTTTCATCGTGGGTGGTAAATTGATGATTGGTCACGTAAATTGTTCATGCTTTGCGTGTCATGTGAAGTAAAAAATAATTCATTGTATTATTTCATATGCTGTATTTTGGAATGATAACGCCCTGTGAAGAGTACTGTACTCTATGCATAGCATTGAAGGGAAATTCAAAATAAAAATTACATGTATAACAGTCTGTTATTTAAAGAGAAGTAAAAAAAATTTGTTTTACAGAAAACAGAGAGAGAGAGAGAGAGAGAGAGAGAGAGAGAGAATTTCACTCAACTGTTATAACAATACAGAAATAGACACAAAGAATTGTAAATCATATAAACAATCCACAATGGTACTCCTGCAGTTTATAAAACTTTGCACAATGCTACTCCTGCAGTTTATAAAACTTTGTACATTTATGCATCAATATTTTTCTTTTGATAAATTGCATTACTACATTTTCTTAAATGGATTTAACTGTTCGAACATTTTGAAGAGCTTGGGTCAACATATTCCAGATCAGGCCTATAAATTTTGAAGAAAAAAAAAAAAATTATTGGTATAAATCTGTGTATAATATCTTACCACTGCGACATGATAACTTTAACAACACAGAAATATCCAACGAGGAAATATCAAGAGTTTCGGAAAAAAAGGGTGACCATATATGGAACGCTTGTAAGATAGGGAGTAGTCTGTGACAATATAACTAATTTTGGTGGCTTGTGATCCTTGTTCTGTCTTATATAGACAGTGCTTACTCCTCCTAGGCACCTGATACCACCTCTGGTGTGTCCAGGGGTCCGTGTTTGCCCAACTATCTATTTTGTATTGCTTATAGGAGTTATGAGATTGATCATTGTTCGTTATCTTCACCTTACATGTCACTGGCTTAAACGTTTTCCCAATGATACTTCACTCCATGTGTATGCATTTCAAAACTACTCCATCAAGAATAGTTTTGTCAGACACTATAGTAAAAATTTTCCAGGAATACGGAACAAGAGGTAAATTAAGATATTGTACTATTCAATATGTTTCGATTTACGAGAGATTACCTTTTCCATTAGTAGGTAGCAAAGGGCTTTGAATTGTTGTTGGTTTTTCTCCAATTCTTCCCATTCTAATTTCCAGCAGCTAGTTGCTTGAACAATCATAGGCTAACCAAAGAAATTATTCATCAAAAAGAATTATGACAAGTGTATATGACTACATGTATATCTTATTGATGGCAATGCAACATCTATCAACCTTTATGGATTTGAAAATTGGTTGTTGTTCATTAACATGAGACTTACCACTCCAAATATTATGGATTCACAGACATTCTGTAAAGGAATCATATCGGTAATAACGATCCTATGAACTGGTATGCATATCCCTGAAGCTTTGCTTGGAGTTGGAAATGTTTTCATACTAGCAGATTCCGAATGCACTGTCTGTTAAACATATTGATGCATAACGTTAATAAATAATATAATAAATGTTCTTATACAAAGCCAAATTGCAATGAATTTAATTAATATAACCCGGTATACAACTTTATTTTCACATTATTATTCACTAGTAAGCACGAAACAAACAATACAGTAGTTCTGAAAAGGTTACATATTTTCATATATATATATATATATATATATATATATATATATAGGTCTAGGCTTAAATTAAAATTGTCCTGAAATATTAAATGCTCTTTATGCTTTTCTCCCAACCTTTTCTTAAAATGTTCTGTTTAATCGAATTGACTGTAACATGTCGTAACTCCTCATGATCACAAAGTTTCTGCAGTCAAATGAACTGGATATAAGCTCTCAATAAAAAAACAACAAAAAACAAAAAACAAAAAAAAAAAAACCCTGGGACATAGGAGGTGTGCATTCCACAGGCAACATGAAATACATTCACTTTACTATTCATAATTTATCATGAATTTTGTAGAAATGATTTGTTCACTAAATGTATTCGTTTTACAAGTTTAGTTCCAAAATTAAATATTTTTCCTACCTTCCTAATCCAAAGATTAAAATGGTGAGTCGAAAAAGGGAAAAATACATGTAGCTTAATATCATTGTAATGAGTGTATATCATGAAATGTAGAATACTAGTACATGTACTTCTCATCCACTTCTTTCCGATGAAAGATTTAATGCTTTCAATATGTATTTCAATACAAAGTCACCGGCCATAAGCTTGTATGTAATAAACATTGCAATTATTAGTATATCTCTAAATCGTAAGAAATCAAATCCCAAACCATATGAGGAAATTTATAATTTGAGTGAACGTTTGAATTCTTTGACACGATATATGAGAATTAAATGAAAGTATGTTATTTTTATCACTTTTTAAATTTTATTTTATTTTTACATGTATCATTACGTTTTTTGCTTGTTAATTGTTTTACTTTTTTACCTATAGAGAAGTCACTAGCTGTAGGCCGTATAAATGATGAATCTTTATCGTGTCAACGCCCGAGACTCCGTTTTTAAGGTGAAATCCAAAAGACCGGTCACTTTCAATTCTAATGCCGTTTGTTTGGTGAGGGAACAATCGCTACCAATACTAAACGTTTTAGACTTGACGTGGCGCTGGGTCAAGAATTGAACCTGGCACCTCCGGATTGCGAAGCAAGCACCCTCCACACTTAGCAACAGCGACCTGTTTATAAAAAAAAATATGTAACCTTTTCATCAATGAATCCCCCTCTGCATAATTATGTAACTTTAAAGTTTCTTACAAATTGTTCATAGAACGGAAGCTGTGCAGGATTCAACACCCTTTCCTGTAGATCACATTTGATGGTTAAATTCTTATTTTCTGAAATTAGAATATATAACGGCGATATAAATTGAAAATATTCAAAGAAAACCATTTTAAAGATGTTTTGGTATTGATTTAATTTGAAGGTGTATGCGTAAAACATTTTTTTCTGAATTAACCCGAGTTCGAAGGAAAAGACAGATTTTGAAATCACGGAAACAGATTAAAACGACGGTCATTTAACACGCATGTGATGACGATAGTACATCTACCCAGTTTTTAAACATGCATGCTATTAATCCACATCGAAAATTGATACTGTGCAGGTATTGGAACGCTTCGCGTGATGGATGTGGCTGTCGAAAATTCAAACACCAATAATACATCGAAAGAGATAGATGCTTTACAGTGTTTGTGCTTCGTAAATGAAACGATGAAACACAGTCTGTAGCGCGGACGCAAGGCGTTTTATTTGAATGGCATTAAGTTGTGATTATACGAGCATTATCCACTTGGTGATGGAAAGAAATGATTAATCACTCGTTGCTTCCTAGCTCTCTAATTACTGTTTAAGTCTCATTTGTATGTGTGCCATTTTTGGTATGCTTACTCTATATCCATAATAATCAGTCAACAAAGATTGTCAACTGATAATATCAAATATATTTCCAAGGCTAGTATTCCGTTATAAATACCTCATATTTCTAAAAACTAATCTACGGGTGCTTAATGGTGAATCAGATGATTAATTAGAGGAATATACAAATTTGGGATGCGATCCTTATCTTATGAAATTGAACATTCTATCCACACATGTAGGTAATTGCCGTGTCTCTGTTGTCACTTTACATAAGTTGTTAATGAATTGATACGGATAAGCTGAATTTCGTGATACCTCCCCCTTTTTTCTGAATTGTGCATGCAATTGATGTGCATTGGTCTTGGATGTGTAAATATATAGATATTGAAATCATGCAATTAATCAATTATCCTTGTTATCAAAATGTTGAAACACCCTTCAATGAATAATTTTTTAAAATAAGTACTTTGTTTGGGAGTTGAAGGATATCGTTGTTTGTCCAATATTCTATAACAATATATATATATATATATATATATATATATATATATATATATAAAAAGAAATCCACATGTCTTTCATCATTTGTTTTAATCATGGTTATGAATACATCATTTTGATGTTCATGTTAACTCAATACATGTTTTACTAAGTTGGCAGTAAGGTTTCAATATGACTCTACCGGGTATTACGACACTTATGAATTATGAATTGAATGTTTTACCGGGTATTACGACACTTATGAATTATGAATTGAATGTTTTACCGGGTATTACGACACTTATGAATTATGAATTGAATGTTTCAGAGGAATGTTATTCACCAGTAGAAGATTCTCCAGGTAAAATCAAATGTAGATGTTCATTGTCTGTGTTGGTATCCAAAAGCCATGCATTGAAAAGATTCTGCAGACTCTGACTATCTGTAAATGAAGAATGGTTGCATTACCCATCATTCTACTACTGCTGATAATGTTACATATGAAAAGGTGAAGATCGCGAACAGTGATCAATCTAATGAAAGGTGAAGCTAACGAACAGTGATCAATCTCATAACTTCTATAAGCAAAACAAAATAGAGAGTTGGGGAAACACGGACCCCTGGACACGCCAGAGATGGGACCAGGTGCCTAGGAGGAGTAAGCATCCACTGCCGACCGGTCACACCCGCCATGAGCCCTATATCCATAACGAATTCGAATGTTTTTACAGCAGTAAAATTACAAAATAACAATTAAAAAATAATTAAAAATCAGCTTCAATAGACTATTAGAAGTACGATATACTGGACTTGGTTAGTGGCCTTCACATGTCTTTGCAAAATCTTTTCAATAATGACTTTAAACTTCTCTCGACATTTTCTGATATTTGAAGAATGTATGCCATTTCCTTAAACTTCGATGTTTAATTCATTAACGGCTTTATCGTCATGTGATGACATAGTTTCAAAATCTTTAACTGATTAAACTCATGTGCATGATAAAAATATATCTTTTATAGGAATTTTATTCACCAGGTACAATAAAAAAATCTGGTACACTATTTGAAACTGAATTTTTTTTATATTTCTGTCATACTTCCCGCATTAATTGTAATGTAAGGACACAGATCTCTGTGCTTTTCTCAAGAATCCGAAATTAACGAAACAGCTGTCTTTGATGTTACAAGCCTAGTCTTTAATTCACCGTGAGGAATGATAGATTCCTATACTACATAAAAACTCTAACAAGGAAACATTGCTATATCCAGTAAGAACTCTACCAAGCCCCTATCTTTGCTCCTCATGAAAATATGAACAGCTGTGAAGGAGAAACTTCAATCGTACTGTTCGACTACGTATGTCAAAAGTGGTGTAAATCAAACGTGGATTCTAAAAACCTTTTAGTAAACTTGATATCGTAAAACTTTTCTCAAATCAACAACATCAAAACATATCGACTTTTCAAACACTTTACACGACCATTCCTCACGATAAATTAAAGACTAGACTTTTTGACATCATAGACAGTTGCTTCTTCAACTAAAATGGAAAACGGAAATATTCATATCTAGTGATCAGTCATCCAAAAATTACTTTGTTAAACACCACTCCGATTACACACAAGTACTCTGAAGTTGAAATAAACAATATGATAGAGTTCCTCATTGACTAAATCTTAGTGATCTTTGGTGATCAAGTCTTCCAACAGTCTGTTGATATTCCCATGGACACGAATTGTCCTCCTTTGTTAGTTGAGCTGTTTTATATTAATATGAAGCAGAATCTATTCAATAACTTCTACTTGAGAAGATAAAATATCTTGCTGTGGCCTTCAATTCAACATTTAGATACATGTATATTGACGAAGTTTTATCTATTAACAATAATAACTTTCATTCATATGTCGATTCGATATATCCATGTGAATTCGAGATAAAAGACACCACTGCCTTCCACTTCTTATTTATATATTATATTGAAAATAGATATTAACGGCAAACTAACAACTCAACTTTATGACAAACGGAATGATTTCAGCTCCACCATCGTCAACTTCCCATATTTATGCAGCAGTATTCCATTATCACCTGCATATGGTGTTTATATCTCTCAACTGATTCGATACGCAAAAGCTTATTCTGCTTATGGTCAGTTTTTAAATCAAGGCAAGCTACTGACAAACAAGTCGATGGTACAGGGGTTTCAAAAGCCTCGTTTAAAGTCAGCATTTCGCAAATTCTATGGTCGTTATAACGATCTAGTTCGTCAATACAACCTATCATTGGGTCAAATGTTGTCTGATGTGTTCATACCGATTGTTAGGCCGTTCTTGGCACACTGATTTTGACTTCGGAAAACTCCGTTTACCTGATCAAGATATAGGGCTCACGGCAGCGGTGACCGGTTGACAGCGGATGCTTACTCCTCCTAGGCACCTGATCTCACCCTTGGTGTGTCCAGGGGTACATTTTTGCCAAACTATCTATTTTGTATTGCTTATAGGAGTTATGAGATTGATCACTGTTTGTTATCTTAACCTTTCATAGTATAAAGTGTTGAAAAGTCGTACGTTTTGATGCTGTTGATTTTGAAAAAAAATTGTGATTTCAAATTTACTACATGTATAAGTTGTTTTTGAGAATCCAAATATCTCGCATATGTTGTGACACAATATGTCTGAAGTTTCTCATTCACATCAGTTAACAATAATGTGACTGAATTCCTCAGAAATCAGAGGAAAACTGGTCAAAAAGGAAGGAAAACATTTCACCCTACGAGGAAAAATATCATTTTCTGTCACTTTAGATCAAATCCAGAGTGTTTCATTTTTTCGAAAATTGAGCGAATCAGAGGATTTCCTTTGAAAAGAGGAAAACTCACACTCCTGGAGTAAAGATAGGGACTTAATAGAACATTTACTGCTATGTATCTCTATAAGGGTTAATGTGAAGTTTTGGATTGGTAACTCAAATTTTTTCATCCCATTATTAAATTAAATGTGTTTAAACTTAAACGTGATTTTGAAGAATTTCACCTTTTAAAAGAGAACATAATTGATTGATTAATTGTTTTTGACATGTGGAGAATGTTTTACTCATATTGAAACGTCATTAGCTGTAGATGAAGTACCACAAATTTAGACCTATGCTTAGCGCTCATGGCCGTAGCAGTGGAGGTTCTTTATCGTATCAACGTCTGCCGCGGTACAAGACCTCCGTTGTTAAGGTCATATCCGAAAGACCCGTGATTGTCACTTTGAAATGCCAAACGTTTGGCAAAGGAGCAATCACTACCTAGGCTTGACGCAGCCATGGCCCGAGCTGTGCTCAAACTCACGACCTCCAGGTTATGAAGAGAACGCCCTACCACTGAGCTACTGCGACCGGTGAAAAGGAACAGGGAATATTAGTTAAATCATATAATATTAGATTAAAAAATTGCACAAGACTGATGATGATGATTATGATGATGATACTGTGACCTCCATCAACACGAAGCACATCCACTAATCCGCTAGCTGTCCCATTATAGGAAAAACCACTGCCCTGACTAAGGTTCACATTTGTTTCTCCGAAATATTTTAGCCAAGAGTCAATAATCACCATCTGTATTTTCTGAAAATATAGCCAAATTGTATGGTTTCTTTAAACAAGAATATTTCATTAACAAGACATCTATATATATGGGGAAAATTCCGAATCAATGATTGGTCAAGTTCTAGCCCACAGTCAGTCAAATTATATCAAAGGAAAGAATAGATAAAAACAGGCCCTGATAAATTGCAATATTCTCGGAATCAAATTGATTTGTAAAAACTAGTCATTCATACTGCGTTGGTAACTTTTCTGAATTAATTTGATTACATACCCCATTGAAACGTAAATGTTTAAAACCATGATATCAGACTCAAATTAATCAATAAAGATACCATCAACTCGAACAGTGATACCATTGTTTAAAGTACACTGCATGTAATATAATTAACAGTTTGCATGATTATCAAATGTCAGGCTTCAACGAAACTGAAGTATCTTACAAACATTCTCCTAAACAGCTATCGTGTCATCATGAAAACAAGCAACTTGACTCGAACACAGACGCTGAAAAGGGTGTTCGTTAGGTGAAATACT
The DNA here is from genome assembly GCF_947568905.1 of Ostrea edulis. Taxonomy (NCBI): domain Eukaryota; kingdom Metazoa; phylum Mollusca; class Bivalvia; order Ostreida; family Ostreidae; genus Ostrea; species Ostrea edulis. The sequence continues at coordinate 22,514,428 of NC_079169.1, forward strand.
TCACATTCTAAACTCATTATCGATATTGCACACATGCATTGCCTTGCAGAGGACCAAATTGCAATTGTTTAGAAATCATATCTGTTGCTTGCCTTTAAATTGGCGGGGTCGCTGTTTTCCAAGGCTTCTTCAATCTGATACTGCATTGATTTAGATTGTCCGTCAGTCAACAAGATTATTTCGACTTGTTGAAGAACTCCTCGTACCTTAAAGAAATAACTTTTGCAGATATATATATATATAGTTTTGCATTATATCTCTAATGGCTTGTAATTACATAGCGAATTTTAAGTAAGTTATGTAGTATAGATCTTGAAAGTTTCCGTCTGTCATTCTTTAGCTGAGCACTATGTATTTAATCATGTTCTTGTAAAGTGGAGAGAAATATTACTCTATGTGCAAACACTTTTTTTACTGTCATAATAAACTGGGAATCTGGTTGAAATGATATGTGTCTCCCATTTTATCTTTATGTGGGAAACACATATGAAAAATAAACAGTATCATAAATTGAAATTCCTATTATTGATATTGTAAACTATATAACTTGGTCATAACCTGTTTCACACAATGCCTCTAACTGAGATCGACGTAATGAATAACCATTAGACTGTTAACCACCCAGCCTCTTGACCAGTGCAACTACACTCCAGACTCATTGGAGAGCAGCATCTATTTGATCAGAACGAATCAATATCTCTTATAAACTACATTGACCTGTATTGTAAATGTTAATGATTCATTCATGCTTTGTTTATACACGTGACCAATCCATACATCAAAGAATTTTTTTTCAACAACATTATAATGAATCAGTCCTTAAGATATTGGTCAATATTCTATTAAGGGTTTAATCCCTCTTCAGAATCTTAAAATAAGCTGAATATCTATCAAATGTTAGAGTAAATACATCAAACACCACGTAGTGAGCGTCATTAGTCTTTGTTTTCCGTGGAAAATGAATAATTTGGCTAAACATGATAATCAGCAATTGATATAGGGTTCTGAATACATAACCATATATACCATGGATTTCTAAATACTGTGGTAATTAAGACTTATTGCAGAGTTGTTTGTAAATTTAATTTAGAAATGCTTGAGAAAATACGTCACACACTAATTAAAGTTTAGTTGTTTCTGAGAAGAAAATATTTTTGAAAACAGTTCTGGTCGTTGTTCCCACGTACATTTTCGCACTTTCTGTGGTCTCACTTTGTAGCTGGAGACTTATCGAAACAAGAAGCTACTTGTATTCTTTTTAAAGAAGTTGGAACACAAGTTCTGTCTGTTTGCTAGATCCCAGTTTTCTAATTTATCAACTTTTCTTTCCCATTTTTTTTTATAATTATTTCACTTTGATGTAAGTGCGACACTTCATTTGAGCAAATTATGATCCCTTCAACCTATCATTGAAAGTTGAAGTTGAAAATGTTAAAAGTTAACGACGATAAACGCTAAACAAATTTTGATTTGATAAAACCTGACGTCAGTTAAAGTTTAGTTTTTACCAACTTTAATATCATAGGTGTAGTTTAATAGCATATAATACCTGAAAACTACTCAGCAACATTTGTCTTTTAAACTGCTTGCAAGCTTCTTCAATAGATCTTGTGACAATGCCTTCCGTCTCCGACTCCATATTTCTGCTTTTCAAAGCGGATTTTAAGTCTTGTATCGCATTTTGTATTCTGGCATAATTACTCTTTACATGCGACAGAGGTAATAAAATCTGCAAAGAGGTAAAAATACATTTAGATTTGCACGAACTTTGTCAGATAAAAGCTTCCTTATATCATTTTATGGCGAAGTACTTGATCACGAAGCCTGGACACTATGTTATCAACAAAAGACATAAATAGACACTAAGCCGGGTGTGCAGTGTGAATAAATGTAATAACTTTTACTAAGGAGAAATAATTTCTTAAGCCGCTGAGTTGTCAAAACATGCACGAAAAAAAAGATGAAATAATACTTGTAAAAGCCTCTTTACTTCAATATTTATGACTCGTCGATTTTTTTTAATACATACTACATGTATTGTTGCATCTAAAAACCTAGGTTTATCAATTGATAAGATGCTAAAGTGTCCTCTCGAGAATCTTTCACTTATATAGAGACGTCACCATTACCGGTGAAGGACTGCAAAATTTAGGCCTATGCTCGACGCTTATGGCCATTGAGCAGGGAGGGATCTTTATTGTGCCACACCTGCTGCAACCCGGGGCCTAGGTATTTGCGGTCTCATCCGAGTCGCCGCTTACGAAGGGATACTGAGGACCTATTCTAAACCCCACGGGATTTTTAAACTAAGAAATGTAAAGCTAAATTGTTAAAACATGTTAAGAATAGTTTTTAAACTATAGTTAACAGTTGTTCACCATTACAAATGTCTCTATAAAAAAGTGTGGTTTCACAACTCTAGTTTTTAATTGCAGACCATTAATAACAGTAATGTACGTTTAAAACCATGATTTGACAGCTATAAATTAAATGATACTTAATAAAAGAACCTGCGACAGCACATTGTAGTTAAGAGAGATAACCTGTAATTACCGATAACATTTGTAAAGCATACCTTTGCGACATATAATTTTAATTTCACTTTATTCTTAGATGATATATATACATTATTTCTTTACAGCCAAGTAGGGGTACAATTTCAACCATACTTCGGATCATGAATGATGTTTTGGTGTGTATACATGTACATCAAACCATTGCATTTATTTCTTAGACAGGGATGACTTGCACATCACATTTTAGATCCAGGTTTTCTATTGAATCGTGTTATATACAGGGGTCCGTGTTTGCCCAACTATCTATTTTGTATTGCTTATAGGAGTTATGAGATTGATCACTGTTTGTTGTCTTCACCTTTCAGACTGCAATATTCCTTATAAATGAGAACTTTATTTTGACTTCATTTTGCAAGTTTCGATGCACGTGGTTCTTATATGACGAACAGTGATCAATCTCAGAAATCCCATAAAGAATACAAAATTAAGAAAGAGTCGGAAAACACAGACCTTTGGACATGCCAGAGGTGGGAGCAGGTGCCTAGGAGGAATAAGCATCCTCTGTTGACCGGTCACATCCACCATGAGGTCTCAATCTTGATGTGGTAAACGGAGTAATCCGTAGTCAAAATCAGTAAATAAAGAACGACCTAACAGTTGGTGTGAAACACATCAGGTAACATTCGAACTAATCATAATGATTTGTATTTCCAAATAAGATCTATAATCATTGCATCTACATCATATAAATTTGTTATTTCATACTTTCGAAACAGAAAAAATTCCGCAGAGAGAAGTATTTTATAGTAGAATGAAGATTTACAGTATTTTGAGTAAATAACTGTTTTCATGTGTGTTTACATACATACTTCTGGGTAAGACGAAAAGGTCATCAATCCAAACAAGGGCATTCTTGATGGACCTCCAAGGTTACAAGCAATGGAGAAGAAATTATCCATAACCTCTATCAAATTGTCTACGACATCAGAATCTTTGAGGAAAGCATTGCTGTCCACCAGTAAAATCCTTGCTAAAATTATACATACTACAGTAAGAAAGTAAAGTGGGTAAATAGCGTATGAAGTCACGTTCCATATTACATAATCACATACAATAAATATCTCAGAAAATTAATCTACATGCTGTCATAAGACAGTAACACGCGCATGCAAGTACTTGCCTTTAAATATTCTCTCCGTTGCACTTGTGTAAAAACATGTAGCAAACAAGCCACAATAGTTATTTCATAATTCGTTTTTGCACCCTATTAGACCCTCAAGGTGAAAAAGAAGATTAGAAAAAATTATTTCACATCTATAGAACACTACCAACCATCTCCCAAAGGATGATTTTGCTTCTGCATAAAATGTAAGGAGTTCAGAATCAGGTTTTTATTTCGTTTTTCAATCCACAATAGGCCCCCAGGATAAAAATGAAAATCGTGAAGCCTTCTTGCACATCTATAGGGCACACACCAACAATCATCTTCCAAAAGATGGTTTGGCTACTGCATAAAAATAACCATTTCTTTTTTTCTTTTTTCTTTTTTGTCGAAAAATAAAAACCCTTCGTTTTTTTACTCCTAATTGGTCCCCAGGATTAAAATGAAAATTCCAAAATCTTATTGCACATCTACACGACACTATCAATCATCTTCCAAAAATGATGTGGCAACTACGTGAATTGTAGGATGAGTTATGGGAACCGAGTTTTTCCAGAAAAAAACCGTCATTTTCAACCCCCATTTGGCACCCCGAGAGAAAATGAAAATTCCGAAACCTTATTGCACATGTACAGGACACTAACAATCATCTAACAAAAGACGATTTGGCTACTGCATACAACATATCACGAGTTCTGGGAACCAGGTTTTAGTAAAAAAAAAAAAAAAAAAAAGTAATTTATTTCGGCAATAATAAGAGTTCCAAAGCCTTATTGCACATCTACAGGACACCAACTATCATACTTCAAAACGGTTACTGCTTAAATTAAAAGAGGAGTTTGAGTAGAAGAAAGTGTGACAGACAGACGGACGGACCAGGGTAACAACACTATATCCGAACTTTCGTTAGAGAGTACGTTTATAAATATAATGTTGACGTAATTTAACCTGGCCTCTTCTGTTAGTATTTCATATAATCAGATGCTGTCATAAGACAGTAAAACCCGCACGCATGTGTGTTTACCTTTAAATATATTTCCCGTCGTGCTTGTGTAACTACCAATGAAGTCACAATAGTTAATATATATATATATATTCCTGGTGCATATGTCAAGATGAAATATATATTATGTTGGGCAAGAGTCCTAGGGTCATCCCAAACTCTATTTCATATTTGTTGAATTATACTTAAAAGAATGGAGGCCCTGGCCCCTGAATCATATATATTCCAATTCAAGATGCATCTTCACAAGTCAAAGGTTATTGACCAGTTACCTCGTACCAATCTAATTAAAATCAGATCTAACGGTTACACTAGAGAAATGGTTAGAGAAAATCTTATTTTAATTAGATTGACCTCGTAATAACCCTTGAGATCAATCACCATGGGTTCGAAACCAAACTTTTGGAAGAAGATTGGTGGTGTCCTGTAGATGTGCAATAAGGTTTCGGAATTGTCATTTTCACCATGGGTCCCCAAATGGGGATCGTAAAACGGTTTTCTAAAACAAACCCAGGTTACCAGAATTCCTCTTACAATTCAATACAAACAGTCAAAGCAATCTATTTTAAGATGATTAATGGTGTCCTGTGGATGTGCAGTAAGTCTGCAGAACTTTCATTTTCATCCTGGGGGCCTAATGAGTGTCGAAAAACTTTTTTGATAAAAAACCCACCAAAACACCCGATTTCAAGAACTCCTCCTACATGTACAATTTACACAGTAACCATATCATCTTTTGGATTGTGATTGGTGGTGTTCTATAGATGTGTAATAAGGTTTTCGAATTTTCATTCTTTACCCTGGGGCCAATTGGGGGTTTAAAAACGAAATTCCTCTATAGAAAACCTTTCTTATATTTTATGGAGTAGCAAATCATTTTTCGGGAAATTATTGGTGGACCCCACCATAATGGGGGTAAAAAACCGATTTCTTTTCTTAAAAGAAACCCCCAAAACCCAGGACTTCTCATACATTTTGCACAATAGCCAAATCATCCTTTGGAAGATGATAGACTGTAGATGTGCAATAAGTTTTCGGAATTTTTCTTTTTCACCTCGAGGGACAACTAGCGTGGAATAATGACTAATAAAAATCTAGTGCTCAGTACAATAGGTCATGTGTAACAATAATATACAGTATTTGCTGTAAGGGTTTGAATCTCAACCATTTTAAAGACATTTAAATAATCAAATTATGACGGGGGTTGGGATGACCCTGGGTCAATTGCCCATCAAAATACTTAATGCATCTTGATATGTGCACCAGGTATATATATGATGAAGGGGTCAGGACCTCAATTATTTTAAATATACATTGTAGTTCAACAAATATGAAATAGGAATTGGGATGACCCCAGGGCACTTGCCCAACAGAATAATACTCAATACGTCTTAACATATCCAGCAAGAATATATATGGTATATACATGTAGTATCTTATATGGTCATTATTGTGGCTTCTTTGCTACTTACACAAGTATGACGTAGAGTATATTTAAAGGCAAACCCTTGCGTGCGGGTATTACTGTCTTATGACAGCATCTAATATGAGCAATCTTTTTTTATTTTGACCCCCGTTTCGGTACCGAGGATGAAAGTGAAAATTCCGAAAAGTTATTGCACACCAACAGGACACAACCGATCATCTTCCAAAATATGATTTGACCACTGTGAAAATTGTAAGAGGAGTTCTGGAAACCAAGTTAATTTTTCGACCCCCATTTCGGAGCCAGGGTGAAAATGAAAATTCTGAAACCTTATTGAACATTTACAGGACAGCAACAATCATCTTCTTAAAGTTTATTTGGCTATCGCTAAAATGTAAAGGGAGTTCTTGTAAGAGTTTTGTACAAAAACGTTTTCGACCCCCATTTGACCACAAGGGTGAAAATGTAAAATTTCAAAACCTTGTTGTATATCTACAACCTACAGGACACCGCCAATCATCTTCCAAAAGATGATTTGGCTATTGCCCAAAATGTATGAGAAGTCCTGGGTGGTGGTGGTGGTGGGGGGGGGGGGGGGTAAATAAAAGAAATCGGGGTTTTTTATACCCCATTTTGTCCCCAGGGCAATTTTTTTTTAAAAATTCCGAAACCTCATTCCACATCTACAGAACACCACCTATCATATTACAATTCTAGATCTGCCAAAAATAATTCAACAAAAACCAAAGAAAAACTTGACCGGTATATATGCATAACGTACATTTATGAATTCATTAGTACATCGGAAGCAAATATAATGAACGGAAGCAGAATTATGATGGAACGACAAATCGAAGGACAGAAGATCAGAAGAGAGCGACAATATTTGTCCCAGTCTTTTCATGACGGGGGCATAAAAACTGCAACTTGGTAGCATCTTTATCATTGGCATAAGTTTAATTTGTCTTAACAGGGCACGATTTTGGAAGGAAAAAAAACTTGGATATTAATGAATTCATATTGGTCTTCGTATGATAGCATTTTATATATATGTAAAACACTAATTTCAAATACTGACGCAAAGATGTATTTGAGACATCTAAACTTTTGAGAAATGTGAACATGTTGCATGACTCATCTATCAACATGTCGTCAAGTTGACAGCTTCGGAGAAAAAAGTCTTTACAAGGGAAATTTTCAGTTCTTACTTCTTTGTGCTTGCTCCCTATATTAGTTTAGCATTAATCTTTGTTTCAAATGCTACATGCTATTGACATACTCTTCAGAAATCTTGGTGTTCTCACATCCGCACGTGGTTTACAAGTGTCCTATGAAATGAGCGCATATAGTGTATATAGTGTATATATATTTATCAACACCGTGTTTACGAACATAATTTAGGGAGCCGGGTTTTATGTAAATACGAAGTGTATTCTGTGTAAAAATAGTTTTATTACAATTATTTATAGGTCTTCTTTTCTGTAACCAAAAAAAAAAAAAAAAATTAATTAAAAACAAAAAATCTGCCAATTTCGATCGATCAAAAATGGTCTCCATGCTTCTTCAAATATTCAGGGAATTTTGTAAGTACAATACATTTATTATCATGTAGATTCGATTCCAAGAAACAAACCCATTCGAAATGCACGTTAATCTTAGGTCACATGACCATGAAAACAATAAATCGGTCACATTAAATACAAAAATCATTATATTTCCCCAATGAACCGCTGTCGCACTCCAAGGGCCAATATGGCCTTTGTTCCAGACCCAATGATCTTTTGTGTATTCTTTTATGATCAAGTTTTATTTCTACAAGTATCGGCAAAATGATTAAGTTCTTCCTTCATATGAGCTCTGAACTGAGCAGAATTGTTGCAAAAACTTGTAAAGAAGACATGTTCCAGACATTTGATGCTATATCAGATGCAAGGACAATTTTCTCAAAATGATTAAAGTCTGCAAATCACATACAGATTCTGGTCTTTTGATGCAGGATGGTTTTACCTCGAAAATTTAGGTGAAGCCACATACAACAAAGCCATAATTGAACAGGTGTTGACTTGAGAGTTTCGTTGTGCTGTCTTTGAAAATCCTAATGTTTTGTAGAGTAGTTTGATAGTTTCGTTGTGTTGTTTGAACATGAAAAAACATGTTCATTCGTGATGATCTGGTAATTTCATTGTGCAGTTTAAAACAACAACAACAACAACAAAAGCAAACAAACAAAAACAATACACTTTAGCACTGTTTTTGCATCAAATTTAATTTAAGTGCAATTTTGTAACATAATTACACAAAGGAATATAGGCTAGCAATGTTAATAGCTTCAATTAAACACCATGGCATATTGCAGTTGGTATACTTTTAATGGGGTTTAACAATCTCGAAATGTTCCATTCTCTTTTTCTACCAATATTGGTGAAAACGTACATTCTCTATAACTTCGGAAATGTATTGAAGAAATACGATTAATTACTCGACTGTCGAGGTACATTTTCCTTTTTAATCAACAATCTTCCTTGATGTAATGTCTGATGAAGACAATTCTGATTAGTATTTTTTAAACAATCTTAATTTAGCCGATGAGGAAAAGAAATAAATCTTCCTGTGAATTGTTTACTGACATACCTAAATATCATTCACGAATGATTCTTCATAATGATCTGTCTTTAATTCATAAGAAAAAGAAACGGTGATTAAAATAAACAAACGGACGAGTTCTTACATAAATCCAAGAATAAACGAGACAACCAAACGCCATGTATATCAATTAAACAAATGCTGCGGTTGTCCATTTTTTGCATAATTTTGTGGATTGGAAAAATCCGCAAACATCAAAATTGCAATTTATATGTATAGGTACATATAGGTATAATGCAACTACAAAAATTGGAAACGCAGAATAAAAATTGCTTTCATTTACGGATCAAATCGTAAAAATGTCCAACCGCAGAAAATACCCGTTATACAGTAAACATTATATATTTATAAAGACAGCCGACTGGAGTTAGATTACCATGTGTCTCTACTAACTTCTGACTTTCTGTTATGATATAAGGCTTTCAACTCCTATCAATTCTTTCAGAGTGATTCATAGTCTTTTTATCTTTTTTTCACTTGTGAATTAATGTAAATCTGTGTGTGTGTAATGTTCTACAGCCAATGCGATATTTCATAGGAGAATTTTTTTTTTATTTGGTAAAGTCTAGTTATTGATATACATGTACCACCCCCCCTCTCTCTCTCTCTCTCTCTCTGTCTCTCTCATCCCATGTATATAGAGATATATCCTTTAAAAAATCAATATATGCACCCAGGGGTGCATGAGCCGAGTTGCATGGGATACATTGTAAAGTCAGGAATTATGTGGCATATTTATAATTGTGATGATTCGGATTTAAACTTTTAGAGTTATCATGCAGATCCAGATATTTCTAAAATTTTCAATCTTTGTTCAGGACTGTGACCTTGACCTTTTTTCTCCAAAATCAATAGGGGGTCTTCCTAACCTGCTATCCAACAATATAACCAAGTTTCATTTGATTCAGTTTTAAACTTTTCGAGTTACTGTCCAGAAACCATATTTTTCTGAAGTTTTCAATCTATTTTCAGTCACTGTGACATTGACCTCTGACCTTTTTTCTCCAAAATCAATAGGGGCCTTGCTTTGCTGGTATCCAACAATATCCCCAAGTTTAATTTGATTCAAATTAAAATTTTTTGAGTTATCCTCCTGAAACCAATTTTTTTTTTTAATTTTAAATCTATTTTCGGTCACTGTGACCTTGACCTTTGACCTATTTTCTCCAAAATCAATAAGGGTCTTCCTTACCTGGTACATAACAATATCTGTAAGTATCATTTGATTCGGATTTAAACTTTCTGAGTTATCATCCGGAAACCAAATTTTTCTGAAATTTTCATTCTATTTTCGGCCACTGTGACCTTGACCTTTGACCAATTTTCTCTAAAATTAAATGGGGACTTCCTTACCTGGTACCCAACAATATATCAAAGTTTCATTTGATTAGATTGTAAACTTGTCGAGTTATCATCCGGAAACCAATTGTTGACGCCTAACCGCCCCCCCCCCCCCCCCCCCCCCCCCCCCCCCCCCGCATCACCAAACCAATAGCCGAGTTCAACTTCGTTGCAACTCGGCTAAAAAAAGTTGTTGCTTTATGATGCTCAATTGCGTGTTTCATGTTCAAAAAATACAAAATTAAAAGGAGTCTTTGGTTCAATATGCTGAGTTAGGCAGCATTAAATTTGAATTTTCTGTACTTCTCAAACTTTACACAACGATAGTTTTTCGCACATTAAAGCATAGTAATAGAAATTAACAAAAATGATAGTCAGATACTGAGAATATATTATCGATGTATTTGCTCTTAAAATGTTAAGAAATTTTACAATTTTGTCAACTCAAGAAGAAATGCCCCAGAGGAATATATTTTCAAATACAATATAACTTGTCCACAACAAAAAATGCGGTATGTAGTGTTCCATGTTAACCGTTTCAAATGCATTCCAGTTCTTATTATTATAATATTATCATTATTGTTGTTTGGGATATTAAAGTTATGAATGCTATAACAAAAATACCCGGTTTCTAATGCTATTCATGTGTATCTTCTAAATTTTCACATTGGTTCAATAGATTGTCAAACCTGGCTGCTTTCCAAGTAGAGTACGTGCATTCGATGGAACACTCATTTTTCTCGATTTATGGATCCTTGGCTGCAAAGGAAATAATAATGTTATAATACATGTAGTCAATATTTGTCATCGGTATCCACTATACACCTACCCAAGCCTTTTGAACACAATTTTTCTACTCTTACTCATTCAAAGGTTGGTCAACATCCATATTGTAACTAACGGTGATGGGACTCTTAAACATTTATTATAAGTCTAATTTATAATTACTTATTTTAAAACATGAATCTTGTGCATTTCCAATCAAATCAAAATAATCAAAACAGTAGCAAATTAGATGTTATATCCGCTCACTATATCGAGTATGTGAACAGGTCTAATTCTAATGAGTTAAATTGATGAATTTTACATAACAGCTGATGATGACGTTCATCAAAGAATTTCATATATCTCTACACCATAAAGATTTCTAGTTTTGAATTGTTAAAGATATCTCTGATATATTTTTCTTTTTTATTGATCTTTGTACATTTGACGGTTTTGTAAGAAGAGTATATATCATTATATAAAGAGGTGCAATTGGAACTCATTTACTCGAGCAATTTTCAACTTTCAGTATACCAAGTTTCCACTCGATAAATGGTCAATATATACATGTATATCAAAACAGGAGACAATTTAAATTAAAGATATTATATAACTCTGTAACACTCTCGAAATATTTATGATTGCAAATATCATATGAACAAGAGGCTGATAGGCCACAATGCTCACCTGAATCACATTGGCTCTGCTCTTCCTCATCTAAAGAATTTTAAAAGATTTGTTACCCTCTTTACTTTCACAAAAAAACATTTGAACCCATACATCATGATTCCACCCTAGACCCACAAGGTCATGATTAAACCCATTGTGAATCCACACAACACACTATGTAACAATATCATCAGTATGATCTTTCTGTTCTGTCTTTAAAAGATTTTTTGTCTATTTATAGCCATGTACTTTGTAAAATATGATCCCCAATTCTAACCCCACTCTTATACCCAGGGTCCATAATTTGAAAAGAGAGAGCAAAAACTTGAATCCGAATCCTGGGCATCGTGGGAACCCACGGGTTTTCTCACCGTCACAATGCATTCAACATAATGCATGCAGTGTAATGGAGAGAAAACCTGTGGGTTCCGACAATGTATCTTGGGAATACTTGCATATCAACATGATTTAGTGTGGCCCTGTGACTCTTGAAAAGAATGTTTTAAAAAAAATTCTTTTGTTTCTTACAGATGTGTAACATGTAATAATAAAATGGAGAAAGAACGCGAACTTAAATTGTTGGCGACTATATATTTTCGTGGGAATCAGCTTGGTATAGTACGATATCATGTTATATAACCCGAGAAAAGTGTTTGTCGATTTACGCCTCACTTGTTACACAAGTACCGTACCATACATTTTGACCTATGAATGGCGCTCATGTGGGGTTTTTTATTTTGTAAATGCCTATACCCTGGAACGGGACCCCTTACAACTCCCTCTGGGTCAACATGGTTTAGTGATGACCTGAGAACTGAATTCCTGCCGATCCTGAACGCCGAGTACGCATTACGAAAACGTGTTCGAAGTGCAGGAAATATAATTTATTTCGGTTGAACTAGGTGAATTAGAATAAAATTTCTTTTGTGGAAACGCCAATGATATTTAGGGGCGGGGCTTGAAGGTTTTGAAGGGAAGTGAGGTTTGAATGGTATTCATTCTAGCGTTCAAACTTTGCACGGGAAAGTTTATTTTACAGTTTGTAAGTCGTGTTAATTCAGTACTTGATAAGCTGCTTATCGAGTCAGATAATGGTAGGCTGGTGAGCCAGTATGACAAGCTGCTTGTCAGATTGGAAACTTCATAAGTTTTCAAAACTGTGTTTGATTTTGAAGCTTGTACATGTATTGGAGTGACTTTCTGCTCGACAATGAACGCAAAAGCAAAAAACAAAATATTGTTTTGCTATTTGGTGTTTGTTTTTATTAGGTGGAAGTACAAAAGAACTCACATCATCCCTGTAGTATAGGTAGTGTGGTCGAAGAACAAGAACACGCTCTCGTCGTTCGTTCGGAGCACGAGAACAACGGGAACGGCGATCTCGAACGCACTCCTGTAGTTGAATATTTAAAATTGATAAACAATGACATTCACTTAAGTATATTCTTGTTCATTCATTCATTGTTCATTTCAGGTCAGGTCATCGTGTGGATCAGGTCGAGGAACATAATTTGAACATGTTGACTCATGAAGCGTGGTTATTTAGGTACACAGCATCATATTTTTAAAGGGGGTGGGTACAAGATTACTTCAAAGTTGTCTAAAAACTCTTGAGAATTAATACAGAAAATAAAACTACATTGGTTCATTCATCAAATATTTTTACTGGTCCATTCAATACCCCCATCTCTCTCTCTCTCTCTCTCTCTCTCTCTCTCTCTCTCTCTCTCTCTCTCTCTCTCTATATATATATATATATATCAAAGAGTAGTAGCGGAGGGGGGGGGGGGGGGGGGCACCTCATGTATCTTACTTTGCATGTGATTATAACTAACTCATTTGCATGTGAAAATAACGCAAAACGAACGCTGTCAAAAAAAGGAGGGGGGGGGGTGATGCGAAGTCCCCCTGATGTTATTGAATTATGCCGACTACCTATATAAACTCATATTTTCGTATCAGGGCCTAACATTCTAAATTGCAATAGCATAGACACCACGCGCGTATAGCCTATAATAGAAAATGAAGTGTACATAGAGTATGACAAGTGGTCTGGGGTCGCCCTGAGGCCCATTGGCATTGGGTTCAGGGCAAAGACCTGGGGGAAGGGGGCATAGCCTCCAGAATATCCTAGGTTTTTTCAATGAAACCACCTATTTTTGTGCATAGAAACAGAGTTTCTTGTCAAAATCCAAAATAAAAAGAATTCATAAAATTATTTTCTAAAGTGTTTTATTATGCCAACCGACTGATTTTACATATTCGTTCTATGAATTTTTAAAGTTGTTTTCGACTGGTATATATATGGTAAATGTTACTGATAACAAAGAATATTCTAGTAATCCGTCTACTACATGTACATATATGATGTACATTAATTAAAGTGATATTCGACATGATGTTAATGATTTGAAATTCAAAAAGGACTTTAAATTTTATGGAACGGACATTGTGATGCTGATAAAATCATAAATCGGCACTATATAATGCAGTTATTTTAGGCACAGAATGTTTTAACGACAAAGTCTCGCAAACGATGTGTACCAGTTGCATATACTTGTTTATAGGCAGCTACGCGCCTGGGGATCAGCATTGATAGAGATGATAGATTTCCTGTCAGATTGACTTCAAAATGAATTCATTAACAATGATTAACAGAAATACATACATGTACATGTCTGTATCACAGGTGCTTGGGTTCAGGACCCACCCACCCCTCCACACTATCCGAACAACCTACATGAGTTAATTTAATTTTATTTGGAAAATCTCGGTAATGAATGTCAGCAATGTCTTGCATATCCCAAAGGTACAAAATAACTCAAAATAAGCCCTTGAAAAAAAAAATACCCTCACTGGTTATTCTGTTATATTAACCATGCTCTAAAGGTATATTTTTTAAAAGGGCTAATTTTGAGGTCTTTTGGATTTTAAGGATCTGCAAAACATTTTGAATAATCTCATCAGACATGTGGGCTATTCAGAGAGGGGGGGGGGGGGGGGGTCTCTCCTGAACCCACACCTGTGGTCTGCATGTTCTTTAATCTAACTGCACAGAATTTTGTCAAGATTGTTAATTGTTAAATTTGCCTTGGCCAGGTTAGATCACCGAGTGGTCAGGTCTCAGGTCATCGTTTCATCTGCTTAAAGAATGATTGATATTGTATGATGTGAATTAAATCTATATTCAAATATATAAATTACTGTAAAAAGCACACAATTTGTATGATTAGGCCTATATAAAATGCATAAACATACATTTATATAATTTTATGTACATATATAGGCCTACAGTATACATGTATATATTAAATCTATTTTTGCATAGCATTTCTAGATAAAATACATTTGTTGATGAATGAGTATGTTATTTTTAGTAATGTTGGGGATTTGTTATTAAAACAGAGCTCGACTTTTTGAATAATAGGCCTAGATATGATCTTTGAGATTTATTTTTTTTAACAATTTCTTTCAAAAGTGTCTCTATAGCCTAATGGTTGTATTTTTGATAGGCTAGATGAATAGAAAATAAAATTCATCTTCAATTGCCCAAGTATGACATAGATCTAGGCCTATATTACAAAATCGTCCATGTGTTGGTATAGACATGACGTGTCTGTCTTTCCTTTTTCTATGGCAATGTTATGTGCAATAAATCTCATTCAGCTAATAAGTGACCTCTTTTAATGAGTATGCAATATTACTGTATGCACAGCATTTAGAATTAGAAAAAATAAGATAAAATTTTAATTTGGGTGAATTATAAATTTTTGCAGATTCTTCTTCTGCTATCCTTTGTTTTATACTTCACAGAAATGATTTTATTGAACTTTCTTTTTTAATCATGAATGAAAATCCTAAATTGATAATATTGGAGTTCTGAAACATTTTTTGTCCAAAATTTAAGTGGACTGTTGATTTATAGATTTTTTCAAAACACTGATGTTTTAGATCTCTTCCAGTATTTTCAGAAGTAAGGTGGTTCCAAAATTATGCTTGAGAGATATACTCTTGTCCATAGGCTTATAGGTAATCTGCCTAAATCTGCTATACGAGGAGCATTAGTAATTTTACTACGTACCCCTAATATTTCCTTTCTAAACAATAAATTAGTGACTTGAAACGTTACCGTCTCACTTGGACGTTGATTCCGCAGGATGGCAGACGACGGAACTTACGTCATCTGTACGTGTACACCGTTTCATTTTTTCTGTGAATTTTTATTAGTCATATTTGTTGTCGTGTTGTGGTTTATATTTTTATCATTTTCTAACTTATCTTCGGGGTTGCATTGAATATATACATGTGACGAAGTCCCAAACGCCTTTAGATTAATATGGCGATCCGGTATTGGTTTCTTTTGCTATTGTATACCGGAAGTGGCTGCAAGCACATGTGGAACCAAAACACAGAGATCTAAAGATCGTTTAACGGGTTTTTCTACATTTTCAGTAATAGAAGATCTGTACCACTAGTAGGTATTTATGCTGATGTGTACTAATAGAGTAATTGCTATGGGAAAGTCGATTTTAGGAGACCTGTTTTCGTAAATCGTACATCATATATGATATTTTTCAACCGCAAATCTGTACAATGGCTTTAAAAAAGCATGATTTTAAGTGAAAAATCTGCACACAAAAAGTGGTACAAAATCTGTACAGAATATCTATTCCAAAATGGCTTTGTTAAACACCTATAACATAAATAATTTTAAGCTGCTACAATCTGACAATAATGTGAACGAATTCCATAAGTGCATGGCAATAAAACAGAATTATCTCATTAATATAACATCTAATGTTACCTATTTCATTGTTGTTGAGACCTTAAATATTTCATCATTTCTAATTCTATAATCACATACATGTATACATTGCTTTTGCAAAAATAGAGAAAATTCGGGTGACCACAGCAGTTGACACTATCATCTTGCGATTAAATGATAATAGATATTTTGATAAATATATATATAATTTCTTCAGGAAAATTAGGGGTCACTTAAGTCAATCGATTTCATTTGCTTTATGGGATCAGGAAGTATCCAAGCATTATCACTTTTGTGATCGGTCCATGGTCCCTCATATTTCATTTGTTAAGGGTTTTGTCAATCTGATTAAAATCAGATCTTTGATCTGCTCCGTTAGTGTAGTGACATAACAATAACAGAGCGGATCATAGATCTGATTTTAATCAGATTGGGGTTTTGTAGAGTCCCTTTATTTTAAGAAAGTCTGCTTTTCTCCATCCATCTATCAGTATGTGAAACCGTAATACAGCCTTGTCACTAATTTATTGATTTATTATTGTTTAACGTCCCTCTCGAGAATATTTCACTCATATGGAGACATCACCATTGCTGGTAAAGAACTGCAAATTTTAGGCCTATGCTCAGTGCTTATGGCCTTTGAGCAGGGAGGGATCTTTCTCGAGCCACACCTGCTGTGACACGGGACCTTGGTTTTTGCGGTCTCATCTGAAGGACCGCCCCATTTAGTCACTTCTAATGACAAGCAAGGGGTACTGAGGACCTATTCTAACCCGGATCCCCACATGAACCTTGTCACTGACAAAGCATCACTGTGAATTAGGTCGCCTCCTTGGCATTCATTTTCCTTGCATTTGACAACAGCTCACAAATACACAAAATTCTGTTTAAATGGCGATATCATTGTATTAGTCATGGTTAACATTTGATTACTGGATCTGTGCATCTCAGAAGTTGTGAAGGGTAAAAAAAGTAGCAACAACAGCTGGTGTGGTGTTGCAGAATTCCCACCATTCAATATGGCATCTGCTATGACTCTCCCTTAGCACACAGGTCGCTGTATAAAACTTTGAAGTAAGGGTAAGAGTTGGAGGAATCTAGGATTAGGAAACAGCATAGCAGATTTACATGCAATTTTATTTTTGCTATTCAATTTCATAAAAAAAAATTCTTAAGGTAGCTCATTACACCAAAACTTATACTTTTTTTGTCAGCGTTACGTCACAACATGACGATTTAAATGTTTTATGAAAATATTTGTATCTATCAATTTGTTTGTCTATAATCATAGCTCAGTGGATAAAGTACTGGGATATATTAGCCTGCAGATCCCGAGTTTTCATCCACCAAAGTCTTGTTTATCATGTTTATATTGAAATATTAAAAGTTTTAAAAAATCAAATTTTAATCCAAGATTGCATATCATCTGCCTTTTTGACACCTGTACTTATTACATATTATATATTTCATCAATAATAATGATAATTTCATGCTGATTTAAGAAACTTTTCTAGGTGTAGTGAGCCACCTTTTAACATGATGTCAATACAGTTTTTGTGGAAGGTGAACTTCAAGTTCAACCTACTCAGTCCTATGGATAATAAACGCAAAAAATATGTTTTGTACAGGAAACTTGAATGTTTGATGGAGTCAGTGAATGTTAAAACATGGTGAGAAAAAAGATAGACAACAGGCTGAGAATTCTTGTGGAGAATGGTGTTGCTAAAAAACACCGATCAATTGTTGTAGTCGTGGGTGACCATGGCAAAGACCAGGTATTTCATTTTTCAGGAAAACCTATAGAACTAATTTGTAAAATACAGCTAATGTACTAAATGTAACTCGCTAGTAATGAACTTGAATTGTATTTATTGTAGATCACACTAATGTGCATGTAATATATATATATATATTTTTTGTTTAGGTTGTTATTTTACATCACATGTTGTCCAAGGCAACAGTCAAAGCAAGGCCAACTGTTTTATGGTGCTACAAAAAGGAACTTGGCTTTAGCAGGTAAGAAGTAGAAAGCAATCATCAGAGGCATGGTACAAATTCTTAATCAGGCTTGTTATGATGGTAGGGTATAAAAGTATTCTGAGATATGTGTCCTGGTGCGATGTCCCATTTTCAGTTTGTGGAAAATATTTGTTTAAATTTTCATTATTTTTCAGATTTCACTCAGTAGATCTGAATTGTCACTGAACATTACAAAACAACTAAATGCTGTTATAAGGCAGTATTTCAGATCATCCCAACCTCTATAATTTTTTGATTGTTCAAAAGACTTCAGATATCTTTAAAATGGTTGAGATTCCAACCCTTGAAACAAATATATTCTTATTGCACATGCCACAATGCACTGATCACTAGGTTTTTGTTTGTTGTTTTTCCACCCCATCTGCCCCTCAAGGTGAAAAAGAAAATTCTGAAAACTTCTTACACATCTTAAGGCCACCACCAATCATCTCCCAAAAGATGATTTGACTACTGCCTACAATGTAATAAAAGTTCTGGAATTAGGTTTTTCTGTAGAAAAACGTTTTTCAACCTCCAATTGGCCCCCAGGGTGAAAATGAGAATTCTAATACTTTATTGCACATCTACAGGACACCAACAATTACCTCCCAAAAGATGATTTGGCTACTGCATAGAATGTGAGATAGTTCTGGGAACAATGTTTTTTTTAGCCAAAAAAAAACCCATCGCTATTTTAACCTTCATTTGGCCCCCAGGATGAAAATGAAAATTTCAAATACTTATTGCACATCTACAGGACACCACCAATCATCTTCCTAAAGATGATTTGGCAACTGTATAAATTGTAAGAGGATTGTAGGAACCAGGCTTTCTTTCATTAAACAACCCCATAATTTTTCATTTGGACATCAGAGTGAAAATGAAAATTCCGAAACCATATTGCACTTCTTCTGGACACCAAGAATCATCTAACGAAAGATGATTTGGTTACTGCATAGAATGTAAGAGGAGGTCTTGGCACCAGGTTTTTTTTTATCTCCATTTTGCCCCCAGGGTGAAAATGGAAATTTCAGAACCTTATTGCACATCTATAGCACCACCTATTATATTCAAAAAGATTTAATTGGTTACTGCTTAAGATAAAGAAGGAGTTTAAGAAAGAAGTAAGTATGACTGACAGACAAAATACGGTAAGAACAAAATACCCAAAATTCTTTTAGAAAGTGTGGGTATAATGTTGGGAAATCAAAACGTATTCAATACATCATTCCTTCTGATGTGCATAATATGGCACTATAATTGATACAAATTAATATCAAACCTTTAGAATACAATTCAGGTTTTGATTAACAATGTTAACTGATGTTGATGTTACATAATACATATACATCAAAATGTAAGTCTCTCTTTTCATGTCCCTGAAATCAAATATTGACCCATTATTTGTGCACAACTTCACCTTAAAGTTGGTCATAACTTTATCCATGCAAGATAGTGCTTTTATGTTTGGGGAAATGGGCAGTCAAGCTTCGAGATCAAGGCAAAAGTTGTGTTGCGTTTAAAAGTCAAGTTTTGCCACCATTTGAATTTGCAACTGTCAAGGGAAGAGTTGTTCACAAACACACATCGTTCCTTCAAATAATTTTCCAATTCCAAAAATTATCATATATGGGTTGTAAAATATGCTTTTCAAATACATGTACGGTAATTTCTGTATGAATGGATGTGTGTTTCTAATACATGTACAGCAATTCCTGTATGAATGGATGTGTGTTTCTAATACATGTACAGTAATTCCTGTATGAATGGATGTACATTACATTAGTCCTCTTCGCTCCTTGTGAAGCATAGGGCTGCTACAGTCATTCTCCACCTCACTCTGTTTTGGGCTGTTCTTTACCTCATTCCAGGTCTTTCCAATATTCTCCAGCTCTTTCATGCTTGTTCTTTTCCCACTCACTGTGCAGTGGTCGTCCTTGTTTCCTGTGTCCCTGTGGATTCCAATCCAATGCCTCTCTGGTGATGCTATTTTGGGGTTTTCTCCATGTGTGGCCTATCCATTGCCATGCTCTTCTTTTTATTTGAATTGCTGTTGTTTCCTGGCCAGTGCGCTCTAATAGTTGTTCGTTTGTAATTTTCATTGGCCACCAAACCTTGTATATCTGTCTTAAGCATTTGTTGTGGATGTGTGTTTCAGTAAAACAGTGGCTGCACACAGCTTTTGACATCACATTAAGTGTGTTCATTTAAATTTCATTTAAAACAGCCATTGTAGGAGATAAAGTGGCCAATTCAGAATGCTTTTCCAGAAATGATATGAAGGATTTATTTTGTAGTCATAGAAAAAAACGGATGAAGCAGTTACAGAAGAAGATTAAGAGGGGGAAGCTGGACATGAAGGAGGATGATCCGTTTGAGCTGTTCGTGGCTGCCACATCAATCAGATACTGTTACTATGCTGAAACCCACAAAATACTGGGACAGACGTTTGGCATGTGTATATTGCAGGTTAATACACTATTCATACTAATGGTTTTTGTTTTGTTCTCATGTTTTTCTTATGTCCCATTGGGGAATGTTTCACTCGTGTAGAGAAATCACCAGCTGTAGATGAAGCGCCACAAATTTTGACCCATGCTTGGCGCTTATGGCAGTAGCAGTGAGGGTTCTTTATCATGTCATTGTCTTCCAAGACATGGGACCCCTGTTTTTTAAGGTCATATTTGAAATACCGTGACTTTCACTGCTAATGCTAGATGACAGTGCTGTTAGAAATTAGAATCTTGTTATCAAAGGACAATATATGATAACAGCCTCTCTGGGCCCACTGTAAAATTAGAATCTGATATGAAAATTGAATCTTTTTTTTTTTTTCATAAGAGGGATCATGTTCAATAGTTTCACATGATTTGTGTCTGATTATCAATATCATTTGGAATACACAGCATCTAAAATAATGAAATTTATCCATTCTAATCAAATTTTGTTCAAATGTTCATTTTTCTCAATCAATTTTCAGGAAAATAATAGAGCACAGTTTTAGACACAAATTTTTTTCTATTGTATATGTGTACTGGAAAGATAAGTCTATGGTGTGAATGTAAAGATTAATCTATGGTGTGAATGTAAAGATTAATCTATAGTGTGAATGTAAAATTTGTCCATGTCTGCACTCAATGTTTTCTACAAGAAAAACTGCATTAAAAATTGTCATTTTATGTCAAAATATCGAACATTAAGTTCTTGATGTTATAATTCCAGTTCTATGTTGTTTTGATCAAACTGAGAACAATAATTGAGTTGCAGTGGGATTCTTTCACAAAATGTATTGATTTTGTAATAGAAACACAAATGTTGATTTGTGTTGACAAACATAGTTCTTATCATGTGTAGCCCTTTTCAAGTCTGGCTTTAGTGTTTGATAATTGAGTTGTTTTTGTTGCAGGATTTTGAAGCCTTGACCCCTAACTTGCTGGCAAGAACTATAGAAACTGTAGAGGGCGGGGGACTGGTTGTCATCCTCATCAAAACCATGTCATCTCTAAAACAGCTGTATACAATGACAATGGTAAGTCATGAAAAAATATATCAAAAGCTCAAAAGTAATACTGTCCACTGGAAATTCATAGGAAAGATTATTAAATTAGAATAACAAAAAATAGTCCTGTAATGTAGTTATGTTACAAGTATAACAAAAAATAGTCCTGTAATGTAGTTATGTTACAAGAATAACAAAAATAGTACTGTAATGTAGTTATGTTACAAAGATTAAATACTACAGAACTCAATTTCAGTTTTGAAAATACATGAGAGTAGAAACAGCAACACTCCATGCTGGCATAGAGACGCTTTGTGCTGGCATAGCGATGCTTCGTGCTGGCATAGAGACGCTTCATGTTGGCATACATTCATGAAGCAGTAATGCCAGCCTAAAGTGTTGCAGCTCATACTCTCATTTAATTTCAAACTGATATTTATTCTGATATATCCATGTGATCCAATCATACTGCTGCTTTACAGATGCTGAAAAATGGTCACCAATTGCAGTGTAAAATGCCTTTATAGTTTTATTCATTGAAATAATTGGGTACCCTGTATTAGGAGTTTACAAGCCTTTGTCTTTTATACATAACAAGGGTACCCAGATGTTCAGAAAACGTGTGTACCAGCTACATGTAGGTACATGTTGCTTGTATATTAGGAAGGGTCATATAAATCTGTGCTGGGGTTACCAGAGGGCACCAATGTGTAGGTACATGTTGCTTGTATATTAGGAAGTGTTGTATAAATCTGTGCTGGGGTTACTAGAGGGCACCAATGTGTAGGTACATGTTGCTTGTATATTAGGAAGGGTTGTATAAATCTGTGCTGGGGTTACTAGAGGGCACCAATGTGTAGGTACATGTTGCTTGTATATTAGGAAGGGTTGTATAAATCTGTGCTGGGGTTACCAGAGGGCACCAATGTGTAGGTACATGTTGCTTGTGTATTAGGAAGTGTCGTATAAACCTGTAATGGTTACACTGAGTGTACTGTAACCGTTTAAGTATCCCTTTTTATGCCCCCCTTTGAAAAAGAGGGGGCATATTGTTTTGCACCTGTCGGTCGGTCGGTCTGTAGACCATGTGTTGTCCGCTCAATATCTTGAGAACCGTTCACTTGATGATAATGATATTTCATATGTGGGTTAGTTATGAGTAGAAGAGGATCCCTATTGTTTTTCAGGTCAAAAGGTCAAGGGTCAATCTACTCTGGACATAGGAATATAATGTCCGCTCAATATCTTGAGAACCCTTTGCTTGAAAGACATCAAACTTGGCACACTGGTACATCCTAAGGAGTAGATGACCCCTATTGATTTTGAGGTCATATGGTCAAAGGTCAAGGGTCAAACTGGTCATAGGAATATACTGACCATTCAATGTCTAGAGAACCCTTTGCTTGACAGACATCAAACTTGGTACGCCAGTACATCTTCAGAAGAAGATGAGCCCCATTGATTTTGAGGTCACATGGTCAAAGGTCAAGGGTCAAACTGGACATAGGAATATACTGTCCGTCAAATATCTCGAGAACCCTTTGCTTGACAGACATCAAACTTGATACACTGGTACATCTTCAAGAGAAGATGACCCCTATTGATTTTGAGGTCACATGGTCAAAGGTCAAGGGTCAAACTTGACATGGGAATATACTGTCTGCTCAGTATCTTGAGAACCCTTTTCTTGACAGACATCAAACTTGGTACACTGATACGACTTCAGGAGAAAACGACCACTATTAATTTTGAGGTCACATGGTCAAAGGTCAAGGGTCACACTAAACAGGAATATACTGTCCGTTCAATATTTTGAGAACCCTTCGCTTGACAGACATCAAACTTGGTACACTGGTACATCTTCAGGAGAAAATTAAACCTATTTATTTTGAGGTCACATCTTTAAAGGTCAAGTGTCAAACTGGACATAGGAATATACTGTCCATTCAATATCTTGAGAACCCATTGCTTGACAGACATCAAACGTGGTACACTGGTACGTCTTCAGGAGAAGACGACCCCTATTGATTTTGAGGTCATATGGTCAAAGGTCAAGGGTCAAACTGGACATTGGAATATACTGTCCGCTCAATATCTTGAGAACCCTTTGCTTGACAGACATCAAACTTGGTACACTGGTACATCTTCAGGAGAAGATGACTACTAATTATTTTAAGGTCACATGGTCAAAAGTCAAGGGTCAAATTGGACATAGGAATATACTGTCCATTCAATATCTTGAGAACCCTTTGCTTGACAGACATCAAACTTGGTATACTGGTACATCTTCAGGAGTTGATGACCCCTATTGATTTTTAGGTCACATGGTCAATCCACTCTTGACATAGGAAGATATTGTCTGCTCAATATTTTGAATTGATGATACTACTCTCAATTAAATGATGTGTGTGTGTATAATCCTTTTTAATTTTGCACCATGGGGGGCATATGTGTTTTACAAACATCTCTTGTCTCATTCACATCTGATAGCTGTTCAGGCTTGTTCTTTTTTTAGGATGTACATTCAAGATTCAGAACAGAGGCACATCAAGATATTGTCGGAAGATTTAATGAGAGGTATGTAAAGTCAACATACCTGTATTTTGAATGACAAGCAAAAGTAAAATTGATTCAGCAAGTGAAATGGCTTTCAGACAGGAAGAAACAGATAAGTAAAACATTGATAAGGCAGTCAATTTCTATATTCATTTTTAATGTCATTTTGATTTTTGAAAAATTTTGTTTTGATATGGGAACTGAATATATACTTTTCTTTTCAGGTTTTTGTTATCCTTGTCGTCCTGCAAGAGCTGTATCGTTATTGATGACCAGTTCAATATCCTGCCTATCTCCTCGCACAACCTCAACATTCAACCGGTTCCTGCCAAGTCTATTGTAAGTATTCTACCTATCCCCTCACACAATCTCAACATTCAACCGGTTCCTGCCAAGTCTATTGTAAGTATCCTACCATCTTCTCTCATAACCTCAACATTCAACCGGTTCCTGCCAAGTCTATTGTAAGTATCCTGCCTATCTTCTCTCATAACCTCAACATTCAACCGGTTCCTGCCAAGTCTATTGTAAGTATCCTGCCTATCTTCTCTCATAACCTCAACATTCAACCGGTTCCTGCCAAGTCTATTGTAAGTATCCTGCCTATCTCCTCACATAACATCAACATTCAACTGGTTTCTGCCAAAATGAGTTTAAAATTGGAGCTAAAATCTACAAAATCCTGCATGATTACATCACTTTCTGAGTATTGTCATCTTTTTTTCTATCAGGATGTTGTCTAATAAATTGCGTTGATATTTACAGGACGATGTACCGACCAGAGAGGTGGAGTTAAAAGAGCTTAAGGAATCGCTACAGGACACTCAGCCAGTCGGGGTCATTGTCAACTGTTGTAAAACTCTAGATCAGGTCAGTGTTGTATTGACTGCGGTAGAACTCCAGATCATGTCAGTGTCGTATCGACTGCTGTAAAACTAGATCAAGTCAGTGTTATATCGACTGTTGTAAAACTCTGGATCAGGTCGTATCGACTGCTGTAACTCTAGATCAGGTTGTATGGACTGTTGTAAAACTACTAGATCAGGTTGTATGGACTGTTGTAAAACTCTAGATCAGGTCAGTGTCGTATCAACTGCTGTAAAACTCTAGATCAGGTCAGTGTTATATCGACTGTTGTAAAACTCTAGATCAGGTCAGTGTGGTATTGACTGCTGTGAAACTCTAGATCAGGTTGTATCGACTGCTGTAAAACTCTAGATCAGGTCGACTAAGCTGTATTGACTGCTGTAAAACTCTAGATCAGGTCAGTGTGGTATTGACTGTTGTAAAACTCTAAATCAGGTTGTATCGACTACTGTGAAACTCTAGTTCTAGATCAGGACAATGTTGTATTGACTGCTGTAAAACTCTGGATAAGGTCAGTGGTACATGTATGTATATCATTAATTGTTAACTATTGTGAAAATGTCATTGTCACCTGCTGTAAACTCTGGATCATGTCAGTATTGTGTGAACAGTATCATTGCTGTAAACTCTAGATTAGGTTAGTGTTATATGTACAGTATCAATGCTGTAAACTGTGGATCAGGCCAGTGTTATATGTACAGTATCAATGCTGTAAACTGTGGATCAGGTTAGTGTTATACATACAATATCAATGCTGTAAACTGTGGATCAGGTTAGTGTTATATGTACAGTATCAATGCTGTAAACTGTGGATCAGGTCAGTGTTATATGTACAATATCAATGCTGTAAACTGTGGATCAGGTCAGTGTTATATGTACAATATCAATGCTGTAAACTGTGGATCAGGTTAGTGTTATACGTACAGTATCAATGCTGTATACTCTGGATCAGGTCAGTGCTATATGTACAGTATCAATGCTGTAAACTGTGGATCAGGTTAGTGTTAGATGTACAGTATCAATGCTGTAAACTGTGGATCAGGTCAGTGTTATATGTACAGTATCAATGCTGTAAACTGTGGATCAGGTCAGTGTTACTCAAGTCATTTCCAACTGCTCTAAACAGGTCAATGCCTCAGTGGAGGTAGATATTTGAATTTGATTTTTTGTTTTATCTTATGACCCAAATATCTGAATGAATATGCACTTTTACATATTTTTAACCCAGAAAATTAGATCAAGCGTATTGTAACAGGAGGAACTACCTCAGGGATTTACTTGAAATACACATTACATAGAAAAGAAAAGCTTATCATTTAAAATGTTTGAAATGGTATTGTTGTTACATGACTACATGTACATGTATGTTAACTTTATAGGGTAAAGCACTTCTGAAGTTCATTGAAGCCATATCTGAGAAGACACTGAGAAGCACTGTGATAATGACAGCAGCCAGGGGGCGTGGCAAGTCAGCAGCATTGGGGCTAGCTCTGTCAAGTGCTGTAGGATTTGGGTATGACCATTTTCATAACCTCTAATTAATGGATGAAAGTTTTGTGGAGTGGCACTGTCTATCTATGTATCGCTATGCTTTTCTGTCGGTGCATTACGTTTTTGTGAATTTGTATTTCATGTGCTTGAAGACTACATCTATGCTTCAAATTCATCAAGGGTTATGATGGATTATTCATAAAAAACTGAAACTTTTGAAATCTTTGATGTTTAAGAATATTTTTTACAAGAACTTTTGGAAAGGACTCCAACACAATTCATGTTCATATTTTCCATAAATCATCTGATGACATCACAGAAGGGTGGAATTACTTTAAAAAACTTGCATTTTACAACATTCAGGAAATTAAGAGTAATATAAAATTACTAGTACATTCACATACATGTATTTCAGATGATGTTTTATTTTTAAACAAAGTTTAATTTCATTTTAAGTTTTATTTTGAAACAAAGGCATTTATACTTTTACACATCAAACAAAATTCATGAATTTGAAATTAATAGATACACTGTACTAGATTCTGTTTATGTGTACATGTATGTTTTACTATGGAATACAGACTCTGTAATATATTGCTTTGACTTATTTTCAGGTACTCTAACATCTTTGTAACTGCACCTAGTCCAGAAAATCTTAAAACATTGTTCGAGTTTGTCTTCAAGGGCTTTGATGCTCTTGAGTATCAGGTACATTAAGTTCAATGTATACATTTCCCCACAGTACTAGAGTGTGACCATTAATTTGAATTGAAACATTTTGAAAATAAGCATTTATTTTTTTTTAGAGCCAACAAGTGTCATGTCCATACTTACATGTACTTTTTAATTGAGTAAATAATTAATTACTTATTTAGTACAGTGTATGTACTTGAACACTTTCAATATTCATCAAGGACTTCTATCTAGTCAAAAAAGAATGTATGGGAATTTACTGTATTTCCAGATTTACTGGGATACTTACCATTACTTTATTAGTTGTAATTGTTCTTACAGGAACACATGGATTATGAGATAATTCAGTCAACAAACCCAGATTTCAATAAGGCCATTGTGAGAGTGAACATCTTCAGAGAACACAGACAAACCATTCAGGTAACAATTCTGTATTGTTATGTATATTTACCTGTATTGTTATGTATATTTACATTTCTAATGTTTTTACCTGTATTGTTATGTATATTTACATTTCTAATGTTTTTACCTGTATTGTTATGTATATTTACATTTCTAATGTTTTTACCTGTATTGTTATGTATATTTACATTTCTAATGTTTTTACCTGTATTGTTATGTATATTTACATTTTCAATGTATTTACCTGTATTGTTATGTATATTTACATTTTCAATGTTTTTACCTGCATTGTTATGTATATTTACATTTCTAATGTTTTTACCTGTATTGTTATGTATATGTATTTACATTTCTAATGTTTTTACCTGTATTGTTATGTATATTTACATTTCTAATGTTTTTATCTGTATTGTTATGTATATGTATTTACATTTCTAATGTTTTTACCTGTATTGTTATGTATATTTACATTTCTAATGTTTTTATCTGTATTGTTATGTATATGTATTTACATTTTCAATGTTTTTACCTGTATTGTTATGTATATTTACATTTCTAATGTTTTTATCTGTATTGTTATGTATATTTACATTTCTAATGTTTTTACCTGTATTGTTATGTATATGTATTTAGATTTCTAATGTTTTTACCTGTATTGTTATGTATATTTACATTTCTAATGTTTTTATCTGTATTGTTATGTATATGTATTTAGATTTCTAATGTTTTTACCTGTATTGTTATGTATATTTACATTTCTAATGTTTTTACCTGTATTGTTATGTATATTTACATTTCTAATGTTTTTACCTGTATTGTTATGTATATGTATTTAGATTTCTAATGTTTTTACCTGTATTGTTATGTATATGTATTTACATTTCTAATGTTTTTACCTGTATTGTTATGTATATGTATTTACATTTCTAATGTTTTTATCTGTATTGTTATGTATATGTATTTACATTTCTAATGTTTTTACCTGTATTGTTATGTATATGTATTTACATTTCTAATGTTTTTACCTGTATTGTTATGTATATTTACATTTCTAATGTTTTTACCTGTATTGTTATGTATATTTACATTTCTAATGTTTTTACCTGTATTGTTATGTTTATTTACATTTCTAATGTTTTTACCTGTATTGTTATGTATATGTATTTACATTTTCAATGTTTTTACCTGTATTGTTATGTATATGTATTTACATTTTCAATGTATTTACCTGTATTGTTATGTATATTTACATTTCTAATGTATTTACCTGTATTGTTATGTATATTTATCTGTATTGTTATGTATATTTACATTTCTAATGTTTTTACCTGTATTGTTATGTATATGTATTTACATTTCTAATGTTTTTACCTGTATTGTTATGTATATTTACATTTCTAATGTGTTTACCTGTATTGTTATGTATATGTATTTACATTTTCAATGTATTTACCTGTATTGTTATGTATATTTACATTTCTAATGTTTTTACCTGTATTGTTATGTATATTTACATTTCTAATGTGTTTACCTGCATTGTTATGTATATTTATCTGTATTGTTATGTATATTTACATTTCTAATGTTTTTACCTGTATTGTTATGTATATTTATTTACATTTCTAATGTTTTTACCTGTATTGTTATGTATATGTATTTACATTTTCAATGTTTTTACCTGTATTGTTATGTATATGTATTTACATTTCTAATGTTTTTACCTGTATTGTTATGTATATTTACATTTCTAATGTTTTTACCTGTATTGTTATGTATGAGGGTATGAACAGTAACGTTTCACACTTTTCTCACTTTTCACATACTTTACATAAAGCGTGTTAACTAGCGTGCTTCACGGAGCATGCTGGTAGAAAGCATCGCAGTTCATACCCTCATGTATTTCCAAAAATGAAATTTCTCTCTGTAAGTACCCGTATTTCTGTGTTATTTGTGAGTAGTATGTATTAAAACTTTGATCTGACTCTGATGTGTGCAGCTTTTCTCTGATATTGTAGTACATCCACCCAACTGATGCCCACAAGTTGGGGCAAGCCGAGCTGGTGTGTATTGATGAAGCTGCAGCCATTCCTCTGCCGCTGGTTAAAAATCTCCTAGGACCTTATCTAGTATTCATGTCCTCCACCATCAATGGGTAAGCTGAAACAGTGATCAAATATGTAATGTTTGACCATTTACTGGTGTTACTGGTTGGATGATTTTGTGAGTCATTGTGTCGTTGCCATGAAAATACACTACTGTACTTTTTATTCAGTGTCAAAGGGACTGATTCACGATTTTCTTCCAAATTTTGTTTTTCACTTTAAATAATCAAAATCTACAGTCTAATATGTTTTGAAGGTTTCACTAAAAAAAATTGAGGTTATTCATCATGACAGAAGCTCATTATAGATAGTTTATTATTTGTTTTGAAAACAAAAATTGAGGTGTGTTATTGTTTATGGGGTTTTCAAAATAAATGGATATTCATTTTAAGTTTATTATATATCACATCTCAAGTATTCTTTAGGTAGAATGTGTCATTTAAAAGTTAAAATTTGTGATTGTACAATATGAAGATGCTTTAAATTACAAAATCAACGTTTCACTGGTTTGTTTGTTTACATAAAAAGACTCGAGTTTTTGTTTACATAACACAGAATCAAAGCTAAAATATTGCTCTTATCCTTGCACTCAGACTCAAATTTTGGTTGCCAACATTAAATGAGCTATATTTTTAATTTTTAACATAAAAAATCAAAAGCATTTCTTTCGAAAAACGTGAACCAGTCCCTTTAAGGCCTAACTTGGTGTATAAATCCAGATGTTGTGTACATGTAAATGTGGTGTATCTTTACATGTACAGTGCTCCTTCAATATATTGCCAACTTATGTTAAAAGACGAATTAGGGCAATAAAGCGGGGGTGGCATTATAACGAATTCAACATAACGGACAGTTCACTGAGCAATCAAAAGAAATTCAATACCATAAAGTTATTTGGAATCCATTCTGTATGAACATTGAAATTTATCTTGCGTTTAATTCTGCAATCATTAGTAATTAACCTGGCCACCTGACAACCATGTCCAAACTGTCACACTTCACCGCACCGCTATCAAAGTATCCATGGGTAGGTAATTGGCATTATCATCAAGGGTAAACTCTATAAAATTTGACCATTTGCTTGTGAAAATCAGTGGCATATGGCATTATGCAGAATTGGCATTATAACTGGGGTGTTAACATGGGAGGAAATCTGTTCTGTAGGATTTTCGGGCAATAAGCGGGGGTGGCATTATAAGGGGGGGGGGGGGCAATATATCGAAGGATCACTGTACTTGTGAATTGGCCCCAAGCTTTGGATATGCTTAAAATTGTTTCCTATTTCTGATTGTATCTAAACCGAATCAAATTTTATGCGCTAAATTTGGTGATGTAGAAAATTGTCAGGTGATTTGAGTACTCCCTTGAAACTTAGTGAGATATTTTTTGTTTTGTCATCAACATTTCAGTGCTATCTATTTTATGATTTTACTTGAATTAATGTGTTATATGGACAGCTATGAAGGCACTGGTCGCTCGCTGTCCCTAAAGCTAGTCCAACAGCTCAGACAGCAGTCCAGCACATATGGTGGCAGCTCTTCCGAAGTTCAAAAGACCATCTCCATGGTAACCAAAGCTGATGGAGTTTCTTCAATTTCAGGTATTGAATAGTATAGACTTGGATTGTGTGATAGGGGTTCTCAAAATCTTTTAGTATATCATTTTTGAATGACCAGATTTTATATATTTAGGGGGTCATCCACACTGAGTTAGATGATGAGGATCATCTTCAGATTTAGTAAACATCCATACTTTCAATAGCTGATTAAGGTGGATCGTTGCACCAAAATTTTATTTTAAATGGCTTGTTAAAACATCTTATAGGAAGTACGATTTCACCATTGAAAGAGTGGTTTCTCCTTTTTTGGGGGATTGATAAAAAAGGGTTTTTTCTTTGCAAGTAAGAAATTTTAGAGTCAGAATTTTGCTGTGATTGTATGCATGATATAGATAGGTAGTAAAACATGCCAAGACGACACAGATGGACATCATGATTTTTTTCATTAATCAAATATTTTTGGAACTGAAGTTATTTCTTGACATTTTTATGCCCCGAAGATCGGGGGAGCATATTTTGTTTTTGTTCTGTCCGTCATTCTGTAATTCTGTCTGAAACTTTAACCTTGCTGATAACTTTTAAACAGCAAGTGCTAAAGCTTTGATATTTCACATGAGTATTCCTTGTGACAAGACCTTCCATGGGTACCAACATTTTTTACCCTTTGACCTTGAAGTTCGACCTACTTATAACTTCTAAATGGTAAATATTAGCTTTCATATTGCACATGAGCATTTCTTGTGACAAGATCTTTCTACTGGTACTGTACCAAGGTATTTGACCTTGTGACATTGGCCATCTTTGGAATTGGCCATTAATGGGGGCATTTGTGTTTCACAAACACATCTTGTTTAAATCTACAACTAAAATTTTCACGAAACATGTCGATTAGAAAAAAAAGATACAGTAGAAGTCATTTTAATGGGATGTTATATTTTCTAAGCTATTTCATTTCAGTAAGCGGGTCATTATAATAAACAACATTTTCACACAAAACAGGTCACACTGAACATAGTATGTTTGTACATATGATTGTGGTGTGCATATTTTCTTGAATTTATAAAATAAAATGCTTAGCATGACATTCACATGACATTCAAACAAGACAAAAACCACCTATTCAATTAATCAACACATGAAAAAACATATAAACCTTATAATCATATTAATCTGCATCGTATTAACATGGTCCTACTGTGTTCATACGATGCAGGTTAATATGATTATAAGGTTTATATGTTTTTTCATGTGTTGATTAATTGAATAGGTGGTTTTTGTCTTGTTGCAATGTCATGTGACTACCAATGCTGAGCATTTTATTTTATAAATTCAAGAAAATATGCATACCTACTTACATGTACAAACATACATTTACATTTTAGACAAACATAAATGGACCAAGAGTCATCGTAACTTTTTGATTGTAGGTTGTGTATGTTAGACATACTTTCACTGTATCTTTTTGATTGTAGGTCGTGTACTTCATGAAGTGGTTCTTAATGAATCAATAAGATACGCCAATGGTGATCCAGTAGAACGTTGGCTTTATGACTTGCTGTGTCTAGATGCCACAAATGTCACCAGAATTTCCTCTGGTTGTCCTCTCCCGGAATCATGTGACTTGTACTACATTAACAGGGACACTCTGTTCTCCTACCACAAAGCTTCTGAGGCTTTCCTTCACAGGGTGATGGCTCTGTATGTATCATCTCACTACAAGGTCAGTGACAAGGTCAAACATCAGTGAATTTTATCTGAATACACAGTTCATGTTGATGTGTATCAAAGTTTTAAAAACACTTGTGACCCGAAAGTTCATCTTATTGATAAGCAAAATGAGAAACAAACATGCATACTTTTAGGTATATTTTGAGCATATCAAGTGTGGAATTTATAAAATCAATGTGACTTTTCAGAACACGCCCAATGACCTTCAGTTACTGTCGGATGCTCCTGCACACCACATTTTTGCACTGCTAGGCCCAGTAGACCCAAATCAAACGTCTTTACCAGAAGTTCTCTGTGTACTCCAGGTGTGTGATTGTATAGATCTGTTCTTCCATTGATATGTATTCTGTTTTAAATCAAGCACAGTGTTGTGTACGAACGGTCTAGAAACCCATTAGAAGCAGTTGTTATTCAGTTACTGGTGCATGATGTTTAACTGTATTGTATTTATCAGGTGTGTCTGGAAGGAGAGATTTCTAAAACCTCCATCATGAACAGTTTGTCGAGAGGGAAAAGGGCGTCGGGTGACCTGATACCTTGGACCATCTCCCAACAGGTTTGTCTGACGCTAACGCAATTCAGACCAAAAACTAAATGATCGCAGGATTATTATCATGATTGTATTATTGATTTTAAATAATAATGATATTTATTTAAATAGAGGCTTATATGATTATAAACAATCAGTCTAAAGCGCTGTACACAATAAAAATTATATGGCATGTTATAATAGTAATAAAAGTAACTTTCAGATGATGGCTATATTGCAGAGGTTATTAAAACTATACATGTATTAGCAAAACATCAATCAATCAAAATGATTAAAATTTATTCTGGCTGTGCTTGTAGGAAAGTTCCACACAAATGAGTTTTCTTCAGTAATAAAAGAAATATTTTGATCAATCAATGCTCATCTTTACATCTTTAAGAGTTACTGTAATTTTATTTTCTAATCAAGTTTCAAGACCATGACTTTCCTGGACTGTCAGGAGCTCGGGTGGTTAGGATCGCCACACATCCAGACTACCAGTCCGTGAGTATATATATACTACATGTACTCAGATAAACAGGCATTATACCAGAAATTTCTGCTGTAAATTCAGCTGTTCTTTTATTGTACTATTGTATCACCTGATCAAGGGATTAGGTTTTCATGGTCAGTTGTGGGTCTGTTGTAGATGGGTTATGGCAGCAGGGCTTTGTCTTTGTTAAAGCAGTACTATAAAGGAGAAGTGGTCAGTCTGTCGGAGTCAGTGGACACAGAACCTCAGACCAATGTCCTAGATGACCAGGTAAAAATAACCAAGTCAGCAACAGCACAAGAACATACTTTTGTTGAATTATAAACAAGAGACCTCTTAAAGGGACTGATTCACGATTTTCCCCAAAATTTTGTTTTTCACTTTTAATGATCAAAATCTACTGTCTAATATGTTTAAAAGATTTCACATAAAAATTAAGGTTATACATTATCACAAAAGCTCATTTTAGGGAATTTATCATTTGTTTTGTAAACAAAGATTGTGGTATGTTATTGTTTACGAAATTTTCAAAAGAAATGGATATTGATCAAAGTTTATCATATCTTTCACATTTCAACCATTCTTTGGGTAAAATGTGTCATCTAAGAGTTAAAATTTGTGACTCTGCAGAATTAAGATGCTTTATATTACAAAATTATTGTTTCTCTGGTTTGTTTGTATAAATTAAAAGACTCGAGTCTTTGTTTACATAACACAGATTTAAGACTAAAATATTGCTTTTATTCAGAAAGTCAAAATTTTGGCTGTCAGCATTAAATGAGTTCTATTTTTAATGTTTAACATCAAAAATGAAAAATATTTTTCTCAAAAATCGTGAACCAGTCCCTTTAAGGACTCGGATGTGAATATTGACATTTTCAGTGGGTTTTTACAAATTGTATAATGATAGCCATTTCCTCATGAATGTGCTTCAGTTGTGAATCATGCACGTGTAAATCTGGATAATTATAGTACATCTATTTT
Organism: Ostrea edulis; assembly: GCF_947568905.1. Taxonomy (NCBI): domain Eukaryota; kingdom Metazoa; phylum Mollusca; class Bivalvia; order Ostreida; family Ostreidae; genus Ostrea; species Ostrea edulis. Next base: position 22,549,639 of record NC_079169.1, read on the forward strand.
GATGTGCTTCGTGATGTATGCTGACATGAAGCGTCACAGTTCATACCCCCTTGCATTTTCAAATAGGAAATTTATTTCTCAAATAATTCAATTTTCCTTCCATTCATTGTTTTACGCCCATCTCTCACTATAGACCAATTTTTCATTCATTTTCCAATGAATGATTGGATATCCGAACTTCTTTCAACACATGGACATCACTAATCCAAATGCTATCCTTCATATACAAGAAGTTATCGAGTAAAATATATACCGTACAAAAACAAAACAGATGAATGAGTAGTGTATAAAATTTGCATTAGCCTTAGTAGTTTTTCTTTAGTTTTTTTTTTTCAAAAACTGAACAAATTTGACATATTAACAAATTAATTATAATGATTATTTTATAATTTTATTTTTTGAGTAAATTTGTTTAATCTATTTTCTTAAATCTTCTAATTAAAGACAAATCTAATCTAGAAAATGAAATTTATATCAAGAACGATAACTCCAAAAACAATTTGTTACTCGCGGCCTCGAGTTTCATGAACAGCTGAAACCAAATTCATTTTAATTTCTTAAAGATGAACATGAACGCGAATATGCTGTCCTGTCCCATGAAACTAAACAAAAAAACAATTCAAGGAGGGTTAACAAATGAAGAAGGAAATCATGATAAGAGAATGTATGCCACTAACACCGAAAAATGTCCAGTCGCATCATTAAAACTTCTCATTAGCAAAACAGACCCAAATGCAAATGCTTTGTTCAATCACTGCATAAAAGAAGCGATCAATAATCTCAACGAGGATATCTGGTATTCAGAAAAACCAGTGAAAAAATACCAGTTTTCAAAATTTATGTGCGACATATCTAGGAATGCAAAATGTAAACAAAGGTACACGGCACACTGCCTCAGAGCTACAAGCATACAGGCACTTAGCGACGCAGGGGTAGAACTCCGTCATATCATGTTCATGAGCGGGCATAGAAACGAAGGATCTATCCGTGGTTATGCCAGAAAATGCACAGGCAACCAAAAAATCGCAATCAGCAAAACATTGTCCAACTTGGTGTCAGCGAGCGATGGCGGTGCAGGGCCCAGCTGTGTTCCGGACGACCAGAGCACATACCTGATTCAGCAATCAATGTTCAAAGAACAAAATACAAAATTATCATCCAAATCATTTATCAACAATTCTGTTTTTCACAATTTTTCGATCAATGTTAATGTACATCCGGAGCTAGAGTAATCAACGTGTTGAAATCAACAAGTCCTAAATAAAATCACTCCGCGTGTTAATTACATGTACTTGTTTGTTTCTTGTTGATTCTTGTTATTTACAATAAATTTAGCTTAAATATACATTATTTCTGTTTAAAATTGAATTATAAGCATTGACAGTATAATTTTTTTTTGCTCATCGAGAAATGAATCTAAAAACCGCATCGCAAACTTTTTTATGAAAGCCTTTGGCTTTCATAAAGTTTGCGATGCGGTTTTTAGATTCATTTCTCGAACAAAAAAAATTATACAGTCAATCCTATAATATCTTCAGATAGCATTAATTCATGATCATGGTTTTTTATTTTTGAAACAGGATGTGAATTTATTGGAGGAGAGACTTACTCCCAAGAAAAACTTGCCTCCATTGTTAATGAAGCTAAGTGAGAGGAAACCAGAAAAACTGGACTACATTGGTGTCTCCTACGGCCTAACATCAGGATTACTCAAGTAAGGAGTAAAGAAGGAATAAAAATTGAATATGAATGTCTTGTGTATAAAGTTCTGACATAATGAGATGTATCAAGTTTCCAGTACAGAGTATAATTAGGGCCCTTCCAAAAGGCAGGTGCCCTCTAGTAAGCACTCTGTCAACTAATTTTTAATATTTGGAACGAAGATTATCTAGAAAATAGAAATTCCTTATTGCATAATAGGCGTTAGCTAATATTCATCTCTGACATACAAAATGGTCTTTCTGTCTAGATTCTGGAAGAAAAATGGATTTGCACCAGTGTATTTAAGACAAACAACTGTAAGTATAAAAATTTAAGATTACTTTTGTCTGACTGTGTATCACAGAAATTTATGTATTTCTAAGAGGTTGGACTTTGATATCTAGCATATGTGTTTCTTGAGTTTGGGTCATTTGAGAAATTTGTCAGGGTAGGTTATTAAAAGTTGATCCTTTTCATCCTAAACATGGTCTGGTACAGACTGAGAAAGAAGTAGGTACAGTTTCTATAGTCATCTGGCCCAAAATATTGATTATTTCACTTGGAGCTCAAATCCTGACATTCAATTAAGGAATAGTTTAGTAAACCCAAAGTTCACTCAGTTTGATCAGCAAAATGATTTGTGTCATATGACGAGAGCTTGAAGTTGGCATAAAATTGCAAAAATACTATTTTCAATGAAAATATCCACAAATTCAGATGGTTTTCCTTTTAGAAAACATACAGCGCATGCGTCGAGCAAATTCATATTGAAGCATGTTTTTCATCTCAAAATAATACACAATATATATCATTTTCATTTTGCTCGACAAATGCGCACATCTTTTCCTGAGCAATAATTTGTATGACATTTGACAGTTTTCAGGCTTATCTTGAGAAAAAGGCGGGAAATGTCTTATTCATGATGTCATAATGCTATCCATTTAGGACTATCATTCTGATTTTGTAGACATGGTATACCTGGCATTTATTTTACTTTCTTAAAACGCTGATTAAGGTTAATTCCAGACACATTTTATAGAGAGAAATTTTTTGGGCCTTTTTATGTATACAACCGTACCTTGTTCTTTGTCAGGGTAGGATATTAAAAGTTGATCCTTTTCATCCTAAACATGGTCTTGTACAGACTGTCAGAGATTCCATGATGGATTCATCAGATAATTTCTCTGATTTGAATTTTTTCAGAATGATTTGACAGGTGAACATTCCTGTATTATGTTACACCTGCTGACAGAAGAGGAATCTGAGGACGACCAGGACAAAAAGCAGGAGTCATGGCTGTACGCGTTCTGGAAAGGTACAAAATCAACATTGCTATCAATATTCAGGAAGGTGTATTAATGTAAATTCATTACCTTAGTACACATATTCCTGTAGTGTACATCCATTACTTCAGTGCATATATTACTGTACTATACACTTATTACTTTAGCATTACATTAGAATTACTAGTGTCAGATACACAGATGCTGTTGGAAGTTTCCATCAACTTTATATCAACAAGTATTTGTCTTTTGTCATTAAAAAAAATATGCACAGCAAAATTGGAATGTTAGTAATAAATGTACATTGCATATTACTTTTGATAATCGATTTGTTGTAAAATCCTAAATACAGGCTGTATATGTCAATGATAAAATGTGCATGTGTACAATGATAAGAACATTATTTTAATCTCCTTAAATATTTAAATATTTTTTAATGTCACTGGCAGATACAAGAACTCTTCATATTGAAGAGAGAAAAAATAATTTTTGAGAAAACGTCAGAAACGTTGCATATGTCCTTAAAACACTATTTTCAGGATAATCTTTAGTGCATTGATTGCTTGCACACATATCTTTCAAATGACTTAGGAAACTATAATACTGTGTATTTTCAGATTTTAGAAGACGGTTTGTTTCTTTACTCTCATACCAGTTCAAGAGTTTCACTCCATCCATGTCTTTAAGCATCTTAGAACAGAAACAGTTCAAATCAGCAAAGTCAGGTATGATTTACTGTCACCCTGGAGCAGAAAAAGTTCAAATCAGTCAAGTCAGGTATATTTTACTGTTGTCATGGAGAAAGCACCTGCTACTCACATTCATATACAGGTGACTCTCGATGGCTCGAACTTCAATCTCTCGAAGTGAAATCATGGTACCGATTTTTTTCTCTATATAACAAAGCAAATTTACTATCGATCTCTCGAACGTTCGATCTCTTGAAGTTCTCGATCTCTCGAGGTGAAGTTGGGTCCCGTAAAACACATTTCATTGTTTTTCACTCTCGATCTCTCGAAGTGGTGGTAGCATATACCCACCATTACCCAAGCGTGTAATACTTTCCACTTGGGCCTTACCTGGATTTTGTTGAATGCTGGAGGGGTAATTATGTGTTTACATAGTTGAAACATCACTGGTGCTTCTTTGTAGAGGTGACACATTTGAGTATATAATTGGCTAATTGGTCAGTTTACACCTTGCACTGGGGTTTTGAGTCCTGATATCTAGAATTTGTTTTGACGTGACAATGAAAGGGTAAGTTTTATACATAATTTAGAGATCTACAGACTGTTAAATTTCTCGAGTTTGTTCTTTGTGTAAAGTTACTCTAAAACATCGTTTTACTCATTCGTTAGAATTTTTGTTTTGGGTAAAGCGACATAACATTGTGCTCTGTTTAGTTTGCGATAGTAAAGTGTCATCTGAACTTGGTTTTGTATGCCTATCTATTAAGCATGATTAAAGAACAAATAAATACATAAACTTTGAAATGTTTTTATTATTGGAAAATAAGGTTTTTTATTTTGATATCAAAGTACCTGACGAATATGAAGGAAAACATGTGAAAACAATATCTTATGATCTTGTTGGTATACATTTCCGGTTACTGTAAAATCTGAACCATACCGGCGGACCATCAATTTCCGAATTTCGATCTCTCAAACTCTCAATCTCTCGAAGTTTTATCAAGGTCCCTTGAACTTCGAGTTATCGAAAGTCACCTGTACTTGAAAGGAAGTTGGGAGTACATGTATTTTTCAGAATAATGCAAGGTATATGAACTTTTATTATATAAAATGTGCATTACTTTCTTTGAATATTTTTAAATATTCACCCCAAAAAATGCAGACTTTCCAACTTGCCTTGAGTCTGTTGTAAATGTGTCAGTGTGGCAACTCAAGATGCACTTTACTGGTATTCTGTTGTAGATATGTCTGTGCGAGAGCTGGAGATGTACTTTACTGGATTCTGTTGTAGATATGTCTGTGAGAGAGCTGGAGATGCACTTTACTGGATTTTGTTGTAGATATGTCTGTGAGAGAGCTGGAGATGCACTTTACTGGATTCTGTTGTAGATATGTCTGTGAGAGAGCTGGAGATGCACTTTACTGGATTCTGTTGTAGATATGTCTGTGAGAGAGCTGGAGATGTACTTTACTAGATTTTGTTGTAGATATGTCTGTGAGAGAGCTGGAGATGTACTTTACGAGATTTTGTTGTAGATACATGTATGTCTGTGAGAGCTGGAGATGCACTTTACTGGATTCTGTTGTAGATATATCTGTGAGAGAGCTGGAGATGTACTTTACTAGATTCTGTTGTAGATATGTCTGTGAGAGAGCTGGAGATGTACTTTACGAAATACGACGTGAAGCGGTTGGAGCTGTATGCCCAGAACATGGTGGATTATCACCTGATTGTGGACTTACTTCCTGCCATCAGCAGACTCTACTTCCTCAATCGGATCAATGTGCAGCTTAGCATTGTACAGAGTGTAAGATTCAAATGTCATGCAGCAGTATAGTCAATCGGATCAATGTACAGCTTAGCATTGTACAGAGTGTAAGATTCAAATGTCATGCAGCAGCATAGTAGTTAGTGTTGAAAACAACTGGTTAAGTACAAGTACATTGTTATACCCCCCACAACAAGTTGGGGGGGGGGGGGGTATACTGGAATCGGGTCTGTCCGTCTGTCCGTCCGTCTGTAGACGCAATGGTTTCCGGACTCTAAAGCATTATCCTTTCCACCTACCGTCACCATATCATATATATGGACTACCCATGGGATGAAGATGTTCCTTATCGATTTTGGGGTCAAAAGGTCAAAGGTCAAGCGCACTGGACATCGAAGTAGCAATATGGTTTCCGGGCTCTAAAGCATTATCCTTTCCACCTACAGTCACCATATTATACATATGGACTACCCATGGGATGAAGATGTTCCCTATCGATTTTGGGGTCAAAAGGTCGAAGGTCAAGCGCACTGGACATCGAAGTAGCAATATGGTTTCCGGGCTCTAAAGCATTATCCTTTCCACCTACAGTCACCATATCATACATTTGGACTACCCATGGGATGAAGATGTTCCCTATCGATTTTGGGGTCAAAAGGTCAAAGGTCAAGCACACTGGACATCGAAGTAGCAATATGGTTTCCGGGCTCTAAAGCATTATCCTTTCCACCTACAGTCACCATATCATACATTTGGACTACCCATGGGATGAAGATGTTCCCTATCGATTTTGGGGTCAAAAGGTCAAAGGTCAAGCACACTGGACATCGAAGTAGCAATATGGTTTCCGGGCTCTAAAGCATTATCCTTTCCACCTACAGTCACCATATCATACATATGGACTACCCATGCGATGAAAATGTTCCCTATCGATTTTGGGGTCAAAAGGTCAAAGGTTAAGCACACTGGACATCGAAGTAGCAATATGGTTCGGTTTGTCATGCCATTTGTTTTTTACACTCAGAAAAGAGGTAGTTTATACCTATTACCAACACCCTTTGGGAGATTGGGGTAAGCGGGGGGTATTCTTAGTGAGCATTGCTCACAGTACCTCTTGTAAAATTTCAGTATCATATTAGAAAGGCGAAAGCTTAAAAAGCTCAACAGAAATGGGCAATTCCATATACATCTTGTGATGTACATTATTTAAGTAATCCTGTTATTTTCCTTGACAGTCCTTTGAAAACTAGATCACTTAGTGTGCTACACAATAATCTTCAGAACATTGCATTTAGGATTATGTTTTATATGCAGTAAAACACATAGCGAAACTCTTGGTCCTGCAAAAAACAGTTCGTTATAACCAAACTTCATTATATCCAATAACATTTACATTATTTTCCTCTCGTAGGGAAATAAATATCACTTCACAATAAGCATAGATTCGTTATAAGTGTGTTTGTTATAATCATGTTTTACTGTATACATGTCAACAGAACACTAGAAATGAGATGCAACATCAGAATGCATTGTCACAGTTGGAGAAAATGTTTTCCTGGGCAAGCGTCTTGTGTCAATCAGCTCCACAAAGGACTTTTGAGAAAATAGCTTCTTCACACACATCATTCACACAGAGCTGCAGATACAACATCCGAGCGCAATGCGCACATTAAAATAGCCAATTTTTAATGTGGAATATGATTTTACACATACACTGTACATGTACCATTACCATTATGATCATTAATAGCTTACAAAGTTAGTCATGCACTGATTGACTGAATCTGTCTTGTGAATAGCTTACAAAGTTAGTCATGCACTGATTGGCTTAATCTGTCTTGTGAATATTTCTTTCCCTCTGCAAGGTTGGTAGATCCTTGTGTAGCAAATTAAGTGAAAGTTTAGTCCACAATGAGGCATCCAAAAAGGAGATTAGTTGTTCTGTATGTACAAGGAAGGTAACTCAGGATGAATATTGGAGCTCATGGCCCATCCTGTACTACAATGACAGTGATATGAAATGCTTAGTTGTTTTAAGATTTTTGTTGTTGTTATTTATGTAGGCTTTGCTGCTTGGCCTTGGTTTGCAACACAAAACTGTGGATGACATGCAGAAAGAGCTTGACCTTCCAGCCAGCCAGCTCCTGGGGCTCTTCAACAGGATCATTCGCAAAGTTGTCAATGTAAGAGTTTTGTGGATAGAACTGTTCAGAATACTGTAGGCGTATTAGAGTCATAATTTTGCAAATGATAATTTTTGGTTTGGTCAGCAGGTATGAAATTCCACCGAGTTGTGTATGGTCTACATGAAATTAGCATACATACTTTAGGTTCGCTGGATTTTATGACTGCCGACGTAGTGGAAATAAGTATCATGAGTAAAAAAAATATGTTTACAGTACCATGCAATATTGTCAATTTGTGGAGGCCAGTATACATGTACTATACAGTCAGGAAAGTTCTGTTCTTGACTGGAACTAATTTCATTCGTAGACTTAATTCAAATCTGGTTGATTGAGCTTTGTTTGACATAATTACTTACTGCATTTACAAATTTTTTGACACTGCCATTTTTTATGATACTCCAATAAAATCCTTCAAATTTGAAATACCCATAAATTGTTTGGGCTGTGTGTTTTTTTTCAGTCGGTTTATTGTGTGTTTGGGCTATGTGATTTTTTTCAGTCAGTTTATTATGTGTTTGAAACTAGTGTTTGTATTCTGTAGAGCCTGAATACTGTAATGGAAGCAGATGTAGAGAAAGACATGATAGAGAGGAAAGAAATCACACTACAACCCACAGAGCAATCCATGGAGGATGAACTGGTCAGTCACTGTTACATCATCGCTCCCCAAGCCATCCACTCTAGGTTACATCATCGCTACTCAAGCCGTCCACTCTAAGTTACATCATCACTCCCCAAGCTGTCCACTCTAGGTTACATCATCACTCCACAAGCTGTCCACTCTAGGTTACATCATCGCTCCTCAAGCCGTTCACTCTAGGTTACATCATCGCTACTCAAGCCGTCCACTCTAAGTTACATCATCACTCCCCAAGCTGTCCACTCTAGGTTACATCATCACTCCTCAAGCCGTCCACTCTAAGTTACATCGTCACTCCCCAAGCCGTCCACTCTAGGTTACATCATTGTGCCACAAGCCGTCCACTCTAAGTTACATCGTCACTCCCCAAGCTGTCCACTCTAGGTTACATCATCACTACTCAAATCATCCACTCTAGGTTACATCATCGCTCCCCAAGCCATCCACTCTAGGTTACATCATCACTACTCAAGCCATCCACTCTAGGTTACATCGTCACTCCCCAAGCTGTCCACTCTAGGTTACATCATCACTCCCCAAGCTGTCCACTCTAGGTTACATCATTGCGCCACAAGCCATCCACTCTAGGTTACAGCATTGCTCCCCAAGCTGTCCACTCTAGGTTACATCATCGCTCCCCAAGCCATCCACTTTAAGTTACATCATCACTCCCCAAGCTGTCCACTCTAGGTTACATCATCGCTCCCCAAGCCATCCACTTTAGGTTACATCATCACTCCCCAAGCTGTCCACTCTAGGTTACATCATCACTCCCCAAGCCATCCACTCTAGGTTACATCATCACTCCCCAAACCGTCCACTCTAGGTTACATCATCACTACTCAAGCCGTCCACTCTAAGTTACATCATCACTCCCCAAGCTGTCAACTCTAGGTTACATCATCGCTCCCCAAGCCATCCACTCTAGGTTATATCATCGCTACTCAAGCCATCCACTCTAGGTTACATCATCACTCCCCAAACCGTCCACTCTAGGTTACATCATCGCTACTCAAGCCGTCCACTCTAGGTTACATCATTGCGCCACAAGCTGTCCACTCTAGGTTACATCATCGCTCCCCAAGCCATCCACTCTAGGTTATATCATCGCTACTAAAGCCGTCCACTCTTGGTTACATCATCGCGTCACAAGCCATCCACTCTAGGTTACATCATCGCTACTCAAGCCATCCACTCTTAGTTACATCATTGCGCCACAAGCCGTCCACTCTAGGACATTTATATATGATCACTTAATGTAATGTGTTTGAAACTAGTGATTATACACTGGAGATTATCACTAAATTTTACAAAAGTGTGAGAATCAATCCAAAGAGGAGTCATTAGACTCATAATAAATGAAAATTGTTATACATGTGTATTGTCTATAGAGGATGGGACACCTTTGCACTTAAATTTTGGTGGTAATGATGAATGTGTTGATTAATAATCTACAATACATTGATGTTTACCATTAAAAACTTTCTTTTTTCTGTAGATTAATCAATGAAAGTACATTTATGTAGAAAATTCAAAACTGGGACATGCCAAACAGTTTATTTATTCTATTGAGAGTAATTAATCATTTACCAATTTATAACAGAAAAAACAAATTTAAGGAAAGAAATTGATCCCTAGTCATTTTATAAGATGAGTATTAAAGTTGGGACAGTACACAATTTATAAAAAAAAGAAAAAAGAAAAACACTTCACCTGTCCCAAATAGATTTTAACATATGAAATGAGTAAGATATAAATTTTCATTCGTAATGATTTTAAATTTTCTAAAATACAATCTGTGAAATTTGATGAGTAAAGGAGATTTCAATTTTGTATGAAGTGAAGCATTATTGCTGAAGCAGCAAAATTTAAACATATTGCATTGTCATTTCCAGGATATCGTATTGCACACCTTAATGTAATGCCGTGTATACATGTACATTTTACAAAATACGGACAATTTTGAACCAGTCGAATTGTGTTTTACAAGTGAAATTAAATTATCTAAGCATAATACTTGCTGTTCAAAAATTCGTCTTCATTTTAAACTTTAATACCGTATGTTTTTATTTATTGAATAAAATATTTCTAACTTGATAAAATCATATGTAAATGAACACGTCCTTATATATACAATGTAGAATGCAGCAGCTCAAGAGGTAGAAGCTGCCCAGAAGAAGGAGCTGGCTATTCTGAAGGACCTGGACCTGTCCCAGTACGAGATCAAGGGGTCAGAACATGAATGGAAGCAGGCTCTCAACTCCGGATCAAAGATGATCAGCATAAAGGGGTAAAGTATTTAAGATGATCCACATAAAGGGTGAAGTATAGAGAGAGATTATTATACCTCCCGCAACAAGTTGTGGGGGGGTATACTGGAATCGGGTTGTCCGTCTGTCTGTCCGTCCGTCCGTCTGTAGACGCAATGGTTTCCGGGCTCTAAAGCATTATCCTTTCCACCTACCGTCACCATATCATATATATGGACTACCCATGGGATGAAGATGTTCCTTATCGATTTTGGGGTCAAAAGGTCAAAGGTCAAGTGCACTGGACATCGAAGTAGCAATATGGTTTCCGGGCTCTAAAGCGTTATCCTTTCCACCTACAGTCACCATATCATACATATGGACTACCCATGGGATGAAGATGTTCCCTATCGATTTTAGGGTCAAAAGGTCAAAGGTCAAGCGCGCTGGACATCGAAGTAGCAATATGGTTTCCGGGCTCTAAAGCGTTATCCTTTCCACCTACAATCACCATATCATACATATGGACTACCCATGGGATGAAGATGTTCTCTATCAATTTTGGGGTCAAAAGGTCAAAGGTCACGCGCACTGGACATCAAAGTAGCAATATGGTTTCCGGGCTCTAAAGCGTTATCCTTTCCACCTACAGTCACCATATCATACATATGGACTACCCATGGGATGAAGATGTTCCCTATCGATTTTGGGGTCAAAAGGTCAAAGGTCACACGCGCTGGACATCGAAGTAGCAATATGGTTTCCGGGCTCTAAAGCGTTATCCTTTCCACCTACAGTCACCATATCATACATATGGACTACCCATGGGATGAAGATGTTCCCTATCGATTTTGGGGTCAAAAGGTCAAAGGTCACGCCCACTGGACATCTAAGTAGCAATATGGTTCGGTTTGTCATGCCATTTGTTTTTTACACTCAGAAAAGAGGTAGTTATACCTATTACCAACACCCTTTGGGAGATTGGGGTAAGCGGGGAGTATTCTTAGTGAGCATTGCTCACAGTACCTCTTGTTTAAGATGGTCAGCATAAAGGGTGAAGTATAGAGAGAGATTATTTAAGATGGTCAGCATAAAGGGTGAAGTATAGAGAGAGATTATTTAAGATGGTCAGCATAAAGGGGTATAGTGTAGAGAGATTATTTACGATGATCAGCATAAAGGGGTATAGTGTAGAGAGAGATTATTCAATGACAACAAACCTGATTCAAAATATTTAAGCTCGCCACAAAAACCTGCAATGGACCCGAAATGTGGTGGTGGCAAATTATATACTTATTTGAATAAATATGTTTTGCACAATGAGTATTTTTTATCATGTAAAAATACCAATGAGTATATTTCATGATAAAGATTATAATATATAATACTGTGTATTGTAATTTGGGCTCAGTGAATATTTGGAAGATTTTTCTCAAAATTTTTGACACACTTTCATTTAACAAATGAATCATTTACAGAAAATGAATAAAAATTTTGGCACTTTTTTCATCTGCCAAAAAAATCCAACATTTCCATCACGCTAAAATTTCCCAATTTATTGTATTTTACAACATGCTACTGATTCATGTGTGATTGTTTTAATGCACTGTTTTCTGAAATATACTATTCAACATGTGAAAGTTTTATTTTTTCCTTCATTTACCATGTAAAAATACCAGTGGTCATGACCCCCAGATTGATTATTTGATGGCAAATCAAGGTTGTTAGGTCAATATCACTAGTATTAGGTGTAGAACACATTTCTATGAACCATAACTATATAGTGGAGGTATATTAGACATTCACAGTGGGCACAAAGGTTGATTATGACAATACAATGTGACCATGACATTGGATTCATGTCAGTTAACCAATGCCAAAGTAAATGGTAAAGTTAAAAACCATAGTGTTTAATTGGAGACAGTTGAAGCTCATATTTGGCACAAATAACCAGACAATTTGTGTTAACCATAAACTATGATGAAATAATGGTTTTTGGTCAAAATCAAGGTCACCTGTGGAAGTGGAGGACCATGACCTCATTTACTGTACACATATTACATTTACTGTACACGTATTACATTTACTGTACACGCATTACATTTACTGTACACGTATTACATTTACTGTACACGTATTACATTTGGTGGTAAATTGTTTTTAGGGCCTTTGGTGGCAGAGGTCATCTGCTAAATCAAGTGCATCACTAAATGCTTACAAGTACATGTATATTAAATGTGAAGTGTAGTTGCAGTAAGTGCCATATTAAATCCACGCTAATTGATCCAAAACTAATTTCTGCCAAATGTTATACATGCTAAATATATTACATTTACAGTATTGTCAAGAACCGAAGCCATTTAGTTTTAAGTTTGAAAGATATATTCACAATGACAGCTTGCAACTCTTCAAAAATAATATTTTGCCAGGTGATATTTTGGTATCTGATTAGGCCCATGGGCCTCTTGGTTTTTTTTTTTCAGTGGATACAGTTCAATTTGTTTTGTATTTTTAGATCAGTTCTGGAAAAGAAAAGGAAGACAGAAGACGCCATTGCAATGCTGGAAGGCTCCAGTAAAAAGAAGAAAATCAAGAAAAAACACAAAAGTTGATGTCTGTATTTTGTTGTCATTTTATCTCATAAAATTGTTTCCTATATTGTATGACGTATTTTGTTGTCATTTTATCTCATAAAATTGTTTCCTATATTGTATGATGCTGTGTTGATTTCTAGGTTGGCAATTCATACTTCTATTACAAAGTTCTCCGAGATTCAAGAGGCACTCGGATACAGTGATGTTACTGTGTAGTGTACCAAAAAATATCATGTTGCATTTGAAAATACCTTTATCTGTACAATGTTTGATGGAATTATCTTTTAGCAAAAATTACTATAGTTCCAGTTTATGAATCTAAAAGCAGAACTGATTGTAACTACTGACAGGTAATTTGAAATCTTTACTACAATACAGCTTTTTTGGATAATTTCCCACAGAGCGGAGTTGGAAGGACTGGACCTGTGTGTTTGGTAATGCAGTTAAACGTTTTAAATGGTCATTAGCTGCTTTGATGAAAATTGCAATTTGTGCACTAAATACTATTCTGCAACGCGAGATTTGTGCACTGAATAATGTTCTGTAACGCGAGATTTTTGCACTGAATAATGTTCTGTAACGCGAGATTTTTGTACAGAATAATGTTCTGTAACGCGAGATTTGTACACTGAATAATGTTCTGTAACGCGAGATTTGTGCACTGAATGTTGTTCTGTAACACGAGATTTGTGCACTGAATAATGTTCTGTAACGCGAGATTTGTGCACTGAATATTGTTCTGTAACGCGAGATTTGTGCACTGAATAATGTTCTGTAACGCGAGATTTTTGTACAGAATAATGTTCTGTAACGCGAGATTTGTACACTGAATAATGTTCTGTAACGCGAGATTTGTGCACTGAATGTTGTTCTGTAACACGAGATTTGTGCACTGAATAATGTTCTGTAACGCGAGATTTGTGCACTGAATAATGTTCTGTAACGCGAGATTTGTGCACTGAATATTGTTCTGTAACGCGAGATTTGTGCACTGAATAATGTTATGTAACGCGAGATTTTTGTACAGAATAATGTTCTGTAACGCGAGATTTGTACACTGAATAATGTTCTGTAACGCGAGATTTGTGCACTGAATGTTGTTCTGTAACACGAGATTTGTGCACTGAATAATGTTCTGTAACGCGAGATTTGTGCACTGAATAATGTTCTGTAACGCGAGATTTGTGCACTGAATATTGTTCTGTAACGCGAGATTTGTGCACTGAATAATGTTATGTAACGCGAGATTTGTGCACTGAATAATGTTATGTAACGCGAGATTTGTGCTCTAAATAATGTTCTGTAACAAAAGATTTGACAAATCAAACTGCAGCAAATGATGGATAAAATGTACATGTCAAGGGTTAAACGGTATTGAAAGAAGTGGATGATTTTGAATGGCACCTAATAAATCAACTGATTAATGAAGTCATCTTCATATTTATACGCCCTTCATCAGAGAGGACGTTCCTGTGTTATGCTATGGCGCTGTCTGTCTGAGGTCGTGTTTTCCGGACTTTTTTCCGAAACAGATGCGTGGAAATTAGGTCTCCCTCAAGAAGCATAAGAGTGAGTTTGCATTTCAGCTTGATTGGTACACCGTGACATACTTTACGGCTAATAGAAGGTCAAACAGTTTTCCGGATTTTTTTTTCTTGTCGTTATGGATACAAGTATTGCCCTGAAATGTAGTCACAACCTTCCTCTCAGAGAAATACAGATTCAGTTTGCATTTTAGTTGGATTGGTGCATCGTGACCTACTTTGGGGTTAAAGTAGGTCAAATAATTTCCTGGGCTGCGTTCAAGATCGTAGCGGCTAGGCTAGGTATGGTGGCTGATTTGTGCCATTTTACAATGTGTTGTCTTTTCGTTATTTTGAGGCGAAGAGTAGCTGATATTATCATTTTGTCATCTTTTAGTTATTTCGGGACGAAAAGTCGCTAAACATCGCTTTGTTGTCTTTTCGCCTCGAAATAACAAAAAGACGATAAAGTGTAAAATGGCACAAATCAGCCGCTAGTATCTTGAACGCAGCCCAGGACGTTTCCTTAATTTGGATACAGATATTGCTCTGAAATTTTGTCATCACTGGCCAGCGGGCGTATGGTGTACAGTTTGCGGTACTATTTTTTTTTTTTTTTTTTTAGATAAATACTGAGTAGAACACTGTAAAAGTGCTAGATAACTGAAGGAAGCGATGACGCATAAAAAAAGGATTGAACTTCATCCATATTTTTTCAATACAAACATTGCATAATTTGCCGTTATTTCTCGACCGAGTTAATATGTGATATTGTTGTATTTTTATCTCTACAAGATAGTAAATTAATATCTGTCAGAATATGGCGTAATAAGAATTGATCAAGCTGTTCGAATATGACATGTTTCTTGGCAATAGACTTTAGGATTGAAATTCTGACTAAATCAATATTGTGGTGATACCTTTGGGCATACGTGCATTTCAGTACCCAGTGAAAACTTGCTTTTAAATACAGCACATGTGTAATACGTGTATATTATGTACAATTAATTTAGCAAGCGTGGATCCGGAGGGGGATTTACCTCCGAGATTGGTCAAAAACACATTTTTGTAACCCCCCCCCCCCTCAAATTGCCAGGAGTTTACCCCGAGGGAAAAGTCTTGCATTCTCACATGACTGTGTTTGGGAGTTGCGTAAAAGAAGTTTATTCCTGGTCATAGTCTTGATTGAATGTACGGCATCCCACACACTGAAATGTAAAAGATCCAGAGAGAGGGTGGCGACGCTGAATTTTTAACATAGATTGCAAATGTAAGTATACGGCTCATTTCAATTGTTCAGCTCGGTTATAAGATGGTTTGAACATATTTTATTGCATATACAAAATACAACAGGTCTGAACACAAGTTCTTACAACTTACGAGGTTCTCACCTTAAATTAATTGATAACGATTGTCATAAAACATATGTGTAGATAAAATAAATACACGTACATATAGCATAAAAAAAATTACTATTATGTGAATTCAGTATAAATTGGTGTTATAAGATGATGGACTGTCGGCCTTTATAGCAGTTGTACGGGCAGGTTCTTCGTATAGTATTGAGTCTTGTACGGCGGTTTAATTTGTCGCATCGTTCTATAGACAAGGCGAAATTTAAATTTCAGTGATATAATCTTTGCATTCGCATAAATGCGATACAAGTTTAATGGATCCCCAAAGGCGACCGAACGCCTCTGTTGTTTTGATATTACTCTAATAAATATGTAATCAGTTGTCCGTCTTCCAATAATATTCCAAGTCCTGTGTTTTAAAAGTCTCGAAAAGTTTATTGAATAGATAAAAAGTTACTTGCTGATTGTTACATAGGCAGTGGAAGGGGCACCATGATTCGCAGTTTTCGCCGGTAGTAAGTTCAGATCTGACTTCAATTATGGGAAGCAGGAGACACTTTCGTGAACAGACGACAGGCGTTGATCACCTGATGCTGAAGAGGGAGCATACGACAGGTGGTGGTCAACTGAAGCCTTGGATGGGGTTACGAAGGGAGCAGACGTCAGATGGTGGTCAACTGAAGCCTTGGATGGGGTTACGAAGGGAGCAGACGACAGACGGTGGTCACTTGATGCCTGGAATGGGGATTCAGAGGGAGGCGACCCTGCTAGATAAAAAGGAAGCCTTGTTTCTGTCGTTGGGTCCAAAATCTCATACTATCATCGGAATGAAGATAACGATTAAGGTAAAACAGCCATTTCATTTAGACTGTAAGGAAGCCATATTGTATAACGTGCAATTATCTGACAATGAGTGTATGTTACAACTTATGCATGAAAGCAGTCCGAAGGTTTTCAAGTACATGAACTGTTGTAAATCACATCTAGTGTAAATCACATTTGACAATGTCATATTATATACTTTTTTTCTATTTAAGTATATATACTGGTCTCTCACATTCGAGAATAATTTACGATTCAGTCAGTAATTTGCCCGGATCTAGAGATGCGGTGTCATTTGGAATAGAGCTACGTTACAGTTTACTGACGATTTTGTTCTAAAATGTTATCAAAATTTATTTAAATTCCCTCTCGGTTGAGTGATTTACGGATTTCACATGACATTCTTTCATATGTATAGACATTTGTTTTTTTCTAGAAATAATACATGTATATGCATGCGTGGACAAGAAGAGTATATTTACTGATAATTTTAGTGGGAAATAATTATAACTTTTCTTCATGGATACGTATTTTTCATGGATATCTTGGATACATAATTTTCGAAGTATAAATCCCTGGTATATGTCATAACAATTTATAGCATTGATTTACTGCTTGTCAAAAAATTTTTGGTAAGAATTTGTATATGATGTTTGCAAAAATATATTTCATGATAACGTATATGAATCGTGGAAAGTGTATAAACGGGATAAAGGGTTTGTTTCATTTCATTTTTGATATGCTATAACTAAGAAATATGTAAAGTAGTGTTTTTGGGTACCAATATTGTTTGTGTTAATGACAAGAAAACGACAGAACCACCTTCGTCAATGTCTAAACGAATTTTGATTGTCTTCCCGTGGTTGTTTTAGCCTTACATTGACCGTCTTCCCGTGGTTGTTTTAGCCTTACATTGACCATCTTCCCGTGGTTGTTTTAGCCTTACATTGACCATCTTCCCGTGGTTGTTTAGTCCTACAGTGACCGTCTTCCCGTGGTTGTTTAAGCCTTACATTGACCGTCTTCCCGTGGTTGTTTAAGCCTTACACAGACCGTCTTCCCGTGGTTGTTTTAGCCTTACATTGACCGTCTTCCTGTGGTTGTTTTTAGCCTTACATTGACCATCTTCCCGTGGTTGTTTTAGCCTTACATTGACCGTCCCCCCGTGGTTGTTTTAGTCCTACACTGACCGTCTTCCCGTGGTTGTTTTTAGTTATGGCTCTACAAGTGAAAGTTTCAGCGGTTTCACAATGGGATGAAACACTTATAGTACTTGAATATGGTACTGTAAACGCCGCGTTGTTTGCTTTTATAGTCTAGATTAGTTTTTACCCTAACCATCAAGGATCTTTCTCAACAGCATTAAGCTCAGAATCTCAGTAACTAACATGGCATTTCCTATTCAGAGGCGTAGCATATAATTTTGCTAAAGGAAAGAGATATCAGTGAAAACTTAATTGAAATAAATGTAATAAACAGTTAAAAATAAAAGAGAAGAAGAAAAAAAACTTGGATAAGCATGTAGATCTATATGATGTTCTAATCGTAAAATGCCTGATTTGTATGTGCCTCATCGATTGGTTCTAAGATTTGAAAATTATTATATCGCTATCACAAAATTCGTTTCGAAAATATGTTGAAAATAAGTGTGTTTCAAAATCAGTAGAAAATCACTTATTAGAAGGGCAGTAAACTGTCATCAGAACACGAAAAGAAATACGGAAGATGTTGATTCTGGTACATCGTATATGGCTCCGACTATCCCAACATATTTTTTTAAATATGGGATGAAAATGGAGTTTTAGAGATATATTTTTGGTAAGTATCCAGATATGCTGAAAATTCACCGGCCTACACGGGCTTCACCTAGGGGTGGACCGGGGACTTAAGACAACCCCAACCTCCTGTCTGAATTTGCGTGCATACTGATATACAGAAACATTTTGTTACAGGATGTGCTCATGACATCTTTCTTTTAGAAATCAAACGAATGAAACGATCGAGTGCAATCGAAGTATCAATCTGTAAAACGTTTCCCATAATAACATTATTTTTATACGCATTTTTTGCAAATATCGCAGATCTAGAATTTTATCCCAAACCTTTTTTGGTCCAATTTAGACTCTATTTCATAGGACACTTACATTTTTCTTCAGATGATTGTCCTGTCAAACGAATGAAGGAGAGTTATCCCTCTTGTATTGCACCTTTTGACAATGATCTGATATTCTGAAGCCATAGATCACTGCTAATTATTCCATCACGTGGTGCCTTTCGTTGGATAACAATTAGATTTTGACCCTCGTCTCCAGAATTACAGCATTCATGTACATTGGTCCTGAAGAAGTTACTACAAGCACACGTATATGTAAATTTTCTTACTTTTCAATTCAAACAATATAACCACCCTGACATTTAATATTAGGGAGGGATACTACATATGTACACCAGAGAAATTTGATATGGATGAAAGATGGAGGATATGTACAACACTATCTTGAAAGTAAAAACTTTCGAGATAATAAAGTTTTAGTAGAAAGTAATCCCCCAAATATTTGGAAAACCCTGCTGGACTCGAAATTGCGATCTACAAAGTTGCAGTAAACGGGCGAGCCTACTGAGCTGCTCAGCTAGGCTGTCAAATCTAAACAGGAATAGACAAATATTACCGTTATTTATATTTTCATTCAAGTTTTAAAAGGAAGTCTGTCATAATGACGACGTAGTATACCTCGTTAAATTGATTTTGATCAGAATGGAGGTATTCCAATCATCTTTACTTGGCACGGACGTGCCACGGTGTTGTGGAAAATTTTGGGTTTTACGGTCAGTAGATAAAAGGTGTTACTATGAAGCGATCCGGAAAAAGCAGAGCAAATATGAATACATTCAACGTTGTATATTAGCTCACCTGAACCGAAAGTTCGAGTGACTTTCTGATCACCTTCGTTTGCCTGTCTGTCCGTCCGTATGCTTTTCACATTTTCATCTTCTCTATAACCACTGGGCTAATTTCAATCAAACTTGACGCAAATCATCCTTGGGTTAAAGGGATTAAATTTTTTCAAGTAAAGGATCATGTTCCATTGGAAATGGGGATAATGAAGAAAAGGCAAAAATAGGATGGGGTCATTTAAAAATCTTCTTAAGACCATTGGGCCAGAAAGTTTATTTTACATGAAAGCTTCCTAGCACAAAGTAAACTCAAGTTCAAATTATGGCCCCTGGAGGAGGATGCGTTACGATAGGGTCAAAATTCTACATACAGAGACATAGGAAAATTCTACATACAGAGACATTGGAAAATTCTACATACAGAGACATAGGAAAATTCTACATACAGAGACATAGGAAAATTCTACATACAGAGACATAGGAAAATTCTACATACAGAGACATAGGAAAATTCTACATACAGAGACATTGGAAAATTCTACATACAGAGACATTGGAAAAATCTTTAAAGATGTTCTCAATAACAGCAGGACCATGAATAGTCATATTAAGAGGCAAGCACTCCCACCAGTGTGGATTCAAGTTTTGTCAAGTCATGACCCCCAAAGGTAGGTTGGGGCCACAATAGGGGATCAAAGCTTTACATGGGATTATAAATGGAAACATTTTAAAGATATTTACATCTTAATAACATTTCATGGTTAGTGATATCGATATGTAAGCTTCTCCAGATAGTGCAGATTCAAATCATGAATTATGGTAGGTTGGGGCCATAATTTGGGATCAAAGTTTTACATACAAGTATATCGGGAAATCTTTAAAAATCTTCTTGTGGGGAAACATCTTTAACAAAAGGTTCATCTGAGCAACAGCATAGCAATGATTAGTCAAATTAATAAGCAAGCATCTTCAGGTAGTTCAAATTCAAGTTTTGTTCAATTCAGGAGTCCAGTGGTAGGGTGGGGCCACAATAGGAGATCAGAGTTTTATATGGAATTATACAAGAAGTTAATTAAAAACAAATGATCTTCAATGATAGTAGGATCACTCCAAATCTTATTCAAATGAAAATATTCTTAATGTGTGGGTTCATGTTTTTTGCCCCTGCGACAATAGTTGGGGGCATATTGTTTCTGTTCTGTCTGTCTGAAATTTTAAACTTGCTCATAACTTTTGAATGGTGAATGATAGGGCTATCAAAATCCATATGCATATGAAATCCATATCAAAATCCATTGTGACAAGACCTTAATTTGGTACCAAAGATTTTGACCTTGATTTGTTAGCATGCTAGAGCACCGTTTGTCTGTCTGCCTATAAACATTTTCATCTTCTTCTCCAGAACTACAGGGCCAATTTCAATCAAACTTGGCACAAATCATTATTGGGTTAAGGGGATTCAAGAGGGAGATAATAAAGAAAAGACAAATATATACATGTAATCACTTACAAATCTTCGTCTCAAGAACCACTGGACCAGAAAAGTTGAAATTTGTATGAAAGCTCCCTGACATAGATTTGTTTAAATCATTGTCCCTCGGAGTAGGGTGGTCCCACAACGTTTTAAATGGGAATATATACGAAAACAATCTTCTTTCCAAGAACTTAGTGATATTGATATACATATACAAGCATCTGCAGGTAATGTCGATTCAAGTTTGTTCAAATCATGACCCGCGTCTGTTCAATTCTGGGAGCTACAATAGGAAATCAAAGTTTTATATGGAAATGTACAGGGAATTAATTGAAACAATTTTTTAATAGCAGCAGGTTCATAGTAAATACGTTCCCGAGTTGTGTGGATTCAAGTTTTTAATTCAAATTAGTATTCCTGGAGTTAGGGTGAATCTTTCAGAAATCGTTGAAATTTTATAGGAACGGTGTGTGGTCTTTGTGAAGTAAATGTAGATTTTGTGATGAAAGGATGAGATGTCATATGTATAAAAAAAAAAATAAAAATTGATTCATTGATTTTCAACAACGTCTGGTATCCGAACTTAAATAAATGTAAGAAATGAAAACTGGCGGCCAAATGTTAAGAATCATTTTGATAACATTCGTAACGTACGGCTAAATATACATTGTACATTAATTTTGTTCTATTCACATTTTACGATGTATACTCGGACATCTAATTCAATCAATAACTACAGGTGAAACGAAAGCCTATTTCTTTAAAGGGACATGGACACGATTGAGCTGAAAATTCTATTTTTCATTTTTATTGTTTACAATGCTTAACTAAAACATTTCTAATGGTCAACCAAAATTTTAATATCAACTTTTGAGTTACAAGTGAGATACAGCACTCACAATTCTTTATTATGTAAACAAGGCTCGTGTCATGTTTTTGTTTACATATAGATTGCTCAATATGAAATAGCGTGTGTAATTCATAATGATTTGTGCTAAACACTAGAAACTTTAACTGTATTCAGAATTAACTTGTAAATTGAAAAATCTGCTTTAAACGAACTCTTACTAGTAAATTCAACATATGTAAACAAAACATGACACGAGCCTTGTTTACATCACAAAGAATTTTAAGCTCTGTATCTCCCATATACCTCGACAACTGACATTCAAATTTTTGCTGACCATTAGAAATGCCTTAGTTAAGCTTTCTAATAATTAAAAATGGAAAAATAAAATTTTCAAATTTTATTTTTCCATTTTTAATGGTTAGAAGGCTTAACTAAGGCATTTCTAATGGTCAGCAAAAATTTGAATGTCAGTTGTCGAGGTATATGGGAGATACAGAGCTTAAAATTCTTTGTAAGAGTTGATTTGGTTTCCGGATATCTCAAAAACTGTTTTAGCTTTAGCAATGAAAGTTCCCATCAAAAGTGTCCATCATAACCGCTATGGTTTTTAAGGTTATTAAGTGAAAGGTCTCTGATGACAAATGGTAAGGGTAATTTCCGTATGATTCTCAAATACTAATAGATTCTTTACACACATGAAGATTCTCAATGTCTAAAGAACGACACCTGCTGTTCTAGGTCAGAAAGATCAAGGTCACAAATTGTGAGAAATGGTTTATGGACAATATATAAAATACTTTGTGTTTAAGCAGTGAAATTTCTCGTGAAGAGTCTATATGACCCCTAATAGCTTATTTTAAGGTCAGAAGGTCAAGGTGACTATATCGCATGCCGTAAGAAAAGCTTTCAGGATGACATTTCCAACAACTTTTGAGCCTTAGCAATAATATTTTACTTGAATAGAATCTGTTCGCCCATCAGAAGATATCTAAAATAGCCTAACCAAATAGGTCGCGAGTTTGTGGATAGTGTAGGTCATTGGTCTGATGGGTTAGACTGGTTATTGATAGGTCATGTGTTTGTGGATAGTGTAGGTCATTGTTCTGATGCTGGTTATCGATAGGTCACGTGTTTGTGGATAGTGTAGGTCATTGGTCTGATGGGTTAGGCTGGTTATTGATAGGTCACGTGTTTGTGGATAGTGTATATCAGTGGTCTGATGGGTTAGGCTGGTTATTGATAGGTCACGTGTTTGTGAATAGTGTAGGTCATTGGTCTGATGGGTTAGACTGGTTATCGATAGGTCACGTGTTTGTGGATAGTGTATATCAGTGGTCTGATGGGTTAGGCTGGTTATTGATAGGTCACGTGTTTGTGGATAGTGTAGGTCAGTGGTCTGATGGGTTAGGCTGGTTATTGATAGGTCACGTGTTTGTGGATAGTGTATATCAGCGATCTGATGGGTTAGGCTGGTTATTGATAGGTCACGTGTTTGTGGATAGTGTAGGTCATTGGTCTGATGGGTTAGGCTGGTTATCGATAGGTCACGTGTTTGAATCCCGCTCTTGTTACTTGATGTTGTGCATTGGATAGACAAGGTGAGTGCATCTACGTACAAAGTGTATAACATTCATTCGCTTAATACCGTGAAAACCCGAGCATAGGCACTGACCTTTGTCACCATAGCAGAAGTGAACACGGCGTGCTTATGAGACCATGTGACCCTGAGATACGTTAACTTATGGCTAGTTTTATCATCACTTTCATATAAACGGTCCTGGTCTTTGTTATAGTCGCATTGCTTTGGTCTTACTTTTTCGATTATCTCCGCATTGTATAGATCAGATATCATGATAGACCGACCAAAATAATTTGTTCCTGATCTTCGATCTCGGGGAAATAAAACATCAATATAAAAAAATCGTATTCCAGTGTATAATATCGCAGGCAATTTCTCTGAGGAGCGTCGTAGTCTGTATTGAGTATTGAGAGGGCGCTATCCTTGCTCCCCAGAGGGCGTTCCTTGTAATGTTAATCTTTAATCTAATATGTAAAGTCAGCAAACAATATTATTTGTCACTCTAAAACTAGAGCATTAAACATGCAACTATTCAAAGTTAGAACAGCGATAGGAAAGAAAAGCAAACTCGGTGTGCCGAACTCCTCCAGTTTAATTGAAATGAGTCATTTCTTTACATTCTTTACAACAAGGGAGTGTATTTTTCAAAATTAATTTTTTAAAAGTGTTTTATTTGTTTTCCTTTTATTTGATATAAAAGTAATCGAGTGGTATAATTATTCAAGATAAAAATGTTTCTTTGTAACTGCGGGTTAACCCTGAATGTCAACTATAAAAGAAACAGCATTATTCATATGTTAATCAAACAAAGTATGCATTGTGGATCAAATTCATAAACAGCTATAAAATACTACATTGTTCATAAATAATTCTTCCCATAATAGTACAATGAAAGAACCATTTTTCTAATACATTGACACCCCGTTCCTAAACTTGGTCACCTAGGAACCCAGATTCACGGGATGTGTAAAAATGACAGGTTTATTTTAAAGCATTAAATGAATCGGCGCACTTTTAAAAACGTACTTCAAAATTCGATTTAACGATTTTACGCGATTACATTTCGATTTATTACTGTCTGGTTTCGTAGTCAAGTTTGTGGGATTGATTTAATGTATAATATGAAAGCTGAATATTCACTCGAGCCAGAGAAAATGAGACACTAATGAACTTTTAAACTTTATGAAAAATAGATGACGCCGATGTATTGAATTCCATAATGTGGACAATATACAAATTGTGGCCGGGAGAAGATTTAATTAATGCTACCCTTATTCAGGGGTTATTTACAGGAGAACCGCATTAATTGGCGTTATTGTGTCGGAGAATTTAACCAAACAAAGAGTCTGCAACTCTCGCCGTTAGAGTTAATAGTGACGGGTTTTATTAACAGGAGATGGTCATGAGCATGCGCTGTTATTAGATTTTAGATGTATGTCAAAAATCAACGACGAACAATCATTAAAGAAGCATTAAATCGTTTCTTTCGTCATAAAGTTATCGAGTGGGTCGCTATCGACAAAGTACTTATGATAATGACCCAATATAACTTCTAGAACATCTCCAGCAGATAGTAACCAGCGATTTGTTGTTTCTGCTCTCGACATAGCAGACTGGAGCTAAGTCGCAAAACAAATATTCAAGTTGACGATGCCATGTCGTTATTGTAGCATAAACGGATTTAAAAACTGCCCAGATGAAATAGCCAGATGTAAAACTGAGAAATTTGAATGAAATGAACAACTCCAGTGAAGATAAATGTACTTACAATTGTCACTAATTAACTGTTGAGTATCCTGTGGCGGAAAATGTCTGATTTCCCGGATTTTGTCACTGCTCGTTCTAAGGTCTGGGTAACAACGTATGTACCGGTGGGCTGGACGGGTGAGCGAAAGGTAGGTCAGCTCTACAATGTCTACTTCACAGGTTCATCAACAACAGGGAATTTAGCAATCAGAAAATGAAAAATATTGAAATATATCATGTAGAAAATGATTGTGTGTTTGTTTTACGTCTCATCGAGAATTTTACACTCATATTGGGACTTCATTAGCTGTAAGTGAAGTACTACAAATTTAAACCTATCCTTAGCGCCCAAGACCGTAGCAGTGAGGGTTCTTTAGCATGGTCATATCCGAAAGACCCGTGATTCTCACTTTTAGATGCCGAGCGTTTTGGTGAAGGAGCAATCACCACCTATGTTAACGCAGAAATGCATTCTATCCACGTTAACTTTAGAAAGCTTGTAAGGTTTTTTCTCCAGCCTCTCCTTTCATTGGACAATACAGTACATTCTCACTGCAAGGCCCCGATTAGCCCGTATCAGCAGCTGTCAAATTTCCGGTTTGATATGATTATCATTAGTTTGTTTATCCAAACGCCAATATCTGTAGTGTGACTCCAACAATAGAATGATTTTATGGTTCCGGTATGTTTTCACTTGGGACCAACAATGACCCTCCTTATATAATTAGTTCTCATCTGAGCCGAAGGGTTTTCTAATCGGCATTGCCGTCGTAAACTGTTTTTTTTTTTAAAATTTCTTCTCTAAAGTTACCGAGCCAATTTTAATCAAACACGACACAAAGTATCCTTTTGTAAAAGGGACTCAAGTTTGTTCAAATGAAGGTCCTAGGGGATATGTTTGTTTCAGCTGAGTATTGGATTGGTGTCTTGAACTACAGCACCAAAAATGTCAATATTTACAAGTAAGCATTAAAAATTGTCGTATACATGTACACTGTAGTTTAGATTCAATTTTGTTTCACACCAGTCCGTTCTTTACTTACTGATTTTGACTACGGGTTACTCCGTTTTTTACCTGATCGAGATATAGGGCTCATGGTGGGTGTGACCGATCGACTAAGAATAGGACGAACACGCCAGAGGTGATATCAGGTGACTAGGAGAAGTAAGCATCCCCTGTTGGTCGAAAATACTCGCCATCGACCCTATATCTTGATCAGGTAAACGGAGTAATCCGTAAGCAAAATGAGTATGTAAAGAACGGCCTAACAATTGGTATGGAACACGTCAGACAGCTTTTGACCTAATGACAGTTTGTATTCGTAAATTAGATCGTTATAACGACCATAGAATTTGTAAACTGCTGACTTTTGACGAGACTGTTGAAACCCCTGTAACATCAACTTATTTTGCCAGTAGCCTACGTCGATTAAAAAATTAATCATACGCAGACCATGCTTGTGTGTATCGAATTAGTTGATCAGTTGTGAAAGATAAACATTATATACAGGTGTTAATGGGATATCGCTATACAAATATGGATAGGTGACGATGGAGAAGCTGAAGTCATATAGTTATATATGTATTTACATTTAGGTTTTCCTTTCGGACCCCCCCCCCCCCCCAGCGCATCTGCGTCCATTATATTAATATAGGATCTCTCAAATTAAAGTAAACTCAACATATAAATATTCTGTAACGTTCAGTTGCAGTAATTAGTATATAAATAATACATGTAGTTGAGAGTAACATTGAAAATTTTCACCCCGAGAAAACCATTGTCAACCGAGGCGAAGTCTAAGGCCAAAGGTCAAGGTCATTATCACACTAAATACCTATTGCGGCCATTCAAAGCTTCATACTTATAAACTATATTAAATACGTGCATGTTTTTACTTCGTGAATGCAAGCGTGCATAATTGCAACTCGGCCATACGCATCTTTGATGCGTTTCAGCGAGTTTTTATAATATCACCCGTTGTGAAGTATTGTTACCCGTTGTTAGATACTATCACCCTAGAGCGCGTGCTTTCTGTTCTCAGAGGGTAACAATATGGTTTTTTTTTCAATTGCTTCTCGACCAATCATATACGAGTATTTTACATGAAAGTATAATAATACTAATTACATGATACTGAGGTTGTCGAGAACATTCCGTATGTTTATGTTTAGGAGCACTACTTCCATAATGGTGTCCAGAGCATTTCCGTATGTTTACGTTACGTTTAGCAGTAGTCTATGTGCTTGCGATCAAAGCGACAAATACCTGAATTTGTCTTTTGGTTAATTGCTATTCTTTCAATTCATTACGTCAAATCATTCATTTTCCATTCGAGTACGTAACCGGTAACAGGTCGTTCCGGCCCCAAAACTAATCCGTCCCCTAGTCGTTCCGTTCTGAAGTCGTTCCGTCCCAAAGTCGTTCCGTCCCTAGTTGATCCGGCCCCAGTCAATCCGGTCCCAAGGTTTATAAAGCTTTTACTGTCTTCTTATTTACAGTTAATGCTATAATTTTCATCCAAACATCAATATAATTATATTGTTTGTAGAGATTATAACCATGATTTAGATTAAAGATTTGTTTGTAACATGTACATGTGCGTGACGTGTACGTTAACTGTTTGGAACACAAAGGATGCAGACACTTAAGAGTTCTAGAATTTGTATTTCTTTATATCTTTTTTTTCAATTTGTAAGTGATAATTGTTATATGTTAAAGCAATACAAGCTGTAATTAACTGGCGGTACTTTCAACTATCACAGTAGTCTGCACCAATATTAACACCTATCGGCATGACTAATATAATCCTCATACCTACACATTTCATTTGTTTTAAAATACAAAATGTATTACATCATGTAAATTTTGAGTATTAAAAGTATGAGGAAATAATAAATAGCAAACGTGCCACTCAAATGAAATTTTGATAATGAATTAATTGTCAATAAAATTGTCTATGTTATTCTATTTGATCTTTTATTTTGAATTAAGTTAACTTGTATTGCTTTAACTGAAATTTGATGAATTGATACATTTTTTTATTTATCATATTAAACAATGTTTCATCATTTATAAAACATAAATGTACTTCCCACCCCATTACATAAATTATAAACAGAAAATATCTATAAAACGTATATGGGGACGGGCTGACTACGGTAATTTTGGCCGGAATGACTTGGGGCCGGATCGACAGGGGCCGGATTGACCGACATTCTACGTAACCCACCCAGCCACCACCCCCCCCCCCCCCCCCCCCCCATGCGCGTCGATTTGAGTATAGAACACTACTTATAATATATGTATACTGTAAGTTTATCTTCACTTGAAGCATACTTATATCATATTGATATTGTCAAGAATGTCTTCGTATGTTTACATGTACATTAAGAAATAGTGGCAGACGACATTTAGCAGTAGTGGCAGACGAGCAAAGCGACAAATGCTTGGGTTTGACTCGAGGCTTATTCTTATTCTGTATCTAAATTTGTTAATCTTTTTAATTTATTACGTTAAATCAATTATGCAAGAATCATGTAATGAATGTTTATTCACAAGCGTTTCTTCCTTCTCCCACAACGACGAGAGGTGTACTGATACGTCCAGATTCTGTAAGAGTTATCATTCTTTTGAAATTCCGCAATCTATTTTCACACTGTAATGTATCATTATAAAACCTAATAATGTTTTCCCAAGAATGTTCCTTCGCGGTAATAGATACGAGAAATCATTTAAAAAGAATTTGTTAGGCTTAATTTCCTTTATAAAATTTGTAAATATACACAGTTCAATTTCATAAACAACTGAAGTTTTTCTTTGCGCGCATCATGAAAAGTCGATATGAAATGTCGGAACTCGTGCCCTCATGTAAATATTCCTATAATGACTTCTATTTCTTGAAAATATTGGTTACTAATTGCCGACGCCAAAGGAGTCGAGGCAGTTGCAGATACAATCGGAGTAGTTGCTTTATACTCAGTCTCTAACATGTAAATGCTAGGTGTGGATTTTACAGTGGAGGGAAACAATATAGATCTATGTGTAGGCTATTTGTATCGTGGTGATATAATTAGAATGGACGCAAGGGGTGTGTAATATACAAACTACAACATGTGTCCATTGTTTCCTCCATACTAACAAATATAGACATTATGCATATTGCAAACTGTGCAAGTAAGACATCGCGATTCTTTTACTAAGATTATTTGATATTTTGTTGTCAATTATTGCAGTTTTATTTGCGTTTTATTTTCTGAAATGATACAAAAAGTTGAATGCGACGGATAACAGGTACCGAACCCTTGCATGGCCAAAACCCCGAAGTCCCTACATATACGCTTGGGTGTTTGGATTACGAGTTCTGTGCCTGTGTACAGAATGCTGATTAGGGGAGATAGTTTTGGTCCTGTCCGTCTGTTTGTAACTATCAATTCTAACATTGGTTATAACGTTGGTAATTGGTTGGTGCAATCTCTTTAACAGTGACACGTGTGATAACCCGATTGTTGTATGCTTTAGAATTGCTTATAACTTTTTTCTACCCTTCTGATAAGGTCTGTCCAACAGAATTACGTTCGGCAGTGGTGTGACCTTGACGTTCAGCCATGACCCAGTGCTATCAAGGCCTTTATTTTGATTAATAAGAATTTGCTTGGAGATGAGGCATGGCTATGAATAATCGTTTTTCACACGCAACATATCCACGATCATTCTATACTTCAAACGACTATTTAAAAAGTATTTAATCTCGCACTTTGCATGGGTCTTAAAATGCATGTATAATTTACTGATTTTTAAAAATTGCTATTTACATTTGTTTCTGAAACAGTATCAATATCGCCTAAGTCACGACAGTGTAGCATATCGTGAGATCCGAGGAACAGTTTAGAATAATGAAACAAATCCACATTCACCGAATATTTCACAACTCTCAGAATATTTATTGCAACGTACCCCGGATAGTGAAACATAGTAATTAGTTCTTACAATATATTTTTTTCAATTATTTAAATCTCTAAAATATAAATGACTGATGAGCACCCCGCCCTACAATCTCCGTTCAGCGGGACAGCAAGCGCGGCATTAAAATTACAATCAAGCTTTTCTAACCTATTGTTCGGAGAAAAAACATAAAAGTCCAGAAGTATAAATAAAAGGTATTGAACCTATTCATGGCTCCAAGGAACATAATCAGGGGATTCTAATGAACGTAGCCGAAGTGAACATTCCCGAATGTTTAAATACTCCATTTTCTTTATGTGAAGATGTATGTGTCTAGTTTTTTTTTAAAACACGCATTGACCTAATGGGTATAAATATATTTGAAGAAAGTTGATGCTCTTTAGATTCCCTATTTAAATGTATGGGCGACGCAGGATTTAAATGCAGTTGAAAATGCGAAAGGGAGAGAGATGTCCCTCCATCCCAAAGTCCACTTAAATGAAACCAGTTTTCTACACTCATCCACAGAATCCAGACAGACATCGAGTTTTAAGGATGCTCGCGGTAAATTGATTAAGGATACTAATACCAGAGTGAGGGCATTAATTAAGGTAGGTAAACTGTGCAGCAGGCATGGACTATTTGGTAATCGTTGCTTGGGCAGCATTTGAGTGAAAAGTGAAGTGGTTAATTATTAAAAGTAGGAATGTAAGTTTTCAACCACAGCACCGGATAGATGAAATTGATAATTTAGTGCAAGATTTTTATTATTTCCAATTAGATTTCAGAAATACCTGTAGTGGTTTGCAATAGTGACGAGATTGTCTACGGCATGGAAATTATTGATAACTAATATAGACGTTTTAACTGACAAAGCCATCTAATTCTAAATTACTATGCTTTCTTAATTAATAAATTGAGGAAGTGATGATTACAATCATTGGTTGGTAATTGTTACTTGTACATAGATATGTTGTAATTAAAAGTGAAACATTCAGGTAAACATCCGAGAGAATATCAAATATCGAAGTCAGACAATTTACGAGAAAAAATAAAATTTTGACTCGGATTGGTACGATGCACTTTGCGAATAGCTGTCCTACTTACAATTTATGATAATGACAAAGCAATAAATCATCGAAATTATTCCCAAGATGTAGAAGTTTTAAAATTGCACTTAAATTGCTATTGTGATAAAGTAAATTACATGGAATTTAATTTGGAGTATAATGACTGCAAGAATGATCTTGTAAACGAAATCAATGTATTGTCAGCTGCGCCGAACTTTAGGGTAGCATGCACTGCAAATTTGTAAAGTGGAAATGATTTAGTTACAGCAAGATATTTTGGTTGCCAAAGCACCAGCTAGTGATTTTAAGTATCGTGCAGGTGAATTTGATTTTTTTTTTTGAAAAGGAAACATGTACTAAATGGATTACAATGCAAAGGGAAAATACTATGTAAAATGTGTGTACTTCATATAATTCTAAGATTATATTTCTAAATGTTATCATACAAGGTTGTTCCTACATAACGCATGTAAAATCTGAATAGCTATATTCTTTGTATCATTTACAATTTCCACACATTCGCAATAATATCTATGTACGCTAGTGTCAAAAAGATCTATATCCGAACTGCGTTTTCCACCACGACTCTTAAGTCTTTATTTCGTACCCAAAAGATCTAAGTCATGTATTATTTTTATTTCTCCAAAGCTGAAAGTCTTCATAGGCTTTGTGTTTCATAGTTATAAATCTATATACACTTCGTACCCAATAAATCTAAGTTTATGCACTCTGTAACCCCACAGAGTTAAGTCTATATACACTTAGTACCCAATAGATCTAAGTTTATACACTTAATATATCTAAGTCTGGCATGTTGTGATTTCCCTATAGCTCTGATTCTTTATACACTTACCTGTATTCCCGACAGATGTAAGTCGTTATACACTTACCTGTATTCCCCACAGATGTAAGTCGTTATACACTTACCTGTATTCCCGACAGATGTAAGTCGTTATACACTTACCTGTATTCCCGACAGATGTAAGTCGTTATACACTTACCTGTATTCCCCACAGATGTAAGTCGTTATACACTTACCTGTATTCCCAACAGATGTAAGTCGTTATACACTTACCTGTATTCCCGACAGATGTAAGTCGTTATACACTTTTACCCATAGATTTTTTTATTATTATTTATGCACTTTGGGAGTTCTCTATAACTAAAAGGCTTTATTTACTCTGAGATTTCCCCCTAGCTCTAAGTCTTGTACATTTTGTATTTCCCATTAGCTCTAAGTCTTGTACACTTTGTATTTCCCCCTAGCTCTAAGTCTTGTACACTTTGTATTTCCCCCTAGCTCTAAGTCTTGTACACTTTGTATTTCCCCTTAGCTCTAAGTCTTGTACGTTTTGTATTTCCCCCTAGCTTTAAGTCTTGTACACTTTGTATTTCCCCTAGCTCTAAGTCTTGTACACTTTGTATTTCCCCCTAGCTCTAAGTCTTGTACACTTTGTATTTCCCCCTAGCACTAAGTCTTATACACTTTGTATTTCCCCCTAGCTTTAAGTCTTCTCCGCTTTATATTTCCCCCTAGCTCTAAGTCTTGTACACTTTGTATTTCCCCCTAGCTCTAAGTCTTATACACTTTGTATTTCCCCCTAGCTCTAAGTCTTATACACTTTGTATTTCCCCCTAGCTCTAAGTCTTATACACTTTGTATTTCCCCTAGCTCTAAGTCTTATACACTTTGTATTTCCCCCTAGCTCTAAGTCTTGTACATTTTGTATTTCCCCCTAGCTCTAAGTCTTGTACACTTTGTATTTCCCCCTAGCTCTAAGTCTTATACACTTTGTATTTCCCCCCTAGCTCTAAGTTTTGTACACTTTGTATTTCCCCCTAGCTCTAAGTCTTTTACAGTTTGTATTTCCCCCTAGCTTTAAGTCTTGTACACTTTGTATTTCCCCCTAGCTTTAAGTCTTGTACACTTTGTATTTCCCCCTAGCTCTAAGTCTTGTACACTTTGTATTTCCCCCTAGCTTTAAGTCTTGTACACTTTGTATTTCCCCCTAGCTTTAAGTCTTGTACACTTTGTATTTCCCCCTAGCTCTAAGTCTTGTACACTTTGTATTTCCCCCTAGCTTTAAGTCTTGTACACTTAGTATTTCCCCCTAGCTTTAAGTCTTATACACTTTGTATTTTCCCATAGCTTTAAGTCTTGTACACTTTGTATTTCCACATATAGCTCTAAGTCTTGTACACTTAGTATTTCCCCCTAGCTTTAAGTCTTGTACACTTAGTATTTCCCCCTAGCTTTAAGTCTTGTACACTTAGTATTTCCCCATATCTTTAAGTCTTGTACACTTAGTATTTCCCCCTAGCTTTAAGTCTTGTACACTTTGTATTTCCCCCTAGTTTTAAGTCTTGTACACTTTGTATTTCCTCCTAGCTTTAAGTCTTGTACACTTAGTATTTCCCCTAGCTTTAAGTCTTGTACACTTTGTATTTCCTCCTAGCTTTAAGTCTTGTACACTTAGTATTTCCCCTAGCTTTAAGTCTTGTACACTTAGTATTTCCCCCTAGCTTTAAGTCTTGTACACTTTGTATTTCCCCCTAGCTTTAAGTCTTGTACACTTAGTATTTCCCCCTAGCTTTAAGTCTTGTACACTTAATATTTCCCCTAGCTCTAAGTCTTGTACACTTTGTATTTCCCCATATAGCTCTAAGTCTTGTACACTTTGTATTTCCCCCTAGCTTTAAGTTTTATACACTTAGTATTTCCCCCTAGCTTTAAGTCTTGTACACTTAGTATTTTCCCATAGCTTTAAGTCTTAAACACTCTATATTTTCCCCCACGGACTTTACGTTTCCCCGTAGCTTTAAATCTTCATACACTTTTGTGTTTTCCCCATACTTTTCAGTTTTTCTACACGTCGTATTTCCCCACAGCTCGTAGTCTTTATACACCTTATGTTCTCCATCTTTATAATGATATAAAATACTAATTTGAGAAAACGTTTTCTCATTCTCGTAGCTTTGGTACTTTGGTATCTTTCTTAGCAGTGATTAACTACAGAATACATCATATATTGTTGGTTGACAATTGTCATTTACTAATGACGATTGTAGAAGTTGAAACTCATGCACAACACCTATAATAGGAAGATCCCCGAGTATCAAAACTAACCACAGACAACCTAAACAAGGATGGCATCGGGATCTCCCTATTTTTATTTTTTATAATTCTTGTCAAACACAGACATCATAAAATAGAAAAATATCACAGTCAGTATAGACTGGCAAGTAGTAAAAGGAAATGGCACACATTAAATCTAAATGTAAGGTTGGAGTGGTGGAGGGTAAAATTTCAACTGCACATGTAATTTCTTCAATAATAATTTTTCCTTACACTTCCACAGCCACAAACAAATACAATATCACGTGACACTTAAACATTATTTCATTGGTTGCTGCTGCTGCTGATGGATAAAATGATTACTGATGACACAATAATATGTAAATTCACTTGTGACCAAGAAAGAATCAGTATAGATGGTTACATTACGTGATCTGTACAAGTCTACACAGGCAAGGATTGACAAATTAGCCAAATGTTAGAAATGATCACATAAAACATATTCAACAAAATATTTTGTTTCCCCGAAACTTTTAAGTCTTCCATAAGTGTTTCCCAAAAGCTTTATACACTTTGTGTTTCCCCATAGCTCGAAGTCTTACCAAATGACTTATTTTGGTTTTGCATTTCATTTGTAAATAATTCTAGGTATACCAATAGCAACAGTAGCTCCCGAAAAAACTTTTGACTGTCCTATCAACAGTGCAGTACACACGGTTGTTAGGGTCCCCAGTGCAGTCGTGTTCAATCCGTGTGTGTCTTTATCGTATGATTCGATAAACATACTAATACTTAGTATATTAATTTCTTTACAAACCTTGCGAATTTGATGAAGTAATGGGTACCAAAACGGTTAGAAATTTGGAATAGAGACATACAGGAAAGATTTAGTGCATCTGATCATGTGACCGAATCGATGTGGAAAGCAATAAAATTATCTACTGAACTCTTAGCAACCAAGATTTAAAACAGGTACACCGTAATTAAAATCGAAATTCTAATAGAGGGTGAAATCGGTGAAACGTGTCAGTTATATAGGTGTTTAACTACAGTGTACGTCTACTGGAAAGTGCAAATACAGCCGTAACATAATCGTTCCGATCCTTGGAGAAAATACCCACAAAAGCTTTTGTAAAAACACGCAGCTTGATAAAAACACAATTTTCGCCACCTATTGTGGCGATGAGTTAATTCCGAAAAGTGTTTTTTTAATGAAAGTTTTTTTTTTCATTGGCATCTCCGGGGTGAACTATTCTTATTAGAATTTTAAAGTCCGCTGCTTGCAATTTTATTTACATATATACAATAACGCCAAGGTCTCCAACGAGCTACCACAAATCCTCTCCTATATCTATGTTTTCGCTAGATGTCCCTTTAAAACGTTCCTAAAACATTTTACGAAATTACCCAGCAGTCGTCAAATGAAGTCAGAAGTGCGAGAGATAATGGATTTAAATACCAAGGAGAGTTTATCTCTGATCTTTCTTAATTTTTTATGAATTTGTGATGGATTTTCGGTGGATTTTTGCCGGATAGAAGAGTCTCTAATTTGTTGTAAGATACAGAGTTCAGACATGCCAACCGCTGCCTTTGGAATTAAAGAGAATCGCCGTTTCCATCCATTTCCCATGACCAAACATAAACAGACTGTGCGTCTGAAAAGCATATCGGGAGTACAGCTGGAAAATGTCAATTCCAGAATATCGTCCCTAATTAAGGTAACCTTAACTTCATTTTCAGAAGATATAACAAACTCCGATGTTGTTTTTTTTTTTGGTTTTTTTTTTGGTTTTTTTTACTTGACCATGGCTTACGTTTTGAACTCTTTAACTATTAGCATATAAGAGTGGTTAAACTAAATATACATGTAAAAGGACAGATATTGTACCATCTCTCTCTCTCTCTCTCTCTCTCTCTCTCTCTCTCTCTCTCTCTCTCTCTCTCTCTCTTATGTATTAAACTTTCCATTTAGATTTTGAATTTTTACTTGCCATTTGATCTGATACCCAAGAAAAAAGGATTGCTTAACAGTGTTGTCAGCGTTTGGTAGTGTATGAATACGGCTTTCTATACAGTTTGAAAATATTGTGTTTTCACGAGTTGGAGTGGCAATGTATTTGGCTTAGACATTGAAAAGAAAAATAAGAAACCTTTGTGGTGTTCGTTTTGGTATCCTGTTATGGCAATGATAATAAATACTATAGTAATCGGAAACACAATTTTTCACCACGGAAAGGGTCACACAGAGAGAAAGTCCTGCTTAAATTAAAAAAAAAAAAAGATTTAAAAAAATGAGCCCACCCTATTCAAATGCATGTCATAGCAATATCTGATATACAACCGTCCACCTTCAGTTTTGTGATAGGATCTGTGACGGAGGACAGACAAAAGCCGGATTATTTCAAAATTCGCTTCTTCAATAAATATTCAATGCTTTAGGTGAATAAACTATTTAAGTAAACTTCCCCCTAACTGCAACCTGTTTTTAAATTTCTTTGACTACAAGATTTAACTTGATATATGTTGGTTACAGATACTTTAATGAGGACCCTTTTTCTGACTGGGTGACAAAGCTGCTATTACATGTAAATGATATCATATTGGCGTTTAAAATCATAAACATTTTAAATTTGTAATAGATTCACATTCTTTATTTTGCTCAATGAAGTGATTGATAAATTCAAACAAGGTGAATAGTGACAGACAAAAGTGAACAACTAATAAACTTAAAACGACTGCAGAATAAAAACTTTAGTAATACTGAAAACTCTGAAACCTTCATGTACATGCATATATTTCACTTCCACTCAAGTTAAGTAAATGTAAATTTATAAATTGAACTACTGGGATTCTCATAATACTACTTGTTAAGGGGGAATGAGCCATCGTCATAATGGCGGTCATTCCAGTGATACTCCATTGTCTTCAGGTAAAAAACTGATTTACACGTGTAACAAATAGCTTAGGAACCCGCAAAAAGAACTCTTCTTTTCATAAAGGTAGATTTAGTTGAAGTTCTTTTCAACGCTTTATTTGACGGAGTTGAACAGTGCTACATATATGATCGTTATCTTTACGTACCACATTTACATGTAATCCATAACGGATATGAACAGTCTCTCAACATAAGGCTTCTCTATATCTATGCGAGAGAGACATCTGGTTAGAACTGGTTGTATGTTAATTCCCATGTGGTTGTGAATAACCTCTGCCCAAATTGCACAAAATCACGCTTTCTTTAACAGAATTGCAATGATCCCACACAAAACCTAA
The DNA here is from genome assembly GCF_947568905.1 of Ostrea edulis. Lineage (NCBI taxonomy): Eukaryota > Metazoa > Mollusca > Bivalvia > Ostreida > Ostreidae > Ostrea > Ostrea edulis. The sequence goes on from NC_079169.1 coordinate 22,587,355, forward strand.
ATCCTTTGGTGATAGTTCTAATACATGATACATTGAAATGAAATGTGCATGTTGTGCATGCAAGTTATAGGACATCGATAGTTTATTAGTATATATATATATATATATATATATATATATATATATATATATATATCCACACTCCTTTTCAATTGTGTTAGCTTGTCCAATACCAACTCGTTTCAAATTGCATCGCGCTAAATGCTTTAGTACTGCAGTCTTTATATAATGTGTCTTCAGGTGAGATTAGAAAGCGGCTATGTTTGAGCATGAATAATTCATGTGGTACTATCCCATTAACAGCTAAACAATCAAGAAATATTGGGGTATTTTTAATGCTAGCTGAGACACGTGTGGGGGATTAACCAAATACTCACAAAGAGTATCGTCGACATGATGCGTAACACATGTATTGTTAAAGTCATGATTTACTAAGGTGGTGGCTAAAATCTTTACAGAAAAAGGGGGAATCATCAAAGTACTTCTGCCACTTTCTACATAAAGTATGTATACGTAAGCTTTAAAGCCCGAGAATACTATTAGTATCGATTTTATCATTAAGACATTTACCAAATTCCGACAGTGGCCCAGTGTTTGGTTTATAATTTTCTCGAGTAGATCAATTTCCCATCCCGGAATTAACTCCAGCACTGAAATCAATATACCTGACAAAAACCTCCAATGACACCTGACTGTAAGCCTGTCGACGTAGAAATTTGTTACCAATTTGTTCATACACTTGTTATATGCATAGGCGTCCGAAGACAGGACACCTCAAATCCGTTCGTTGTCATCGCCTCCGATGATATCCGTTTTAAGGGTTTTTTGTTATTAACCTTAATTAGTTTTGGGGAGTTTCTCCTCACGTATTCCGTATGGAGTAGAACTTAGAATATGTTGTTATAAAGTTGAATTTTTTTTTTTTACCATTTTCCTCTGAAATTGTCAATTTTCAGACAGTTTATAACGCCAGAAAATCATATGCATCATTATTCATCACATTCATGATTAAATCTATACATCGCTCATCACATTCATAATAAAACCCATGCATCAGCGCTCATCACATTCATAATAAAACCCATGCATCATCGCTCGTCACATTCATAATAAAACCCATGCATCATCGCTCAACCCATTCATAATAAAACCCATGCATCATCGCTCATCACATTCATAATAAAACCCATGCATCATCGCTCATCCCATTCATAATAAAACCCATGCATCATCGCTCATCACATACGTAATCAAACCTATGCATCGCTCATCCCATTCATAATAAAACCCATGCATCATCGCTCATCACATTCATAATAAAACCCATGCATCATCGCTCGTCACATTCATAATAAAACCCATGCATCATCGCTCAACCCATTCATAATAAAACCCATGCATCATCGCTCATCACATTCATAATAAAACCCATGCATCATCGCTCATCCCATTCATAATAAAACCCATGCATCATCGCTCATCACATACGTAATCAAACCTATGCATCGCTCATCCCATTCATAATAAAACCCATGCATCATCGCTCATCCCATTCATAATAAAACCCATGCATCATCGCTCATCACATTCATAAAACCCATGCATCATCGCTCATCCCATTCATAATAAAACCCATGCATCATCGCTCATCACATTCATAATAAAACCCATGCATCATCGCTCATCCCATTCATAATAAAACCCATGCATCATCGCTCATCACATGCGTAATAAAACACATGCATCGCTCATCACATTCATAATAAAACCCATGCATCATCGCTCATCACATGCATAATAAAACCCATGCATCATCGCTCATCCCATTCATAATAAAACCCATGCATCATCGCTCATCACATTCATGACGAAGGCACACGTAAGGTACAGTAATATACATGTATCAATAATTCCATAGTGTATACAAAACCCTGAATTGTTGTGTGTCGACTACTGAGTATGTACTAATACTCAAAATACGACTCCTCCAAACACGAAAACTACCGTATATACGTGTACGTGCTTTTGATAATTTTTACTTCAAGAATAATTTTTAAAAGTGAATGATTTCATGGTAAAGAAAACTGAACCTAGTTAAATAGAAGCTTTGGATACATAACAAAGTACATATGACATAAAGCACGGGCTCCTCGAATCATGACCGAGTAGCACATTTCTTTGTAGACCTTTCCATGTTCTTAATCTCGATGACATTCGAACGTTTTAAAAATATATTTCAATTTACATACAGTATGTTTAACAATTTTGCAAAGGTAGATATTATTAGTGCTATTAACTATTCATTAAATGTTTTATGCGCTGTTCAAGTATCTGTCGAATTTTATCTGTAAGAGTGTCCTCTACTGACGACAATACGCTAGGTATAGGCCTGAGGTATTTGTTTTAATCTTGAGAAATCCAACTCGTGTTTAAGGAGTAGATAAAACAAAACTACAAAATACACCCAATAATAAAGTTGTCATTCAAGACGTTTTCCTGTGAAAAAGAGAAAGTTTTATTATAGCGGGTCAAGTGTTCGTCCACCGGCCCAACAATAAAGTATTGAAGATCACGTGTGAAATCCCAGGTTTCTGATTAATTTGTGTCAAAATTGTTTGCTTTTTGTCGAGAGCGCTCTAATCTAAACAGCTATGTAAAAACACTTTTATAGGAAGTGTGTTTGTAAATGTGTTAAAGGCCCTTACAATCTTTGCGATGCAGGCTTCACACTGGTTTGTAACATTTCGTAGTCTGTCTGTCCGTTGAAATACATATAAGTCGGAATGGATTTCATTGAAATTTTTTTACAGACTTGGGTGTTATATGGGATCATGAAATGTTGACAATGACAGTTAACCAGTCCTAGTATCTCCTTGTGCACCAACAGAGAAACCTAATCCATGATTTTATTATGTCCCAGAAGTCGACAATCGGGTCTTTATATTTTTGTCTGCCTATTTCTCTGTCTGTCCTAAATCCTCTCCTCGTTCACGTGTAACTATATACAAAAAATCAACAACAACAACCAAACAATAAAAAACAATAATTTTATATTCGATGAAGTGAAAGGCCAAAGCTATGGCTTTATCCCAAGTCTTTGAGAAGTTTATGTGTGGGAGTAAAAGGATAAAGACTTGTCTTAGTTGGGGTGGTGGTGTTTCTATACAAACCTTAAGGCCTTAGTGGCACGCTTGATTTCTGTCTGAAACACGTACTTTGTTACATGTTGTTGGATGGATTTCATTGAATGAGCAGGACTTAATTAGTGTAGATAAATATGATTTAGGGATACAGTGTACCAAGTAATATTTCAGAATTTACGAAGTTACAGTCCATTGAAATTGAAGTTTATTTGTTTGGTAGGTTTATGCATGGTTACCTTAATTGTCACTGCAATTTTTCTTCCACAATTTAATGAATTATATTGAAATTTGGTAAAAACCAAAGAGAGGGATATGTGTGGATGGTATGAAGAAAAGAATATCTAGGATTTTAAGAAAAAGTTTTTTTCTCACAGAAAGAGGGATGATATACGTACACCTACTTCTGTACGAAATCTTCATTTGTTGTTGAATGTATTTCAATGCAACTTGGTTTGAATTAGCAAGTGTAGGTGTGTATAATTTCAGTTTAGTAAAGTTCAAAGCTCTTTGAAGTTGCAATCAGTTCTACTAGAACGTCATGAACCTACCTGTGGATGTTCGCTTACTTCATAAATATCTGTAGGAACATCTTGTTTTACAAGTTTCACTGTTGTTGTTATTGTTCCTGAAAGATAAGTTGTTTGTTTTGAATTTATTCAACGGCAACAACCCATATTTTTCAATAGAGGTAACCAGTCAAACTTTGTACAATAGAGGTAACCAGTCAAACTTTGTACAATAGAGGTAACCAGTCAAACTTTGTACAATAGAGGTAACCAGTCAAACTTTGTACAATAGAGGTAACCAGTCAAACTTTGTACAATAGAGGTAACCAGTCAAACTTTGTACAATAGAGGTAACCAGTCAAACTTTGTACAATAGAGGTAACCAGTCAAACTTTGTACAATAGTGGCGTTCGATGAGTAGTCAATCAATTTGACAACTGTGCGTAAATGTTGCTGTAACAAATTTTCAAAAGGAACGTGTCGTAAGAGATCTGCTCATCTTTACTATAAAGTGTATAAGGGGATATCTGCGTAGGATGCTTAACTCAAGATTTTAAGCGATGACTATATAAACTATTATCCATTCATTGAAATCAAAGGGACAAAATGATAAGTCTCGGGCTCATATCACACGAGAATCGTTTGCATGTTGTACACGCAGTATTTACAAATAGCACAATATCTACGATTATATATATACTAGGTATCGGTTGTTGTTGGTTGTTGGATGGAACCTAGTGCTTATATATATATATATATATATATATATATATATATATATATATATATATAAAGAAATAGAATAAACAGTACACAAAGTTAAAAATTTAACGCAAGCGCTTTCATTTTATAAAATTTTATAAATTTTATAAAATGAAAGCGCTTGCGTTAAATTTTTAACTTTGTGTACTGTTTATTCTATTTCTTTTAATATTTTATACCGGACACTGTGATTTTTAAAAAAAAACACAATTTGGATATATATATATATATATATATATATATATATATATATATATATATATATATATATATATATATATATATTGAAGAGCTCTAAGGCACTAAAGGGGAATGAACAATTATCTACCCCTCATACATGTACTCGTTACCGCTTTCAGTATAAAATTGTTCACAAAGGAATTTCATGTACTTATCCATTCTTCGGTTTTATATCTACCCATGTTATTTTAGTACTTTGCTATCAATATTTTGAATGCTTATTGTGATTTGCCGTAACAAAATCGATGACTAATTTTAAAAGATATCAATGGAAGCATAGTTTGTTAATGGCTACTGCCATTTCCTTCTTTTAACAAATATAGGAATGTTGTGAAATATATTCATACTATGATGGTCAGCTGTTTTTTCAGAACAAACAAGCTATAAATTGCTGTTTGTAATTAATGTTTTTGTGTGTGCTATTTCTAATTGCTTTTACTGCTATAAGTATTTGCACATCCGATACAATCGGGTGTATCTGCAAACAGTGCTATTGATACACTGGGTGTGGAATTTCACCACATCAGAATTTAGCATCTATAAAGCTTTAAAGTGTATGGATTCAGAGACAATGGCGAGTTTATTGACCGAGCTTAGGAAATATTCTTTAGGACAACCTGGACTTTGTTTTCCGTTGTTTCTGAGATTCTGTGTAAATCAGAAATGGCATTAATGAATCTGTTCTGTTCTAATGGGAGTGGTTGTGTAATGAATTCCATTGTTTCTCGTTGTTGCGTCCTTTTCTGTGATTTTGTTTTTATCTAACTCTATATAGTCATGGATCGACACACTTTATTCAGTTATTAACATGATCGACGAACTGAAAGACCTATATTGCCGTTTTTTGATAGATGGCAATTGTTTAAGCCGAAGTACTCAATTTGATTCAAAAGTATTGTTTGAAGAATTTAAATTGAAAAACAATTAATCTGCATTGAAGTTTTATAATGAAAAAAAACCCCAACAAATCAATTAAATGTATTGCATACTAGTATCCTGATTTTATTTCCAGGCCGCTGATGAAGGGAGAAAACGCGCGAACGCCCTTCCTCCATTACCCATGGAGCGGGAGCCCACCTTCCACAGACCACCCAGGGGATTTGTTTCCCTTCAGAACCCAGAGGAGGTATTCATTTCATCGTTAAAATGGTAGACATGTTTCAAAACGATATGTGCTGGAACATTTTTGTCTCCATTTAGCTTTACCCTCAATGACATTGAGCGAATTAAAAACATTTTTCAATGTAGTAGGACACCGAATAAAAAAATTACAACATGTCAAATATTTTCTGTAAAACATACCACCTTTTATAACTAGGCTGGGGAGAGCCACTGGCAGAGAAAATTCAAGAAAGTCAGTTTTGAAATTGATCGCAAAGTTGTCACCCACTTGAGGGTAAGAAATATAAGAGTTTTGAAATTGGAGTAAATGTAAATGTATATTTACGGTATTACAAGCAAGTCTACCAAAGCTAATAATAGAAAAGGTAAAACATTGTCAAAAAGACAAATATTTGATAAATTGCATGACTTAACTATGCAAGTAACTTCAACTAAAAGATTTTGCTTACAATAATACTAATATGCATGTTTTGCGTTCAGAGAAAGCTGAACAAACGTCTAGACGATAAGTTCCACAGCTTGGAGGTAGATTCAGACGAGGAAAAGCAAACAGAGCAAACAGACAAAAAGACAGACAGGAAGATAGTAAGTATATGATACAGATTACAGACAAGGCAATAGTAAGAACCACGTATCAAAGGCAGATGGGCAAAGACCTACCGAAAACGTACAGAAGACATACAAAGGACATACTCAAGACATACTATAGATATACAAAACACGTCCTAACTAAGGACACACACAAATGGTAAATATATAAGTATAAAAAAAACCGGCTGGAAATTGTACATACAGCGCTGCCTCAAAAATATTTGCGGAAAAACAAAATGGCGGACGTTGTAAACAAACTCTGTCTCCAAAGTTTAGAGCTGAAATCAAATGATAAAAAGACTTACTTTAATACTTTGTCAAGCAACCTTTGGATCGAATGACTGCCAGTATTCTCCTTGGAAGTGAATTGTATAAATTTTGGTCATATTGGAGTTGATAAGAAGTCCACAGTTCGTTGATGGCGTTAAAAAGTTCATCTGGGGGTCCTTATGTTTCGGGCGGTATATTGAAGTTCTCTATTAATGCGAAGTCATATATTTTCAATTACGTTTAGATCTGGTGACTGGGCAGGCCAGGTCAAACAGTTAATATTATTATTGTGTTTGTATTCCTCAATAATTCGCGCTAGATGCACATGGGCATTGTCATCTTGAAACCGATAAATTCTATTGGAGAAATGACGGGCTAAAACAAGCCAAGATTGTTTTCGAGAATTTCTTGATATTGTACAGCATTTATATTCCCGTTTACTTTACATAAATTGCCAATACCATGCCAAGATATGCAACCCCATATCATTACAGTCACTCGCTTCTGAAATGAGGGACACATGCATCCCGGACGGTAAGCTTCATTTGCAGACCGCCACACATACACACGATTATTCTGTCCTATCACAATCTGTGATTTTTCACTGAATATAACTTGCTTCCATTCATTTTGAACTGACCATTTTCTCCTCGCAAGACACCATGGAAGTCACTTTTATCTATTTACCTCCCTGACTACCATTTTCTTCCTCATAACTCGCCTAAAAACCTTGTTGCTATGTAAAATCCTTTGGACGGTCTTGTGATGGACATTTACTGCACTTCCATCGTTGAAATCATTCGTTTTGTCCCGTAATTGTCTTCCACAGTTTCTTCTTACTAAGCGCAAAAGTCTACTCTCCGCTCGTTTGGGAACTTTTCGAGGTCTCCCGGATCGGGGCAAATTTTTCACATTTCCCTTGATGCAAAACTTTTGCCATATAGATTGAATTGTTGACTCAGATATATTCAACAATCTCTCAATGTCACAATTTCTGTGTCCCTCCCGTTTTAAATCAACAACCACTTGTCTAAGCTCAGTGCTAATTTTCTTTCGACTTTCGTGCCATGTTTGAAAACACCGGTTGATAAAAATAGCAGACGACAACATTGATACGTCATCTAGTCAGATGATTAGTCATGCGATACATGTACGGGGGAGAACTCAAAATTAGTAAGCAATCAAAGAATTCTAGCTGTTAATAATTTTTTAATTTGCTATCTTAAAAAAATCACACCGCCATTTTGTTTTTCCGCGAATACTTTTGAGGCGGCACTGTATCTAGCACATATCAAGGCAGGTGGAAGAATACATTTGACTCGGTTATAAAGATAATGATGAGTATCAAGCAAACGAAACAAATGACATCTGTCTGAACACAATGCGTACACCAAATCATGTTTCAGCAAATTATTGTATAAAACGTACCTTGCAATACTGAGCAGACGAAAATAGTAGAGAGTATTGATAGTACAATAAGTAAAAACGTAGAATATTCCAGTTTACACGGACATCTAAAGAACGGCATTTGTATATATGGGCTGACAATTACATCATCAGCCTGATAGAGGTGTGGTTTTGTTTGTTCGTTTTGAATTCCAAGATACGTATCTAAAATTACAAGTTTCTTTTTATATTCAGAGTGAAAAGGAAGACAAAAATATTTTCACAAAATACTCAGACTTAGGAGAAAAGATATTGTACAGTAAATCAAGAAGAAAATCAAAAGGTTCTCATACCAACGAAAATGAAAGAAAAAAGCACGGCGAATCTCACGATGGTGCCAAATCCAATGGGAAATTGCCATCCAAATCATTATTACCAGAAATCAATAATCAGGAGCAGTTAGCAATGGACAATGAGGTCCGTGATGAAAAGACGAATGGACATGTGACAGAAAGTGAGGAAAGTGATGAAGAGATAACAGAATTAGCAAAGCTGAATGGGAAGAACGAAGAGTCAAGCGTACTGGAAAGCTTTCGGGACTTAGTGGTATCCCCTGTACAGACTCCTGTTGTCTTCAGACCAATTACACGACACAGAGCCAGAGAGAATTCGGACACTGTCGCAGATATTTTAAAAGGGGGTGTCCATCCACCCTGCATCGCCGAAAGTAAATCGGTGACACTTTATGTTTCGTCTGGTTTCACGGGTTAGTATTATAACACATTTCTAATATTGTGGTAAACGTGAAGAATTCCAAAGTCAATTAATCTAAGCGTTAAGGTATTTTTATTACCAACTACAGACACAGTAGCAGAAAGAACCTGTCTGATAGAAAAAGTATACCCGGAATTGCACACGTATTGTCGCCATTTCGGGTTTGAACTCCAGATTTACGACCTTCGTTGGGGACTCAAGGACCAGAGTACAGATGACCACGGTCTGCCAACAATGTGCCTTAAGTATCTCGAAAAATGTCAAGAGACAGCTTGTGGGGGTATTGTTTTGGTAAGTTTAGTTCAGTTGGTTGATTCTGTAGCGAATGATTGAATCAAGTATTCCTAATTTATGCATTTAATGCACGAATATTTTCGCTCCTATATGTTGTTTTCGCTCTTTTTCGTTCATTGTCAAGGATGAATTCAAAACGGGGCTAATATTAAACGAAAGAATAATAGTACCCTAAAGTGACATCGATGACATTGAATGATGGCATAGGTCAAGTATATTAAAAGACATTACATCATGACTCGGTCCGACAGAGTGAAAGTAACATTTCTTGATGTACAGTATTTTGTATGGAAATTTCCTGTTAAACTAAACTATTAACAATATTCCTCATTTCATAAAGTGTGAATTTAAATATACTGACTGTATAACTAATTAAAACTTATGCTCACTCCAACAGGTAGTTCTTGGAGACAAATATGGGCCTTATATTCTTCCATCCACCATACCTGTGGTAGAATTTCAAGCAATATACGAACAATCGTTGCATCAACGAAAACAGAAAGTTGAACTCATGAGAAAGCGTGTGGCAGAAATTGAAAAAGCTACGGAAGAACGAGAAAGTAAGAAACAGCAGGGTCTCACAGAAGGCGAGATCATGGAAGATGTTGGAAGGGATCATCTCAAACTACAAGGATTAGACTTACAGCTGGAACCGCCGGCAGGAAAAGAAGCCCTGAACGTGTTTCGGAATCATGCGGACATGATCAAGAGAGAACAACAAATAATCAAGGCGCTAAAGGAGAAAGAGGAGAGCATGCCGAGTCCACATCTTCTCCGGCAGTGGTACAAACTAGATGACAACTGCAGGCCACCAGTTTACAGACTGCAAAATATAAGGTGATCTAGGAATTATATTACTAAATTCAATATAGAAATATTGAATTATAGATGTAGAAATTTTCTTCACAAGAAGTACATTTAGTGTATGTATATGTTAACTAGTGTTTGATGGCAAATTCCAATAATTTGAAAGTCAGTACTGATCAGTTACGCTTTAATCACTTTCAGTTCAGTCAGTACTGATCAGTTACGCTTTAATCACTTTCAGTTCAGTCAGTACTGATCAGTTACGCTTTAATCACTTTCAGTTCAGTCAGTACTGATCAGTTACGCTTTAATCACTTTCAGTTCAGTCAGTACTGATCAGTTACGCTTTAATCACTTTCAGTTCAGTCAGTACTGATCAGTTACGCTTTAATCACTTTCAGTTCAGTCAGTACTGATCAGTTACGCTTTAATCACTTTCAGTTCAGTCAGTACTGATCAGTTACGCTTTAATCACTTTCAGTTCAGTTATTAAGGAATACAGTCGTGGTGACGCACGAACACGGGAATCGGGACGTTTAATGTGGAATGAAACTGTCCCAAAACTCCGAAAACTTCTGAATGAGTTTGCAGACGTGGCCATCAGAGATCAACAATCCAGAAAGAACTATTTCTCATCTTGTAAGTGTTTACAGAGTATATAAATGTCAACTTGTCTTATAATTAGCAACATTTACTCCTCCTAGGCACCTGATCCCACCTCTAATATATCCAAGGGTCCACGTTTACCTAACTCTCTATTTTGTATTGCTCATAGGAGTTATGAGATTGATCACTGTTCGTTATCTTCGCCTTTCATTTTTAACGTTATTCTGTCATACACAGTACTAGAACAAGAACTTGACCAGTGTCTTGTGAATAATGATGAGGTCACAGAAGACATAGTTGTCATCAATAGAAATATCACAGACCTGCATAGTAACCTTGGGGACTCGGCGATAACAGACTATGCAGATTTACACCCTACGCAGGAAAAGACTTTGTCAGAAGCAGAGACATCTTATATGAATAAACTAAAAACAGAAATCATCACTGAAAAGGTAAGGCCTGATAAAAGCATGCTATAGCACCTATATATTATGTAGAATCATGTTATCTCTTCATTCCATGGAAGCAAGAGTATATGTAACGAGGAGAAACTTACAGAGGATTCACACCTCCTACAAGGCCCCCGAACCTTTCTTCGTCTGATCATCCAAATTTACTTCAGTTCTTGCCAATCATCAAACCTATCTTTCGTGAAAAAAATAATGAAATCAAGCTTGCTTTTGTTTTTATGTAATCTTGTCAACAAATAAATACACAAATACACATCTATACACCAACACACGCACAAATTCGACTGAAAACATAACGTGCTTAGCAAGGTAAACATTTGAAGAAGGTGTGAAGGTTTACATGTATTTACGTAGGTAGATAACAACCATATTTTGAACCATGACGTAGACTGGGATAAAGGTGGAATCCAACCTGTAACGAACCGCTCACATCACGTCTACCTTGACAGAATGTCTAAGCAGGTCCTGGAAGTTCTAAAGAGAGAGTTTTCCAGACACATCAGTGAAAACATGGAGCAGAAGGACGCAACATCCAAACTTTACCAAGAAATATCCCAGCATGTTTCCCTCTGTCAAGAAAGGTACAGTACTATCACTAACTTGACACAGTATGAAAATGATTGAAAATTTTTGATTGTAATACTTATTACATGTCGAATCGTTGTGATTATAGAGGACAACATTTCCAAGGCAGGCGAGAACTTCTGCAGACGGTGAAATCCTATATTCGCTCAAAGTGTCGACTTCCACTCATTTTACATGGCAAAGCCGGCTGTGGAAAAACAGCCCTTGTGTGTAAAGTTGCCCTTGAAATTCAGAAATGGTGCAAAGGGTGAGTGAAAGAAAAATGCTTCGGATTAAGAATTCGAAATATCAATTTGAATCATACCGCTAGTTCTTTAAACTCGAATTTACTGATAAAGGAATAGGTGCCGTCAACATTAGAAACATGCCTCATCATAAAAAAATGTTCACTCTTGTATACCAGCATACATTGTATTTCAAGTTCAAGTCTACACCCTGTATTTCCTATAAATATATTTCCACCATTGCACCAAACGTTTTAATTACAAACTTTACAGTGCTTAAATACGTATAGACCATTTTATACTTAATCCACCTAAGTGTTATTGTTCTTCATCTTTCAACAATAGTCCAGCTGGATATGTCATTATTTGTGATGTCGATAAAGTTGAAAAAGAGGACCTTAAATCACTCGTTTTAAAAGGTCCCAAATTCAGAGAGCCTCGGTCTCTCAATTGGCGACGGAACTTCATCTCTATTATTAATTATGTCGAAGACCAGACCAGACGATGAGCTGAATATGAAAATCAGAACTTAATACCTTGTGAGAATGGATAAAAAGTATAAGAGGAATATCAAAATCCCGTATAAGATGCATCAAAACAAAACTGCACACCATCTATCTTTTTGTGTTTAGTAAACCAGAAGTGATAAAAGAATCCCTTATAGGAGTTACAAGATTGATCACTGTTCGTTATCTTCACCTTTCATAGGTTACATAAGGAATGAAAGGTGAAGATAACGAACAGTGATCAATCTCATAACTCCTATAAGCAATACAAAATAGATAGTTGGGCAAACACTGACCCCTGGACACATCAGAGGTGAGATCAGGTACCTAGGAGGAGTAAGCATCCCCTGTCGACCAGTCACGCCCGCCCTGACCCCTATTTCCTGATCAGTTATCCGTAGTCAAAATCAGTGTGACAAAAATATGTTTGGTTCCTGCTGACAAAGCTAGTAACATTGCCTTTGTTTGCAAGGCTCATTATTACAACTGAATTTTAAACGAACTTGGCATTGATTCCACATTTGATAGTCGTACTTATACTCCAACTGCCCAAAAAATAAAATTCTTCAAAATCTTGCTTCCGTTTTAAACACATTTAAAATCCAAGTCAATGGAACAGATGAATATGAGAGTTTTTTTTTTTTTTTTTTTTTTTTTTTTTTTTTTTTACAACATCTGTTGCTTCCTTATCTGTAATTGTGCCTTCCAGTGTGTCTCTTTGGGTATCATTTAATTTTTTTTAGTTTCAGTATCATTTAAAATGTCCTTTAAATCGAAATCAATACTTATATCTTTCTTTTGATAAAGATTATTATGAAATGTTTCCACTTAAGTTAAAATTGCCTCTAGATTTGCAATTTCTTGTTTTTATATTCTTATGAGACAGAATTTATTACGGATGTATATTTAATTGCTGTTATAAAATTTAGAAATTCATTTAAAAAATTAAGGATTATCTCCCTCATGCATAGCTCTTATCCTTAGACGAATTTGACTCCATTTTTTTGGCACACTGTTTTTGGCTATAATAGCTCTAAAACTTCATTGTTATTTCGGATTTCAAACATTTCGGTTGAGCATCACTGAAGAGACATTATTTGTCGAAATGCGCATCTGGTGCATCAAAATTGGTACCGTATAAGTTTTACATTCAAAAGGTTCCGTATGAGAAGAAACAATCTCTAGCTGAGGCCTTCAACTCTACATTTAGATCTATCGACGATACTTCATCTATTCACAACAATAATTTTCATTTATATGTCGATTCGCTATATCCCAGTGAACTCGAAATAAAAGACACCACAAAGCCTTCCATATCTGCTTCCTACTTAGATATTTTATTAAACACACTGCACAGAAGCTAACAGCAAACTAACATCTCAACTCTATGACAAACGGGACGATTCCAGCTTCTCCATCGTCAACTTCCCATATTTATACAGCTATATTCCATTATCACCTGCATATGGTGTTTATGTCTCTCAAATGACGCGATACGCAAGAGCTTGTTCTGCGTATGATCAGTTTTTAACTCGAGGCAGGCTACTGATAAACAAGTTGATGTTACAGGAGTTTCAACAGTCTCGTTTAGAAATTTTTGCAGTTTCTACGGTCGTTATAACGGTCTAGTTTGCCACTACAGCCTGTCGTTGGGCCAAATGCTGTCTGACGTGTTTCATACCTATTGTTAAGGCCGTTCTTCGCATACTGATTTTGACTACGAATTACTCCGTTTGCCTGATCAATGAATAGGACTCTGACGGGTGTGTGCGGTAGACAGGGGATGGTTAATCCTCCGGAACACCTGATCCCACCTCTGGTATATCCAGGGATCCGAGTTTGCTTGCCCAGCTTTTTATTTTGTATTCCTTATATGAGCTATTAGATGCATCACTGTCCGTTATCTTCACCTTTTCATCAATATTATGAAAATTAACTTGTTTTCTTGTAAATCCAGGATTCTTTTCTTTACAGATTGAAACCTCATGTGATCATCAGGGCTATAGGCCGCACCACAGCCTCGAGAAATGTTCGCACTCTATTACGAAGTATTTGTCTACAGCTATGTCACGTGTTCGGGGGAAAGGCGGAGGAAGTTCCAATGGTAAAATTAAATCATATCGACAGCAAAACTTTTTTCTAAGGATAAAGATTCTATTATTCATAAAAGATACACAGTATTAAAACATACGTCAGTAGTCATTCCCTTTAGTGTTAAGGTCAGTTCAATGTCTTGTTTTATACCAGTTTTGACAGACAAATAATTATGTTTAGTATACATGATTTTAAAAGTTGTGACCCAATTTTGCATCAGAATTGATTGAAAAATGATTAAAAACATAGTTTTACTCATTTTTACAAACCAAACCAAAAAAGCAGTAGCAAATGAATTAATGGTATGTAAATAGACCATATTTCTTCTGGTATTTTTAAAAGATGATTTTAGGATATTTTTTCGATATGCCTTATACAATCAAGATTGTGTAATGAGGTGCATAATGCTATATAATAATTGTAGGATAATAGATTGATCAAGATATTTCATTTTGTCATTAAAAAGAAAAAAACGCGTGGCTTTTAATTCAGCCTTCTGAAAGAGTTTCAAAAATCAAAATTTCCCGTTTCTTTTTTTTTTTTTGGTCACTTTCAACTAATTTACATGAACATTTACTCCTATTTATGAAAGTTTATGGAATCCTTCTTTTACCAATACAAAAATGCAAATATTCCTGGATAAGTAAACGTATTTATTGTTTTACACGAAACCGTGATTTCTTACCTTAAACATACTGTATCCTTGAAGTGTTTTCAGCTTTATGTCTCACTTTCGCAAGATTTACGCTACGTCAATGTGACTTTAGATTAATGGTCTTAATTTATACAAAAATAACAATGTTTGTAAACACGAATCACAAATCGCGAATTTGGAAATGCTGAAATGATGAGTTTTGATGTCTCGATGATCTTATTTGTACATCATGCCTATCCACATTCAAAGATGTAAATCGATGAAAGAAAACGATAACTACAGATTTAGACGTGGTGCAGTAGGAGATTTTAGATGAAAAATTTGAAACTTAAACTTCTAACAGCTTTCGTGTAGGAATCTTTTGAAAGTTTGTAAACCATCTGCCAAAGTTCTAGAAGAATTTCATTCTGATGTAATTTGGGAAATAAAGGTTGATTGTATTGTGTTTCATTTCTACCCCATTATTTTTTAAACATAACGTTAGATAAGTATCATGCACAGTAAAAGCTAAGACATCATGATGCTATAAATAACAATATACTCATTATCCCTTGTTGTAAAAAAAATTCACCATCAATTATAAAATACATCAGTACTGTATGTTGAAAAGTAAATTTTCATCTAAAAGGTACGTTTTTACTATTCGTCATCACTAAAAACTCAGAAATTTCAACCTTCATTCATTCATACAGAATCATGACGTCATTAGCATGTAATAGTCTTAGAAATTTATAAAAATGGCAATTTATTGTCTTGGAGAAAGGTTTTCTACAGCAGTCGCTTAAAAGAATTTTAAGTTCATTACGGCGGGTGTGATCGGTCGACAGGGATGCTTACTCCTCCAAGGCATCTGATCCCACCTCTAGTATATCATGGGGTCCATGTTTGCCCAACTCTTTATTTTATATTGCTTATAGGTGTTATGAATTTGATCACTGTTTGTTATCTTCGCCTTTCTTTACATGATATAAAGTGGTTAATCATATCGGAAGTATGCACGTGGGCGACGTGTGTATTATATACCTTTTACAGCAATGTTTCCAAGATGTGTGTCATTTACTTAGAGAAAGTTTATTAAAGAACATATACAAGAAAGTAAGCCCTTTGAATAAAAAAGTGAAGATAACAGTGATCAATCTCGTAACGCCTATGGAGAATAGGGTAAACACGGACCTTTGGACACACCAGAAATAGGATCAGGTGCCAAGGAGGAGTAAGCACATCCTGTTCATCGGTCACATCCGCCATAAGTCCTATATCTTGATCTGGTAAACGGAGCAATCCCGAGTCAAAGTCATTATGTAAAGAACGGCTTAACAATTACGTCAAAAACATTCGACCCAATAACTGGTTGTATTTGTAAATTAGATTGTTATATATGTAAGGACCATAGAGTATGTGAAATGCTGACTTTAAACGAGACTATTGATTTCAATTTAAACGAGACTGTTGAACCCCGTGTAACATTACAACTTATTGGACAGTATACTGAATGGACTTAAAAACTGATCATACGCCGAGCATGCTCTTGCATATCGAATCAGTTGAGATGCAGGTGACAATTGAATATTGCTAAATGAATATGGGAAGTTGACGATGAGAAATTCTTGACATCTTAAAACAATTTAAAATTTAAAATAATCTGGCAACGGTTATCATCTAATTATCTTAATTTTAGGAATTTAAAGGCTTAGTGAATGACTTTCCTCAACGAATAAGTCAGGCCTCTGAAATGGACCCTCTAATAGTAATTTTGGATTCTGTTGACCAGCTAACAGGTACGTTTATTGAAGTAAACTGACAGTTTTAAACCTCTGTATGTGTTTATAACAAAGTTAAAATGATGCATATAAATCGATTTGTTGTAGAGGAACACGAAGGAAACAAAATGGCATGGCTTCCAAAGGATCTTCCGGAGAATGTTAAATTGATTATTACAACGAACCCAGACGAACAATTCGAAAGTTTTCCAGGTCTTATGAAAGCTTTTGGATCCAACAAGGATATCACGGTGGCAATTCCAAGCATGCCACAAGAAGACGCAGAGTCTATACTGGAATACTGGTTGCAACAAGATCACAGAGTTTTAATACGTTCTCAGTTTGATGTAATCATCAATGCATTCAACAAGTGTGCCTTTCCTCTATATCTAAAACTGGCCTTCATGGAATCGAAATTGTGGTCTTCATTTACAGATATTGAACACTGTAAATTGTCCGAAAATATAATAAAACTAGCTGCACTGAAGTTCGGAAAACTCGAAACAAAGCATGGAGAACCGCTAGTCAGACGCGCTCTTGGTTACATTACAGCGTCTCGGGAAGGAATTACATCAAATGAAATGGAGGATATTCTTTCAATAGATGAGGCAGTAATGGATGATGTAATCGTTAATCTTAGACCGGCTAAGCGACGTTTTCCCAACGTCCTATGGATAAGATTACTCGAGGATTTATCTGATCTTTTAACCCCTACGCTGACTCACGGAGTGATAACATATGTATGGGCTCATTCTCAATTCAACCAGGCGGCAGATGAACGATATCTCCAGAATCGAGATAAAGCGCCATCCTATCACAAAACCATGGCTGAATATTTCCAGGGAATTTGGGCATCAAAACCAAAACCTTATATGGGTAATGAAAAGGGAGTTCTTCGCTGTGTATCAGAACAGCGCCTATACTACGAGCCTTGTGAGAACAATGAAGACGGATCGGACAGAATATACAATATTCGTAAAGTAAATGAATTGCCATATCATTTGCTTAATTCACAACAAACATCTCTATACAAATCAGAGGCTCTTTGCAATTTCGAATGGATAAATGCAAAGTTGTGTGGCACATCACTACGTTCGCTTGTTGAAGAATACCAAACTGGACTAGCAGTGGAACCTACCGATTCAGAGTTAAAGATGATGTCTGATGTCATTCAGCTTTCTGCTAAGGCTCTATCAAAAGATCCACGACAACTAGCGGCACAGATCGTTGGTCGACTCACCACAATCATTGCCAATGATATCCCAAGAGCACCGGGGGATCCCCCACGTTATCCCTTCATTCACATGCTTCTGAAGCAAGCACACGAACCCTCTTTACCAGCATTGATTCCTTCCATACGCTGTTTGACGGAACCCGGGGGAATTTTGTTCGACTTGCTATCTGGTCATACAGATCCAATAACAGCAGTGGAAGTATCCACAGATGGCGGGAAAGCCTTCACAGCTTCGAGAGACAACACAATGAAAATGTGGGATCTAAGAACAGGAAAAGTGATGAAAACCATCAATGATGTAGGCACCAATATCACCAGAATTCGTGTTGGATATAATGTTGCGTTTGTGGTTACTGTAGAAGGCAACGTCATGCAAGTATGGAATGTTCGCTACTCAGAACGTGTTTTACGTGTGGACAAGTATCCCGATCCTCCTGTAATAGGCATGGCTGGAGAGGGGAAATATCTCTGTGCCTTATTTGACGGAAACAATAAGTTGAGAACTTGGAACCTAAACAAAGCTGGCCATCCAATGATCAGTGAAGCTCAAACAGAGAACCATAGAGTGTATAATGACAATTCTGCTCTGATATCGCCTTTTTCCTTCGATGAAAGAATCCTTCATGCCTCTAGAGGAGCTAATTGTGCTCTTGTGAACAACGTTCGTAATGGAAAACAAGTCCTTAGCTTGAAGTGCAATGACTATTCCTCAGCAGTGACAAGCTTAGGCACATCCAGGGACTACTTCATTGTGGCCTGTAGGCAACATTACATGCATCTTCACGAAATTTATCAACTGGAACTTTTCGATTTGAAAAAAGGAAGGTACTTACGAAGTGTTCGTGGATGTATACACGACAAAATCAAAGATCTCTTCATAAATTATATTGGGTCCCACGCCATCGCAATATGTGCTAGTGAGGAGACGAATACGTCTGACATATCTGTGTGGAATATTGAAACAGAAGATCACAAGCATTTGGCACGTCATGCTGGTGCTTCAGTATTAGGCGCTTGTGCAGACTTCAAATACTGTCTAACAGCAGGGAAAAATGATAAAACACTTAACATCTGGAATTTAACCAGTAAAATCAACCAGTCGATGCCTAGGCTGAAGAAACAGTCTGGTGTGTTTCAGATCCTCGCAATGACACAAAACCCAAGGTACGTGGTTTCCAGACAATTTAACAACGGCCCCGTCAGTGTGTGGAATGTAGCGAGAGCAAAACAACTGAAAACAGCTGTTCGAATAGAGAGAAGCTTGTCCGATTCCTCCGACGTCGTGGTGGTGAGAGACACAAAGGTTGTCATCTTAACTGAAAAGGGCATTGCTAACGCAAAGGATAACGCTCGACCAGTGTTCCAGACGGTGTTAATCTACGATCTCCTACAGAAAAAGTTTGTGAAGAAAATCAAGAAGTGTTTCATCACTCCATGCCCATCACACGAGTACGTCATGCTCAAAGATGAAATGCTGCTTGGACTTTCTGAAAATAGATCACATTTCGTTATTTGGAATTTAAAAACGGGCCAGGTTGAGCATCGAATCCGTCCCTTGTTGAAGGATCTTGAGAAGAAGATTGCTGAAACTGATGTCATGACACTAGCTAAGGAGCGATGCCATACCGCCAAATTGACGCCATGGGAACGCCGCGTTGAGTCTCAATCCGCAAAGCAGAGAAGAAGGGATGCGGCGGTAGATATTGAGCGACAGAGAGTGGAAGAATTAAAGAAAGAAATCAGTAGCAGCGGCATAGATAGGTACCTCCTAAGTGGGGATCAAAAGATTGCTGTGGCTTCTTTTTTCGCGCACTTCATGTGCGTGTTTGATATCGAAAACCACGCACATTTAGCTACTCTTGAGAGTGACACATCCATGTTGTCTTTGCTGGTGGCCTCTTTAACCTACACTGGTAATTACCTTGTTCAAGCTAACTACGACGAAGAGCAGAGAACTAGTTATGTGACGTTGTGGGACTGCTTTGAAGGTGTAGTAAAGAAACGTCTTAGGAATGAAAGCGATGTGATGGCTCTTGGTTTAAGTGAAGACGCCAGCAAAATAATTATTGGTAAAGACAACAAAGAAATACATATCTGGGAACCGAACAAGTCCCCATCGCTGCGAAAAATCCAAGGTGTTCAAGGATTAGAGTTTAACGATCTCAGTAAAATTTTCATTGTGGATAATGACACGCGTGCTGTGGTTTTCGCGGGAGACATTTCCGTATGGGACATTGAACGCGGGGTAGTACTGGCGGTATTCTCACCAGATACTAAAATCACATGTTGTCACGTCGCTAACAGCGGACGTGTAATTACGTTCGGTTTGCACGACATCCCGGAGATCGTCATTCTGAAGCTGATGTCTAGCGATTTGCCAAGCATCGAGGACGAAGGTCAGGACATGTTTGGAGAAAAACCCGCAGAGTCGTCAGATGAGGATGACGAAGAGGAAGAAGAGGAGGCATAAAGGTTGCACGGAAGAGTGATATTTCCCTATGCAGAATTCCCCCCTGAGACTTAAATAACATCACTAAATACATATGGTTTCCAAATATCAATCCATTGCACTATTAAACGACTGCGTAACGTACATGTACATAATGCCAGGGCACGTTGTATTATGTATTTTTATATATAGTATGACTGGGTTGTCACTACAAATAAAAATAGTTCCGTTTGTCTTTTAATAGAAAGACAAATGTTTAAATAGAAAATCCCTTTTACGGCGAACATGTTCTTTCATCCATTTGGATCTGTTAGACAGTACAAGTTCAGTGGGAAAATGAATGTATATCGAAAGGTACAGTGAAAGAGAATGCGTTTACATACACAAAAGCCATGGAGTTTGTATCCATAGATAAGGCTGGTTAACGAAATAAAATTACAAACAAAGAAAGCAATACCAACACTAGTGCGATATTTCGAAAGACAAAATTAAGAATTATCAATTTATGTCATTAAAAAAAACACATATATTTTTTAAAACCAAATTCTCACTCGAAAATATATTCATTTCAAGAATATTGGTTTTTATTGGGGGAAACCACTCAGTTTAATTGCCAAAATCGACAAATTACCCCATTTGCCCCTTTTTTTTTTACCTGAAGCAATTTGATGTCCATTCTTCTAACACAATGTTATGTTGTATTCCTCGCTGTTTGCGAATCTTTATTCTACCGAACTTGAGTTGCGAGTTCAAAGTACAAACCTTTTTAAAGGAAATCGACATGCAATACCTTTCTGCATCGCACAATTTATATCTTCGACAACCGAGCAAGGTGAATTTATAGAGTGTTATGAATGATGTTAGTGGAATTGAAAGTGATGTATTCCATATAGTGTGCCTCGTGTGTCCGAAGAGTTTATTTTTATAATGTAACACGATATCAAAAATCACAAACTATATATACCTTTACAAATTCCGTCCGTATATTTTACATTCGTGTGTATTGTACAGGTATTTATTTACATCTGCTTTACAATCTATACACTATTGTGTATAAGAAGAAGGTGATTTGTCGGTGCTGGTACATGGTATAAAAACTTAAGATACCGCAACAAGTCTCTGCAATGATTTAATTAAGTTTTGTATGGTATTATATGACATGTATTTTATACTATCTGTGATCAATGATTTGTGTATTACAATGTTTTGTTGTGTTTTCTTTTTATTGATAATTTTATTTATATATCTTTCGTAAATAAAAATCTTAAGATAAAAAAAATCTGTTTGAATGTCCAATTCCTTTCATCCACTGTCGTAGAATACAGTTGCGGTCAAGTGTGATATTTATCGAAAAAATCCCAAAAGTCGATTAATTGCATGAATGAAAGGCAAATATAACATAACTCCCTCAAGGTATACAAAATAAAGAGTTGGGCAAAGACAGACCCCAGGACATACCAGAGGTGGGATCAGGTTCCTAGGAGGAGTAAGTATCTAAACTTATGCCTTGATCAGGTAAACCGTAGTCAAAATCAGTGTGCTAAGAACGGTCTAACAATCCTTAATATGAAACACGTCAGATGAATAAAATTTGAATGATGTAAACTCTATGTCAATATGAACTTATATTCGCCTCAAATTCAGAAAGCAGTTGTTCCCCCGTAACAAATAAAGTATTTACTGATCTCAATACATGCTCAGAATCAACGCCATGCAAATTAGTAAAACTCGCATTTTGCCATACATAATTTTCTTCAATTGTACATAGTAGTTGAAGTCCATTGTTATTGGAAATTTGAGATTTATTTGTGGCATGAATTATTTTTGCGAGACAAGTATTTACATATGTAATTAGAATTTTACAAATATCTCTGAAATACATAACTTTCTTTTATAGTCAAGTGTCACAAGCTCAAACAGAAAGGATGGTGCCCCTCGGATTATCCTTTTAGATATAAAAGTTTTGCCATATGTACAGTCGTAACAAGTTTTGGTACAAAAATGAAGTCATATACTCAAATTAAAGAAAGATGGTGATTAGAGCTATTTTATTATCAAATACTCGTAACGTGCTACATCTGTGTTTCCCTGCAGTTTGGGGGTTGTATGACGTCTGGTATTCATTCTTTAGACAATATTTGTTTGCAGCGATAAGCATTTGTACCCATCGTGTGAATACGAAAACATGTTTTGCGTCTCGCTGTGCGCAAGAGTTCAACAAAGGGTAATAATTCGTGTGCAACTCGGAACATCGGGGAAACTAAGGGTTCGTTAAATAAAAAATATACCGGGGCAAATGTTTTAAACCAATGATGGAGGTAATCAACTTCTCTACAATAAATTCGATTCCCCAGATCATCCCGTCTTGTCCATGATGGTCAGAATTCCAGAAAAATGTACCTTTATACCAACAGCCCAAGTTTGAATACCCCTTTTTGTAGAGAAGATCAGTGGATCGGGGTCGGGATACTGGGCACATTTCCTTATGGGTGCAACGACAACTTAGACGTAATGCAGGGAATCTGACCAGTCCACGTGAGTGTTGTGGAACTTTTTGTCGCGTGGTAGCTCAGGGGAAAAAAAGTTTGCTGGGTAACCGGGAGGTCGTGAGTTCGAGCCCCACTCGTGCCTTGGTCGCGTCAAACCTTAGACGTTAACATAGGTAGTGATTGCTCCCCCGCCAAACACTCAGCATTTAGAAGTGAGAATCACTGGTCTTTCGGATATGACCTTGAAAACGGAGATACCGCGTCGCAGTAGACGTTGGTACGTTAACGAACCCTAACTGCTATGGTCTTGACGTCTTAAAATGAATGAAAAATTCTCGACGAGACGTAAAACAAATAATTAATCAATCAAAATACACAAAACGTCAACGTAATCATGGAAATCCGAGTTCAAACGGGTCAAGTTCCGCAGCAAAAGTAGTAATAGTGTCCATTCGTCTTGCCCCTTTTAAACTTGAGTCATTCAGTGCTGAACACTCACAATGAATTTAAAATATGGTTGACCCGTTTGAACTCGGAGGCTACCTGGTGAAAACGACGATCAACAATCATTAAATTATTGTGAGGGTGACCACAAGTAGCTATATTTAAAAGATAACCCTAACATGTACTGCAATGGATGACAGATGCGTAAAATCCAACGTAATGAAGGAAAATTGCATGGAGAAAATGGTGTAGGGTTAAGAACGGCCCAATTTTCGGAGGTTGGACTTACTTTTTCAAAGTTTCTGTAAAGTGCAGTCAACGATTTCAATGTATTACAAAACAGAGCAATATTTTGGCATTCGACTTTGAAAACGTTTAGTGCATTATCACGATGAATGCCGAAGTTTTGAGAGTTTGAAGCGAGCAACCGAAGTGTTAACGACAGCTTGTTAGTTCCCTTTACTCCTATTAGACAATATACACAAGCTTGCTCAGATTGTGTAAAAAAAAACACTATGTTTTAAAAGGTCCTGAATTCAGAAAGTCCCGATTTTTCAATTGGCGACAGAATTTTATCTGGATTATGATTTTTGTCAAAGATTATGCCTAATGATCGGCTAAATATGAAAACGAAGAACTTGTCACCTTGTCAGAATGGGTTAAAAGTATAATCCCGTATATTAGACACATCAAAACAAAAGTGCGTATCATCTTTCTTTTTATGTTTAGAAAACCAGAAGTGATGAAAGAATCAGAGAGGTTACATGGGGTTAATGTTTTGGTCGCAGATGACAACTGTATTTTAAAAGAACTTGGCATTAATTCCACATTTGGTAACCCTACTTATATTCCAAGTTCCCTTTTAAAAGATGAAATTCTTCAAAATCACACTTCAGTTTTAAGCATATTTAATACCCCCGGCCCAGTCAATGGGACGAATGAATGCATTGCCGTACCTATACTGGATTCCAAAACGTCACAAAAAATCTGACAGATATATTGCTGGATGTAGTAAATGTTCTACCAAGCCCCTATCTTAACTCCTCACCAAAAGATTCACTGAGATAAACAAGAAACTTCAAACGTATTGTACCACAGCATATGCGAGAAGTGCCGTAAATGAAATGTGGATTTTAAAAAATTCTTTTAGTAAATTTGAAATAACAAATTAAACTTTTCCAAAATTAACATCAAAATGTGTAACTTTTCGACATTTACACCATTCCTCGCAATAAATCAAAACCTCGGTGGGTTTTTTGTTTTTGTTTTACATCATAGATAGCTGCTTCTTCAATTAAAATGATACACGTAACTATTTATATCCTCTAAACAGTCATTCTATGCACAAGTATACTCTGAAGTTGATATAAAAAAGATTTCGAGTTCCTCATTGACAATATCTACGAAGTCAGGTCTTCGAACAGTCCATTGGAATTCCCATGAGTACGAATTGTGCTCTTTTATTGGCTTACCAGTTTTCATATTCTTACGGGGCAAAATTTATCAAAAATCTTCTACATGACAAGAAAAATATCTCTTGCTGTTTTGGCCTTCAACTTTACATTTAGATATATCGACGCTTTGATCTATACGTAATACTCATTCACACGCATGTCGATTCGATATATCTCGGCGAACTCGACATAAAAGACATTACTGAGTCTTCCACATCTCCTTCATATTTGGAAGTGTTATTGAGCATATATGTTAATGGCAAACTAACAACTCAACTTTATGACAAACCGTCAGAGTTAAAGTCATCCCGACTTCAACTTTTCCATCGTCAACTTCACATATTTAGGTAGCAATATGCCATTATCTCCTGCATATGGTGTTTACGTCTCTCGACTGATTCGATACACAAGAGCATGTGTGTCCTGTGTAATATAAGTTTTTAAATCGAGGGACGGTTCAGAGTCCTTCACAACTATGGCGGAGCAGAGGCGCGCAGTAGAGGAAGCTTCCGCGCGTTTATAGGGATCATAATGATGGTCTGCAGACCTTGACGTGGTCAGCAGATTTGCCTCCCTCCCTAAAAGCCTGATGACACCCTCAAATTTTAACAATCTTATGAAGTATGTACATGTGTAGTAGAGTTTGCTACAAACAGTTTATATTAGCATTGATGTACCCCCTCTACGATTAGGAACACTAAAGTAACCTTAAGGTGATGTAGAAGCCTAGTACACAAGCTCTCCCTCTCTCTTGCTTGTCAAGGTGTTTTGGGTTTTGGATAGACCTGGCCCAAGAAAAACGAAAATACGTGCATGATATCTAACAAAATCATTTTTTAAAAGTCTGTTATACACACATACATTGTCTCTGGGAAACAGGCACGTACATGTAGTATCGTTTTTCAACGGGGGGGGGGGGGGCATCCGAAGATATTGGTAGTTGACTTACATATATATATATATAATAATCGAAATCATTTGAAGCTGGGAGTTTTCAGGTCGCATGGTGCTTTAATGAACATTTGTATGGAGCGCCAAATTAACATAAACTCAAATAATTGAAGATATCTTTAATTATTTGAAGATATCATCAATTCAATTGTTGCTCTCTTTAATTGAATTAATGCGCGCATTAAATCAATTATTGCTCTCATTAAATGAATGCGCGCTTCAATTCAATTATTGCTCTCATCAATTGAATTAATGCGCGCATCAATTGAATTAATGAGAGCAATAATTGATTTAATGCGCGCATTAATTCAATTATTGTTCTCTTCAATTCATTTGATGAGAGCATCAATTTAATAGAAATATTGCTCGCAATAATTAATTTAGAGCTCGGTTTAAATAATTTGATGATCTCTTTAATTCAATTGAAGATATCTTTAAATCATTTACAATGCTTTTGTATAAGGATATAATGCGCGCATCAATTCTTTTAAAGAGAGCAACAATTCAATTAAAGATATCATTAATTCAATTGTGGATATGTTGAATGAAGATATCTTTAATTATATAGTTGCTCTCTCTAAAAGAATTATTGCTCTCTCCAAATGAATTAAATATATCATTAATTCAATTGAAGAGAGCAATAATTGAATTAATGCGCGCATTAAATCAATTATTGTTCTCATCAAATGAATTAATGCGCGCATCAATTCAATTATTGCTCTCATCAATTGATTTAATGCGCGCATTATATCAATTATTGCTCTCTTCAACTGAATTGTAGCGCTCATCAATTCAATTGTTGATATTATTAATTCATTTGAAAAGATCATTAATTCAATTGATGCGTGCATCAATTCAGTTGAAGAATTAATGCTATCATCAATTCAATTAATGCGCGCAATAATTTAGAATTGAAGATATCATTAATTATTTGAAGAGATCTTTAATTCAATTGTTGCGCGCATCAAATGAATTGATGATATCTTCAAATAATTGAAGATATCTTCAATTATTTGAGTTTATGTTAATTTGGCGCTCCATATATTTGAAGGTATGTTAAGACACAAGTGTAGTAGAAAAATAATTTAAGAATTTTTATATTAAATTTATGAGACAGCAACTCAAGAATACGACGATATAAGGCCAGGAGCGTCGGCAAGTTTTTGACATTGGGGCGGCGAACTGGATTTTTAAAAAAAAAAAGGGGGGGGGGGTAACGTATTTTAGCTAGTATGTACATATATTCACTAACACCCCCATATTTTCCTATTAAATATCTTTCCATTTATTGAAAAAAATGCAATATTTGTCTTTAATTCAAATATTTAATAACTTAAGTAATATCAAGGAAGTTGTATGCAAGTCAAACACATTAAACTCATTTTTATCAAATTATATAAATGTACATTGATTCATTGAACAGTTCAGAAACGTCCAAAAATAAGTCCTCGTCCATCCCGCGCTGAGACCAACTCGTCAGCGACTTCTGATATGTCCATTTTATCCGTAGCTTCCCTGTGGGTGTGTAGAATCATCAAGTGATTAAGCCTCTCCTGCCATAGTCGCACGAAGATCGGTCTTGACTCGGCGCAGTGCAGAGAATGTCCGCTCACTTGTGGCATTAGTGGTTGGCATCACTAAAACGAGTCTTAAGAGAGTTACAATCTCCGAGAACAGACATTTGGTAGCTGGAGGCATTTCAGACACTAACTTTGCCAAATACGAAATAGACACAACACTAGTTGATGAATTGTTCAAGCTGTTTCTCGCGAATGATGTGAATGTTTCCAGCTGCGAAGATAGAGATGTCTGGTCCAAATCATCACAGTAAAATTTTATCACGAAGTCCAGATCTTCTGTATATGTCTTGTCACCACGCAGAGACTTCAAAAGAACGTCCTCTAGATGGCAGTACACTTGGTAGCCCGGGTGGTCAAAATGATCCTTCACACAGTTGACTACTAAATCTAAAGCCTCAAAATACTGCTGTCTATAGAGGTCTTTTTCTGATGCTGTAAACTCTGGATGGGCGTTTCCTGTTTCAAACCGCTTCGGCATTTTCTTCGCCTTGGCAAAGTTGGCTCATTGACATCTAGATCGTCAAGTTTGTTGTTGAGAGATTCCCAGAAAGTATTGAAGGACTCTTCCTTTCGCATTTCAGTGAGCGATGACAACGAAAGTTCGGTTATGTGTTGGCCCTCAGCAGCTGATAACTCTTTCGTCTGCAGCGTTCGACTTAAATTGTCTGTGTGACGGAGTATGTCGTATCCCAGGGACACTCCAAAGAGGAAGTCAAAACTTTGCATCTGGGCTTTCACACCAATGATCCTTGAACGGGTTTCGGCATCCTTTGTGCATTCGTAGCAGGTCTCCCACAAAGACTAAAGGACAAAGTAGTTTTTCAAGACACTGTTCAAGCTAGCAGCTCTAACAGTCCATCGAGTGGGGCATAGCACACGGAATCCTGGTGTATCTGGTACCATCTCGCGCTTCAGCTGCTCGAGTATGGTGTCCCTCCTAGGCGAATACTTGATGAGTTTTGACATTTCAAACACAGTATCTAAGGCATCACGTATCACCTTTGATCTTTTCACGGTATCGCCAACGGCCAGGTTGAGTGCGTGTCCATAACAATGTGTGTATATTGCCCTTGCTTCTTTCCTGGTGATGTTAGCAGACACACCCTTTTTAGCTCCGGACATGTTGCTGGCTCCATCATAACACTGCCCACGGCACTTATTCAAAGAAATGTTCATCCGCATTAGTGTATCCAAAATTACATTGGTCAGTGTTGTAGCGTTGATGGAAGACACCATACACAGTCCAATGAAGTCTTCATGCACATTTAAATCCCTGTCAACATGACGAATAACAATCACAACTTGTTCACGGTTAGACTAATCTGTTGTCTCATCAACCATGATGGAGAAATAGCCATTCTCTCTGATGTTCGATGCCACGTCCCGCAATATCTTCAAATCCATCACTTGTAGCAGTTCATTCTGGGTGTCTGCTGATGTAAATTTGTCTTGCTTCTTTTCTAGCCACTTGAGGATTGACGGATCTGATTCACCATGGAGCTTCAGAAGCTGAATAAAGTTACTTTGCTCGTTGTCATGGCCACGGAGAGGTAATGCCTGTCTAGCAAAAAACCTGATGTTTCGTAAAATTGTTAACAGCTGCTGTCTGTTGCGTGTTTTCTCCTCTGAATGGGCGGTTGAGAGTACTTCACCAATGTCTTTCGTTTCTCTGGGAATTTTCACTTTTCTTTCCACAGACTCTTTGTGGCAGTCGGAATCTTGATGTTTCCTGAATTTTGACGTGGCATCCTTCCAGTTACTGAAGCCTGTAAATTTAAAACTGTCCCCAGCCTTGGAATTAGAAATCTTGCCTTCCTTTGCGGCGCCCATGCAAGTGAAACAGAAAGCCAGATCTTTTGCCTGAAAATATTTTTAAATACATGTATAAATAAACAGTATATCATTTTCAGAAATATCGACTTCAGTGTAATTACTGTAAATGAACCAATGATGCATTTACTTCATTAAATTAACCTGTAAAATATCATGGAATAAATTAAAATATATAAAATAATCTCATATACATACCTCGTCATAATGGTTTGAACCAGGAGGAGTTGAACGAACGTAGTTCTGGATTCTTTTTGCCGAAAGACCGCTTTGGAAATTTAAAATTAGCACCTATTTTTAATTATTGTGTACACACGTCGGGACCAGGTACCTACTTCACCTTTTTCTTTACTATTCTTTTTTTTTGGGCAAAATTATTGGGGCGGCGACCGCCACCCCTTTGCCGACGCCCCTGAAGGCCTCAACCGTGCGCAGCTTTTTGTGCGTCGTAAATCGAAGGTTTTTATAAAGGAGGGATCTGTAGTTCTCGGTTATATCAAAATATTTTTTCAGAGAGCTACAGTTCTGCAGCTAGTACACACACAGATAAATAAATAAATATATATATATACATGTATATATAGTTACAGTTCTGCAGCTAGCACACACACATCTATATATATATATACATGTATATATATATATATATAACAATGTCTAGTACACAAGAATATATTTCTATCACGTACAACTTTGGAATTCCCACAAAAGTTTGTATATGTGCACGTGTTAATAATTACTCATCAGTGACGTACACAACCCTCTTGTTCGAAACTTGCTCAATACTTTACAAGATACCAGTACATATATCTGTTTTTATCATTCTGATTCACCAAGAAATTAATCCAAATCAAGTAAAACAATATTTATTCAGGTAAGCAAGACACGCTAATAAAGGCATAATAAAACTGAATATTGATTATTTCATATATACGTATCAAATGAAATTGTTAAGATACTGCTTTATCAATAGTCTCGTAATGAAGCTGTTTTCCCCTGGAAAACTTGCAAAGCCATCAAATGTATCCAAAAAAATCTAAAATCAGTTTATATGTTTTAAAAAGCACATTAAAATAAACATGTATGTACACTATATACATGTATACCTGTGTCAAGAAATAAACGACCTTGTACCAGTACAGGATATACTCATATTTATTATATACTTTCAATTTCATCTCTTCTTTTTTCTTTAAAAGTTTGCGGGCATATATCACATGATATATGCCCGGAAACATTCCGGCCCGCAAATATTACGTCACAATCAAATTTCTACGCCGTTAATCTTCAATTTTTTCGTGTTTTTCATCTTTTACTCAGTTAAACCGATAAAGTTATTGTTAAAAATAAAATTATAGTTAGTTTCTAAATGAAATTGAAAGTATATAATAAAAAGGTTATAGACTTTGTATGGGAAATATGACGACCTCGTTTTTTGTCGCGGACGGACCTCGCAAGCTCGGTCCGTCTACGCGCCAAAAAACTCGGTCGTCATATTTTCCCATACAAAGTCTATAACCTATAAATATAGCATAGGTCTAATTTTAAAAATTGACAAGTAGGGGCATATACGATTTTTAATACAAGCTATTCAAGGCACAACTGTATATTTTCGTAATACACAATATCTTGTTTATTTGAAATATCATGTTTATAAAAAGCAGCTCAACATTCAGTATATTCTAGAAATAAATCCTAACATATATTCAGTTTACAAAATGTTTACCGTTTACGACAATAAATTTATGTGCTAATGCACAAAAAACGTACACCGTGAATATTCAGTCATATTTCTGGTTTATAGACTGGAGTGTTGATGACGAGTTTAAAAATAATGATAATAAATTAAAATTCAGATCTATATGTACAGAGTTAAAATAATTTGAGTAAAGAAGTATAAAATGCTGGTGTACATCAAAATTATCAACAAATTATCTGAAACAAATTTCAAAACATTAACATT
Source organism: Ostrea edulis (assembly GCF_947568905.1). Taxonomy (NCBI): domain Eukaryota; kingdom Metazoa; phylum Mollusca; class Bivalvia; order Ostreida; family Ostreidae; genus Ostrea; species Ostrea edulis. The sequence continues at coordinate 22,618,544 of NC_079169.1, forward strand.
GTTCATAAACTTTTGTATATCTATATTATGATATACAGTATTGCATATCAAATTACATAGAGCAGTTGCTTGGTTTAAAAGAAAAACATAACACAAACAAATTGACGATCTGAACGCTGTATACGATGGTTAGACAGACATACAGATTGATAAGGAATCCCCTATCTATCTCTAACACTAGTTCATGAAAATAAATCTCAAAGTTTAATTGCTGCCATAAAAAACAATGGAATGTTCAAATGTTCACTTTTAAGGAACACAAAACATGCAAGTTACAGTAAAATGAAAACAAAATCACCATTTTCAAGTTTTACGTCCCATCAACAATATTTTACAAATGAAAAGATGTCATCAGTTTCATTTAGGTGGTACCAACAGACATACTAGGCAGTATGGGCCATTTATATAATTGTATACAGGAGTGATGGCTCTTTACCATGCCTGATAAAGGGCTCTGAAAATGTCCCAGATGAGTCGTTACCCATTTTAATGACTTGGGTCTGTCACAGACGGGGATCGAACCCTTGACCTACTACACACAAAGTGACTGTGCTATCATTTGAGCTACTCCGCAATTGAACTCCATTAAATTACATGTATGCAGTTGTACTCCATTAAAAATACTTTAAATTATTTTTGGTTGGCAGGACCATTCATAAATAATACGTAATCGTTCGATATAAATTCAACTAGAAAAAGCTTACATTATTGCATTACTTATGATCCATGATTCTACTGGTACCAAATCAAAAACTGGTACTACCAATATCAAAAACAAAATATTCTTACATATATCTAAATACACGCATTACCAAGTGAATTTCTAGGTCAGAACATCAATAGGTACTACACATGTATATACATAAGGGCAACAACACGTGAAGCACCCCGTCACGTGACACAATCCATTCAGTGCACTTGTAACTGAGCCATCAATCTAGATCCTTCCCATCTATGTATACAGCAGTTAACAAAGGATATTTTTCCTTTCCCATTCATAATTTTGTTACATAAAAAATTGAAGATCAACCTCATAACATCTAACTCTACATCATCATAATGGCCGACTTCCTTTTAAAACATGAATGAAAACATGAATATCAGCAATATTTGTCTATTCATTTCAAATATCATTGCCTAGCTGAGTAGCTCAGTAGGTTAGCACATCGACTGCTGAACTGTAGATCGCGGATTCGAGTCCAGCAAGAGTTTTAAACTTCTGTTATTGTTGCATATATCCTCCTCTTTTCAACCATATCAAATTTCTATGATGTAGCCTCCTTAAATAATGTGATCTATACCTATGATCTTTTCACACCGAAATCAAATTCCAGCATTCTTTTCTCCTCAACCATCTCTGTTACAAATACTAAAATTATAAAGCTGTGATCTTAACCTATATGATCTTCTTGGACCAAAAACTTCAAAAGGGATTATCTTCTACTCAGCCGGAATGAGGCTAAAAACGTAGATTGTTACTTTGCATTGTTCACAACAATTTCCATTTACACTAAATGACTGCGACCATGATTTACAACCTTTTGACCCAGAACACAATAAGGATCTTGTATCAAATACGAGACCCAAATCTGAAATATCACTCCTTATTTGGTGTCTATCACATTGTTCCAGATGCATACACAGGTAAGCTAGCATATCCTCTGCATGTACTGTGAGGAGATATTTAAATGCATCGTTGATCCAAAACATTCACAGGGTGATGTTGCAGCGACTCTTTTAATATGACAAATATTTAATATTTCCTGGTGTTGATTAATTTTCTGCATATATGACCCAATCTCAACTATTTCCAATGCCTATTCAAGAGTCATAAATGTTTCTTCTAATATAATCTGCTATAGAGCAAAGCTAGAAATACAAATCAGTGTTGGCTATGATCACCTCAGCACACATCAAAATATTTGAACTATTTCTTCTGAGTCTCTGCAGCTTTATCAACTTGTACAGCTTCTTTCAGCTCTCGCTGTAATTTCTCGTTCTGCATGACAACATGGCTTTGCCACTTAGCAATGGTATTTGGTTCTTCCTGAGAAATTCTCTTCACAAGTGCCGACAAGCTTTTCTCATTCAAGGATACTGTAAAAGGTACTTGTGTCTTAGCTTTCCGTGGCTGAAGCATCCAAAAGAGGACATTCAGTTCTGCATGTTCCATCACAAACGCCTCAAAATCAATGGCAGTTTGAGATAAAATCAAGGCAGTCAGAATTGTGTGATGAAATATATACCAACCGCCTTTCAAAGGGTATAAAAATCCTTCCATTTCATGTGTGTTTAACAAACCTTCAATTTCCTCCTTGTTCTTTGCACTGCAACCCATTTTACTACAAAGATCAACATACTTTGACTCTCTAGTTGTAAAATCTTCCAGTGAAACTTTCCCACCATTGAGAGCAGCAAACGTAAGCAGGATGGCATAATCTTTGTCCTTGGGGCCAGTTGAATCTTTTCTAAGAAATGATATTCGCATTTTTAACGTATTTTCCAAACTGTCTGATAAAACATTGTCTACAGATGCAAACAAATGTCTGTTTGTGCTCAAAAGGTCAAAGAGCAGAGGAACCCCTACTCCACCCCTTACTTTTGCTTTCTTTGCCCAAGATTTTAAAGTATCCTCAGCAATTACTATTGTTGAACTGTTATCATGACGCTTATCTACCTTTTTCAAATTCTCTTCTTTCTTCTTCTGAGTAATTATAAATCTTTGATAGTTCAGGTGCTTCTTCAAAATTTCAAATTTTTCATTTCTGTCTACCGATTTCTCAGACAATTCAATCTGCAATTCTTTCCAAAAGAGAGGATGTTTTGACAACTTGTTGGAAAAATTTTTCCAGGTGGCATCATTGACTGTGCAAATTAATCGAAGTTTGCCATTATCAATACACCTTTTCAAACTTTCATATACTTCTTCATCTCTTTCAAGCAAAGATGGCAAATAAGCATACCGGTCCAATGCATCATCGAGCAACACAAAAGTAACAGTGTTATCATCAAGTTTACCATAAACTTCTTCAATAGACTTGCAAACTACAACATTGCACTTCTTGCCATTTAAGTTTGTACCTATCTTCTTGCTGAGAAGATTGACTGCGATGGAGGTCTTTCCTGATCCGTGTGGACCAATCAGCAGTAAACTTCCATGTACTTCAAACAACCCAACACATTTGGTGTATACTTTAGTTGGGTAGAAAACATTTGCCTTCAAATAATGGCAAGTCCTATGAAATTCTGAAAAAGAGCAAAGTAAAATTAAACAAGATGCCCATGACTAACATTGCTCACCTGAGCAGCAGTTCCTAGCAATAAACAAGCCTGAGCAAAACTACCATTATACAAGCAGCTTGGTTCAGAAAAAAACTTTTCAAAGGTAACAACTAAAAATTCATCAATTATCAAACTTAATTATTAATCTTGACTATAAATTCATTAATTATCATATGCTCTTGTAGGTGAGTATGACCTTTCAAATTAACAAATTTCATCCAAGGCCAATTCAACTTAATTGATATATTATCCCCGCCCGCCCTTCAAAAATTGGTCCGCCCCGAATGTTTTTATTTTGCGAAACTTCCGATTTCCGGAATATTTTCATGTCCGACTCCAGTATTTACACTTCTTGTTTACATTTCCAGTATAGGAACGTAAAAAGCCACAGGAAGAAAATAGATCTATATGGTTTTCTTAATTTCTCGCATTCTTACAGATGTAAATCTTGAAGAAGTTATGCATATTTCTGTTATATCCTTAAATCATTTAATAACTTTTAAAGTGATGACTTATAAACGATGCTGATTGGTTGAAAAATTCGTTTGATTTCTCTGTCAAAATTTCGTTCGGAGTTCATCTGCACTAAGCACGCGGGACTACTTTTCTCTGGAATGCGTCTTCCCCGTTCTAATTTTAGCGCTATTTATAGAACGGGATTTTCCACACATGCATTATATATAACGAAATGCATTTGTTTGATTTTTGTTTTTCATTGCTATCAAAAATTAGCACAACTAAAGATATGAATAAAATACAAATTAATTTAAAGAAACAACATACATAGGCGATGACGTGGCAGAATAGTCAATTTGATGACGTAGACCACTTACTGGTAGAAGTCCAGGGATTTTCCACACCATTTTGGGAATGGGGCCTGGGCCTTTAGAATTGGGAATATTAACACCATTTTGTCCAAATTGGGAATTTTAGAAATTCACAGTTTTACAACATGTTTCTTAAAATATGTGGGGTTTTTTCAATAAAAAGATGAACATTTTCTCTTCATTCATAGAAGTTTTTCTTATCATAACATTCTGTTTATCATTGCAATCAGGGTTAAATGACACTTAAACCTATTTTCAATGATGCATGGACTGACGGAACACCAGCTTTCAAATTTCCAAGTGACCCTAGCTTCTAGTTCTCAGATGGTTCTTCTAAAATGTCAGGAAGAGAAAATAGACAGCATTTTCCCCATTTTACTTGCAATTCATGGCTAATAATATTGTGTATTTATACTTTTGAATACTAGATGGATTTTTTTTTCAATTACAGTTGAATTAAAT
>NC_079169.1:22628114-22715614 GCF_947568905.1 Ostrea edulis
ATGTTTTATCAAAGTTTCGTGAGGAAAAAGTTAATCATTGTAACAGAAATTCAATGGTTCAGGCGAGCCATGAGGCCCATTGGCCCATTTCTAGATACGGCACGAAAGACCTCAATAAACTGTACAACTTTTGTTATATATCTCTAAACAAAATATTTACGAGTATAAAGTTATGCGACATTTATCAGACTGTTAAGGCGAGTCATAAGGCCCGTGGACCTTTTTCTTGATATCGTTTGAAAGATCTTGCAAAACTGAACAACTTTTGTTCCACATGTCTTATCAAAAGATTCTCGAGAAAAAAGTTAGTAATTGTGACGCTAACAAACTGTTCAGTCGAGCCATGAGGTCCATTGGCCTTTTCCATGATGTTGTTGGAAAGATCTTGCAAAACTGAACAACTTTTGTTCTAGATGTCTTATTAAAAGTTTCTTGACAAAAATGTTATAGATTGCAACAATAACCCAACTGTTCAGGTGAGCCATGAGACCCGCAGGCCTATTTCTTAACATAGTTAGTTAACGCTTGCGAAACTGAACAACTTTTGTTCTACATGTCTTATCAAAAGTTTCTCCAGAAAAAAGTTATTGATTGTGACACTAATCAAACTCTTCAGGCAAGCTATGAGGCCCGTTGGCCTTTTTCATAATGTTGTTCAAAAGATCTTGCAAAACTGAACAACTTTTGTTCTAGATGTCTTATTAAAAGTTTCTTGACAAAAATGTTATAGATTGCAACAATAACCCAACTGTTCAGGTGAGCCATGAGACCCACAGGCCTATTTCTTAACATCGTTAGTTAACGCTTGCGAAACTGAACAACTTTTGTTCTACATGTCTTATCAAAAGTTTCTCCAGAAAAAAGTTATTGATTGTGACAATAATCAAACTCTTCAGGCGACCTATGAGGCCCGTTGGCCTTTTTCATAATGTTGTTCGAAAGATCTTGCAAATCTGAACAACTTTTGTTATAGATGTCTTATTAAAAGTTTCTTGACAAAAATGTTATAGATTGCAACAATAACCCAACTGTTCAGGTGAGCCATGAGACCCGCAGGCCTATTTCTTAACATCGTTAGTTAACGCTTGCGAAACTGAACAACTTTAGTTCTACATGTCTTGTCAAAAGTTTCTCGAGGAAAAAGTTATTAATGTTATTAATTGCGATACAAATTCCACTGTTCAGGCGAGCCATGACGCCCGGAGGCCTATTTTTAGATATCATTAAATAGAACTTGCAAAACTGAACAACTTTTATTCTACATGTCTTATCAAAAGTTTCGTGAGAAAAAAGTTAATCATTGTAACAGAAATTCAATGGTTCAGGCGAGCCATGAGGCCCATGGGCCCATTTCTTGATATGGCACGAAAGATCTCAATAAACTGTGCAAGTTTTGTTATATATGTCTAAACAAAATATTTACGAGTAAAAAGTTATGATTTAAAACGTGGAAAAAAATTGCACACTTTTTGAAACTCCATTTTCGACCCCTACCGAGCTTCCATACTAGGCACTTCCGGAAATTTTTAAAACCCAGGTGCACAACTACAGCATGTCGTCTAACATCACTGAAAATTTCAGCACTCTAGCTTTTATCGTTTTTGAGTTTTTGTCTGGACAAAATGGTCATCAGAAAATCGATAAAAGGGGGATAACTTCCAACCGGAAGTGATTTTTCAAAAATTGAAACGGCGGTACAAACTTCAAATGGCAACGCATCAATCCTGAAAATTTGAAGCAAATCGATCCAGCCATCTCCGAGAAATCTTCTGCACAAAAATCGGTAAGGAGAAAAAAAAAGAATAATAATAATAAGAAGAAGAAGAAAAGTGAAAAATCAACAATAGAATAATAGAAGGGTCTTCCGCTGAAGACGGAAGACCCTAATAATAATAAGAAAATTGAAAAATCAACAATAGAATAATAGAAGGGTCTTCCGCTGAAGACGGAAGACCCTAATAATAATAAGAAAAGTGAAAAATCAACAATAGAATAATAGAAGGGTCTTCCGCTGAAGACGGAAGACCCTAATAACTAGAAACTCATTACTAGTAATGAATAGGTCTTCCGTTAGACCACTTCCGGTAAAGAGCTTTCTGTTCCTACGAAAACCATTTAAATATATCAGAAAATAAGCCTTAACAATGAATAAGAAATATATTATCAAACTTTTTACTCCTTTCTCGTAACTTCCGGTGATGACCGGAAGTACTATTCAGATGCGTTTTCCTATAAATGACAGCGACTCTTTACTGTCTATATTCCCTGAAAATTTCACGTCTCTATCTGAAAGAGTTCTCAACAAAAAGAAGTAGACTAAAGAAAGAAAAAGTAGTAGGTTACTACCGACCGGAAGTCAATTTTGAAAAACAAAATTATCAAAACTTTAGAAGTTGATACTTTTATTATGACATGTGAAAATCATATGAAAGACTTCAAATATAAGCGAGATTTATGGGGACAAAGAGATGAAAAGTAAAAAGGTATTTTATCAAGAAACCGGAAGTAGTTGTTTTGACTACCGACGGAGTCAATATTCTTTTGACACTTTGAAAGAGACTTAATAAACTAGTATAGGATTCAATTTAAAAGAAAAAGTTTGAAATTTGCGATTCTTTCAATCACTTCCGGTGACGACAGGAAGTGACGGTCGACATGTTCAACCCACTACTGCACGCTTGCAAACGGAGATTGATCATCCCTGAATAATTGATGAACCTATATTTTACCTTTTCCAAGAAAAATGTTGGACAAAATTCCTTTTGAGAAACAGAAAATCGGCCATATTATCCGACCGGAAGTGAATTTTGTAAAAAGAAAAATAATTATAGCAAGGTCATTTCATAAGACATTATCCCTGAAAATTTTAAGAAAATATGTCCAGCCATCTCTGAGAAATCACTCGAAGAAATCGGAAAATCGACAATTTTTCAAATACTTCCGGTATAGACCGGAAGTGACGGACAAAAAAATTGAATGTATGTGTACAATGGACTAATGTTAGTTGATCAACTCTACAAGTTTCAAGCGTCTATCTATCTTCATTATTGAGAAACTGAAAAAACAATGTTTGAATATGTCCACCCCATATCTCACGACCGGAAGTGAGATTTACAAAACTATTTAAATATACTCTAGACATTTATAGTGTCTATAACATATGTAAAATTCAAATCAGTAACTTCTTTTATGACCTAGATTTATGGCACTGAAAAATGAGAGAATGAATAGTCTTTCTTTGAAATAACCGGAAGTTGGAGATTCAACTTCCGGTGGGGTGAACATTTTTTGAGAATTAGAACGAGACCTAGTAAACCGATATAGGTTTCAATTTGAAAGAAAAAAGTTTGAAATTTATGATTCTTTAATCACTTCCGGTGACGACCGGAAGTGACGGCCGACATTCTTAACCCCCTACTGCACGCCTACAACGTGAGATCTATTCACTCTGAAAATTTGGTGACTCTATCTTTTACTGTTTCTGAGAAAAACGCTAGAGAACGAAAACAGCTAATAAGCCGTATTTGCCGACCGGAAGTGAATTTTACAAAAATATTTGACGTTACTCTAGACATTTATAGTGACTATAATATATATAAAACACAACTCATTAACTAGTTTCATGACCGAGATTTATGGCACTGAAAAATGAGAGAATGAATAGTCTTTCTTTGATATAACCGGAAGTTGGAGATTCAACTTCCGGTGGGGTCAACATTTTTTGAGAATTAGTATGAGATATAGTAAGCCGAAATAGGTTTCAATTTGAAAGAAAAAAGTTTGAAATTTATGATTCCTTTAATCACTTCCGGTGACGACCGGAAGTGACGGCGACAAAAAATATTATGTGCATGCACCATAGAGAATACAGATCTATCATCCCTGAAAGTTTCATTCGATTATCTTTAGTGGTTTTCAAGTTTACCCCCGGACAAAGTTTCTTTGAAAAACCGGAAAATCGGACGTATCTGACGAACGGAAGTGAATTTTGAAAAAATGAAAAATATGCCTCGAGGTACCATCGTTGTCTATAATCTGTGAAAGTTTCAGGAAAATCCATCCAACGGTCTCGGAGACGAAAGGGAAAAAAAAAATAATAATAATAATAACTAGTACTTATTGTAACGGGGACCGTTACAGATGTTCCCCAAACAGTCCCCCATTTAGTGAGTGGTGACATTTATTTCAGTACAAGTTGTTTTGACCATTGCAAACTGTGTAGCATGTGAATATATAATTATCTTATAACGTTCAGTCCATTTCATACTAGTTCAAATCAGTTATAAAGATCTGAGAGTTTTGTGCACGTGCACGTACGTGCATGCACGTGCAGATAAATAATTCGTCCATGTCGATACATTAGAAGTTTTACTATATGAGTACAAGAGAAGTTTCACAACTGTTCAATGAAAAACGAGAAATTAACGGCAACTCAAAACTACAAAGACCGAAATCAATGCACGTGCATACACGTGCGCGTGAGTACCACACAACAATTTTGTTGATGCTATTCAATAGACATTTGAACAATATACTTACTATTTGAATTTGGTATTGATCACTTCACTCATAAGAAAGTTATTTGCATTTCAAAATCGTCCAATCAGAATTAAGCGCACGTGCATGCGCGTGCAGGGAAGTGATTTTGAGACTATTAATAAATAGAGAGGCCCAAAACATACCTGCAACCTAATTTTCAAACCTATTCATTGCAATCTCAAAATGTTATAGACCAATACTTCAATTTAGACGTCAAAAATAACAATGCACGCGCATTCACGCGCACGCGATTTTGATAATGGAAATTTTCTTGACACCATTTCACAGACATTCATATCATAGATCCTCAGGGTAAATTTGAATCCATTTCAGTTTTTAATTCAAGAGTTATGACCATTTTAGTACTCGAAAAATGAAAGAAAAGCTATGCACGTGCATACACGGGCACGTGAGTATGACTCAGCATCAATGTTGATGTCATTCAATAGACATTTTATAGATATACTTACAGTATAAATTTCATATTGTTTCCATCTTTTATAAGAAAGTTATGGCGATTTGAAAATCGTCCAATCACAATTTAGTACACGTGCATGCACGTGGCGGATGGTAATTATGACTGTACACTTTTGTTAAGAATATGAAGATACATATACAATACAAGTTTGAAAAGATTTTGACAAAAAACAAAAAAGTTAGGGTCATTGAAAAAATTGAACCTTCAAAAGACAATACACGTTCGTGCGCATGCGCGTTTGCAATTTTTATTACATTAATCTGTAGATATCTGACATGTCTACCTATCCTGTAAATATCATTAAATTTCCTTCATTGGCATGAATGTTATAAACGGTTTTGTATTATCCAATCAAATTGAAGCACACGTGCATGCGCGTGCAGAATTGAAATTTTGACGATGCCAAACAGTTAAGAGTCCCATGTTATACCTACGATATATATAGCAAACGATTTTATTGAAAAATAAAAAAGTTAGACTGATTCCAAAGTTTGTAAACAAAAACTCCAATGCACGTACATGCACATGTATGCATTTTCAGACAAAATGACATTCGTTCCGCACATCTACGTATGCTATACTATCATCCTAAAAAGGTTTCATATTGATCCCTTGAGTAGTTTCTGAGAACACTCGTGGACAAAAAAGTCCCAAGAAGAAAGAAAGAAAAATAATAATAACTAGTACTTATTGTAACGGGGACCGTTACACATGTTCCCCAAACATTCCCCCATTTAGCAAGTGGTGTCATTTATTTCAGTACAAGTGGTTTTGACCATTGCAAACTGTGAAACATGTGAATATATAACTATTTTATAACATTCAGTCCATTTCATGCTAATACAAATCAGTTAAAAAGATCTGAGAGTTTTGTGCACGTGCACGTACGTGCATGCACCTGCATATACATAATTCGACCATCTCGATACATTAGAAGTCTTACTATATGAGTACAAGAGAAGTTTCACAACTGTTCAATGAAAAACGAGAAATTAACGGCAACTCAAAACTACAAAGACCGAAATCAATGCACGTGCATACATGTGCGCGTGAGTATCACACAACAATTTTGTTGATGCTAATCAATAGACATTTGAACAATATACTTACTATATGAATTTGGTATCGATTGCTTCACTCTTAAGAAAGTTATTGGGATTTCAAAATCGTCCAATCAGAATTAAGCACACGTGCATGCGCGTGCAGGGAAGTGATTTTGAGACTATTAATAAATTGACAGGCCCAAAACATACCTGCAACCTAATTTTCAAACCTATTCATTGCAATCTCAAAATGTTATAGACCAATACTCAAATTTAGACGTCAAAAATTACAATGCACGCGCATTCACGCGCATGCGATTTTGATAATGGAAAATTTGTTGACACCATTTCACAGACATTCATATCATGGATCCTCAGGGTAAATTTGAATTCATTTCAGTTTTTAATTCAATAGTTATGACCATTTTAGTACCCGAAAAATGAAAGAAAAGCTATGCACGTGCATACACGGGCACGTGAGTATGACTCAGTATCAATGTTGATGTCATTCAATAGACATTTGATAGATATACCTACAGTATAAATTTCATATTGTTTCCATCTTTTATAAGAAAGTTATGGCGATTTCAAAATCGTCCAATCACAATTTAGCGCACGTGCATGCACGTGCCGGATGGTAATTATGACTATACACTTTTGTTAAGAATATCAAGATACATATACAATACAAGTTTGAAAAGATTTTGACAAAAAACAAAAAAGTTAGGGTCATTGAAAGAATTGAACCTTCAAAAGACAATGCACGTGCGTGCGCATGCGCGTTTGCAATTTTTACTACATCGATCTGTAGATATTTGACATGTCTACCTATCCTGTAAATATCATTAAATTTCCTTCATTGGCATGAATGTTATAAACGGTTTTGTATTATCCAATCAAATTGAAGCACACGTGCATGCGCATGCAGAATTGAAATTTTGACGATGCCAAACAGTTAAGGGTCCCATGTTATACCTACCATATAAATAGCAAACGATTTCATTGAAAAATAAAAAAGTTAGACTGATTCTAAAGTTTGTAAACAAAAACTCCAATGCACGTGCATGCACATGCATGGATTTTCAGACAAAATGACATTCGTTCCGCACATCTACATATCCTATACTATCATCCTAAAAAGGTTTCATATTGATCCCTTGAGTAGTTTCTGAGAACACTCGTGGACAAAAAAGTCCCAAGAAGAAAGAAAGAATTATAATAATAACTAGTACTTATTGTAACGGGGACCGTTACAGATGTTCCCCAAACATTCCCCCATTTAGTAAGTGGTGACATTTATTTCAGTACAAGTTGTTTTGACCATTGCAAACTGTTTAGCATGTGAATATATAACTATATTATAACGTTCAGTCCATTTCATACTAGTTCAAATCAGTTATAAAGATCTGAGAGTTTTGTGCACGTGCACGTACGTGTATATAAATAATTCGACCATCTCGATACATTACAAGTCTGACTATATGAGTACAAAAGAAGTTTCACAACTGTTCAATGAAAAATGACAAATTAACGGCAACTCAAAACTACAAAGACCGAAATCAATGCACGTGCATACACGTGCGCGTGAGTACCACACAGCAATTTTGTTGATGCTATTCAATAGACATTTAAACAATATACTTACTATATGAATTTGGTATCGATTGCTTCACTCATCAGAAAGTTATTGGGATTTCAAAATCGTCCAATCAGAATTAAGCACACGTGCATGTGCGTGCAGGGAAATGATTTTGAGACTATTAATAAATTGAGAGGCCCAAAACATACCTGCAACCTAATTTTCAAACCTATTCATTGCAATCTTAAACTGTTATAGACCAATACTTCAATTTAGACGTCAAAAATTACAATGCACGCGCATTCACGCGCACGCGATTTTGATAATGGAAAATTTGTTGACACCATTTCATAGACATTCATATCATAGATCCTCAGGGTAAATTTGAATTCATTTCAGTTTTTAATTCAATAGTTATGACCATTTTAGTATCCGAAAAATGAAAGAAAAGATATGCACGTGCATACACGAGCACGTGAGTATGACTCAGCATCAATGTTGATGTCCTTCAATAGACATTTGATAGATATACTTACAGTATAAATTTCATATTGTTTCCATCATTTATAAGAAAGTTATGGCGATTTGAAAATCGTCCAATCACAATTTAGCACACGTGCATGCACGTGCCGGATGGTAATTATGACTGTACTCTTTTGTTAAGAATATCAAGATACATATACAATACAAGTTTGAAAAGATTTTGACAAAAAACAAAAAAGTTATGGTCATTGAAAGAATTGAACCTTCAAAACACAATGCACGTGCCTGCGCATGCGCGTTTGCAATTTTTATTACATTGGTCTGTAGATATTTTGCATGTCTACCTATCCTGTAAATATCATTAAATTTCCTTAATTGGTATGAATGTTATAAACGGTTTTGTATTATCCAATCAAATTGAAGAACACGTGCATGCGCATGCAGAATTGAAATTTTGACGATGCCAAACAGTTAAGGGTCCCAAGTTATACCTACGATATAAATATCAAACGATTTCATTGAAAAATAAAAAAGTTAGACTCATTCCAAAGTTTGTAAACAAAAAATCCAATGCACGTGCATGCACATGCATGGATTTTCAGACAAAATGACATTCGTTCCGCACATCTACATATGCTATACTATCATCCTAAAAAGGTTTCATATTGATCCCTTGAGTAGTTTCTGAGAACACTCGTGGACAAAAAAGTCCCAAGAAGAAAGAAAGAATAATAATAATAATAATAATAATAATAAGAAACAGAGTAAAACCAATATGTTCCCAAACTTCGTTTGGGGAACATAACTAGATTCGATCTCGTTGCGAGCAACGAGTGGGTCTTCCGTCCAAATTTAGATGTGATTAGATAAGAATTTGACTGACATTTTCGTTCATAAATAATGATACAAATATATTGTCTAGACATACAATTTAGCTTTGGTAATGTTTTACAAATATTGATCATTTAAATGTTATAAATTAAAGACTCTCTCTACCTCTCGGCAACTAATTAAAGGGGTCAGCTTTTTTCGAGAAAAAAGTTAATAATGTTATTTACTGCGATACAGATTCGACTGATCAGGCGAGTCATGCCGCCCGGAGGCCTATTTTTTTTATATCATTCTAGATATATCTCGCAAAACTGAACAAATTTTGTTCTACATGTCCTATGGAAATTTTCTTAAGAAAAAAATTATTGATTGCGACATTTATCAGACTGTTAAGGCGAGTCATAAGGCCCGTGGGCCTTTTTCTTGATATCGTTTAAAAGATCTTGCAAACCTGAACAACTTTTGGTCTACATGTTTTATCAAAAGTTTCTCCAGAAAAAAGCTATTGATTGTGACACTAATCAAACTCTTCAGGCGAGCCATGAGGCCCGTTCGCCTTTTTCATGATGTTGTTTGAAACATCTTGCAAAACTGAACAACTTTTGCTCTAGATGTCTCATTAAAAGTTTCTTGACTAATATGTTATAGATTACAACAATAACCCAACTGTTCAGGTGAGCCATGAGACCCGCAGGCCTTATTCTTAACATCGTTAGTAACGCTTGCGAATCTGAACAACTTTTGTTCTACATGTCTTATCAAAAGTTTCTCGAGAAAAAAGTTATTAATGTTATTAATTGTGATACAAATTCGACTGTTCAGGCGAGCCATGACGCCCGCAGGCCTATTTTTTTTATATCATTAGATAGATCTTACAAAACTGAACAACTTTTATTCTACATGTTTTATCAAAGTTTCGTGAGGAAAAAGTTAATCATTGTAACAGAAATTCAATGGTTCAGGCGAGCCATCAGGCCCATGGGCCCATTTCTTGATACGGCACGAAGGATCTCAATAAACTGTACAACTTTTGTTATATATGTCTAAAAAAAATATTTACGAGTATAACGTTATGCGACATTTATCACTATTAAGGCGAGTCATAAGGCCCGTGGGCCTTTTTCTTGATATCGTTTGAAAGATCTTGCAAAACTCAACAACTTTTGTTCTACATGTCTTATCAAAAGATTCTCGCGATAAAAGTTAGTAATTGTGACACTGATCAAACTGTTCAGGCGAGCCATGAGGCCCGTTGGCCTTTTTCATGATGTTGTTCGAAAGATCTTGCAAAACTGAACAACTTTTGTTCAAGATGTCTTATTAAAAGTTTCTTGACAAAAATGTTATAGATTGCAACAATAACCCAACTGTACAGGTGAGCCATGAGACCTGCAGGCCTATTTATTAACATCGTTAGTTAACCCTTGCGAAACTGAACAACTTTTGTTCTACATGTCTTGTCAAAAGTTTCTCGAGAAAAAAGTTATTAATGTTATTAATTGTGATACAAATTCGACTGTTCAGGCGAGCCATGACGCCCTGAGGCCTAGTTTTTGATATCATTAGATAGATCTTGCAAACCTGAACAACTTTTATTCTACATGTCTTATCAAAAGTTTCGTGAGAAAAAAGTTAATCATTGTAACAGAAATTCAATGGTTCAGGCGAGCCATGAGGCCTATGGGCCCATTTCTTGATATGACACGAAAGATCTCAATAAACTGTACAACTTTTGTTATATATGTCTAAGCAAAATATTTACGAGTAAATAGTTATGATTTAAAACGTGAAGAAAAATGAGACACTTTTTAAAACTCCATTTTCGACCCCTACCGAGCTTCCATACTAGGCACTTCCGGAAATTTTGAAAACCCAGGTGCACAACTACAACATGTCGTCTAACATCACTGAAAATTTCAGCACTCTAGCTTTTATTGTTTTTGAGTTTTTGTCTGGACAAAATGGTCATCTGAAAATCGATAAAAGGGGAATAACTTCCAACCGGAAGTGATTTTTCAAAAATTGAAACGGCGGTACAAACTTCAAATGGCAACGCATCAATCCTGAAAATTTGAAGCAAATTGATCCAGCCATCTCCGAGAAATCTTCTGCACAAAAATCGATAAGGAGAAAAAAAAAGAATAAATAGTAATCCTAATTGTTCGCGAACAATTAGAGGTCTTTCCACCTTTTCTGGATTTGTTTCTTGACCTTCAATCTTGATGCATTCTTCAGTAGGTCAAATGAGGCCAAAAAACTTTCAAGTCAATGTAAACTTGGAAAATTTTCAGGGGCCATAACTATTTAAAGGGGTTGGTGAATCTTTTCGCACTGAATAGATTGAAGAGTCTACTAAATCAGTACAAAACATTAATGATTAAGGTTTGGTATCTCCAGGGTTAACAGTTTCGAAGGACTAGTGATAACAAGCTTTATTTGTAAGATGGGCAATCATTTTTAAAGGAGCCCGGTATAAGGGCCAAGAAAGATGTTTTAATTGGTTTTAAAAGAACATACTAATGATGCAATGAAAAATGATGTATGTTGAAAGACAAAAGAGATATAAAAAGAGCTAAATTCTCAATATTTGAAGTGACCTTGACTTTTGACCGTTACCTAATATTCAAGGTCAAAGGTCAATGATCACATTGCAGTTGGTCCCATGTTTCTAAGATTATCCGTTTAAAAGTTAACGATTAGCACAAACACATAAAAGGGCAATAACTCATATAAGGGGTCAGCGGATCCTTTCACACTGAATATGTTGAAGTTGTGCTTTGAGAAACCGAAGACATTGGTGAAGGTTTGGTGTCTCTATGGTCTATGGTTTCAAAGGGGTAGCGATAACAAGGTTAATAATGTAAGGGGCAATAACTTTTAAAGGGGTCAGTCTTAGGGTACAGATATCAAATCTTTAAAATGGATTTAAAAGGACATACTAAAGATTCAATTATATGTAGTATATGTTGAAAGACAAAAGAGATTTAAAAAGAGCTAAATTTCTCATATTTTGAATGACCTTGACCTTTGACCTTGACATAAATTAAAAGGTCAAAGAATGGAGATTCTAATGCAGTTGGTCCCATGTCTCTAGTATAAATGGTTTTAATTTTTTTTAATTATTTGTAAAAATCAAACACTTTCAGGGACAATAACTCATAAAAGGGGTCGAAGAATATTTTCGCAATGAATAGATTGAAGAGTCTCCTTGAATAGTTGAAGACATTGGTGAAGGTTTGGTGTCTCTACGGTCTATGGTTTCAGAGGAGTAGCGATAACAAGGTTAATACTGTAAAGGGCAATAACTTTTAAGGGGGTCAATCTTAGGGTACGGGAATTAAATCTTTAAAATAGATTTAAAACGACATACTAAAGATGCAATGATATGTAGTATATGTTGAAAGACAAAAGAGATATAAAAAGAGCTAAATTTCTCATATTTTGAATGACCTTGACCTTGACATAAATTAAAAGGTCAAAGGATGAAGATTCTAATGCAGTTGGTCCCATGTCTCTAGGATAAATGGTTTTAATTTTTTTTAATTATTTGTAAAAATCAAAAACTTTCAGGGGCAATAACTCATAAAAGGGGTCAAAGAATCTTTTCGCAATGAATAGATTGAAGAGTCTCCTTGACTAGTCGAAGACATTGGTGAAGGTTTGGTATCTTTACGGTGTACGGTTTCGGAGGAGTAGCGATAACAAGGTTAATACTCTAAGGGGCAATAACTTTTAAAGGGGTCAGTCTTAAGGTACAGGAATTAAATCTTTAAAATAGATTTAAAACGACATACTAAAGATGCAATGATATTTTGTATATATTGAAAGACAAAAGAGATATAAAAAGAGCTAAATTTCTCATATTTTGAATGACCTTGACCTTTGACCTTGATATAAATCAAAAGGTCAAAGGATGAAGATTGTAATGCAGTTGGTCCCATGTTTCTAGGATAAATGGTTTTAAATTTTTTCAATTATTTGTAAAAATCAAAAATTTTCAGGGGCAATAACTCATAAAAGGGGTCGAAGAATCATTTCGCAATGAATAGATTGAAGAGTCTCCTTGACTAGTCGAAGACATTGGTGAAGGTTTGGTATCTTTACGGTGTTCGGTTTCGGAGGAGTAGCGATAACAAGCTTTTATTGCAAAAGGGGCAATAACTCCTTGAGGGGTCAAAGTTCATATACGCAGGGTGAACTGCCAAAATATTTTAAGGAGTACATTCATATGGACTATAAATCTTTTTGATAAATCTTGAAACTCAAAATCACGGGGAGGAAAAATAATAATAATAACTAGTAATCCTAATTGTTCGAGAACAATTAGAGGTCTTTCCACCTTTTCTGGATTTGTTTCTTGACCTTCATTCTTGATGCATTCTTCAGTAGGTCAAATGAGGCCAAAAAACTTTCAAGTCAATGTAAACTTGGAAAACTTTCAGGGGTCATAACTATTTAAAGGGGTTGGTGAATCTTTTCGCACTGAATAGATTGAAGAGTCTCCTTGACTAGTCGAAGACATTGGTGAAGGTTTGGTATCTTTACGGTGTACGGTTTCGGAGGAGTAGCGATAACAAGGTTAATATTCTAAGGGGCAATAACTTTTGTAGGGGTCAGTCTTAAGGTACAGGAATTAAATCTTTAAAATAGATTTAAAAGGACATACTAAATATGCAATGATATGTAGTATATGTTGAAAGACAAAAGAGATCTAAAAAGAGCTAAATTTCTCATATTTTGAATGACCTTGACCTTTGACCTTGATATAAATCAAAAGGTCAAAGGATGAAGATTCTAATGCAGTTAGTCCCATGTCTCTAGGATAAATGGTTTTAAATTTTTTCAATTATTTGTAAAAATCAAAAACTTTCAGGGGCAATAACTCATAAAAGGGGTTGACGAATCATTTCGCAATGAATAGATTGAAGAGTCTCCTTGACTAGTCGAAGACATTGGTGAAGGTTTGGTATCTTTACGGTGTACGGTTTCGGAGGAGTAGCGATAACAAGGTTAATATTCTAAGGGGCAATAACTTTTGTAGGGGTCAGTCTTAAGGTACAGGAATTAAATCTTTAAAATAGATTTAAAAGGACATACTAAATATGCAATGATATGTAGTATATGTTGAAAGACAAAAGAGATCTAAAAAGAGCTAAATTTCTCATATTTTGAATGACCTTGACCTTTGACCTTGATATAAATCAAAAGGTCAAAGGATGAAGATTCTAATGCAGTTAGTCCCATGTCTCTAGGATAAATGGTTTTAAATTTTTTCAATTATTTGTAAAAATCAAAAACTTTCAGGGGCAATAACTCATAAAAGGGGTTGACGAATCATTTCGCAATGAATAGATTGAAGAGTCTCCTTGACTAGTCGAAGACATTGGTGAAGGTTTGGTATCTTTACGGTGTACGGTTTCGGAGGAGTAGCGATAACAAGGTTAATATTCTAAGGGGCAATAACTTTTGTAGGGGTCAGTCTTAAGGTACAGGAATTAAATCTTTAAAATAGATTTAAAAGGACATACTAAAGATGCAATGATATGTAGTATATGTTGAAAGACAAAAGAGATCTAAAAAGAGCTAAATTTCTCATATTTTGAATGACCTTGACCTTTGACCTTGATATAAATCAAAAGGTCAAAGGATGAAGATTCTAATGCAGTTAGTCCCATGTCTCTAGGATAAATGGTTTTAAATTTTTTCAATTATTTGTAAAAATCAAAAACTTTCAGGGGCAATAACTCATAAAAGGGGTCGAAGAATCATTTCGCAATGAATAGATTGAAGAGTCTCCTTGACTAGTCGAAGACATTGGTGAAGGTTTGGTATCTTTACGGTGTACGGTTTCGGAGGAGTAGCGATAACAAGCTTTTATTGCAAAAGGGGCAATAACTCCTTGAGGGGTCAAAGTTCATATACGCAGGGTGAACTGCCAAAATCTTTTAAGGAGTACATTCTTATGGACTATAAATCTTTTCGATAAATCTTGAAACTCAAAATCACGGGGAGGAAAAATAATAATAATAATAATAATAATAATAATAATAATAAACAGAAGAATATCAATAGGTCTTTCCACAGAAAGATGGAAAGACCTAATAATAATAACTAGTAATCCTAATTGTTCACGAACAATTAGAGGTCTTTCCACCTTTTCTGGATTTGTTTCTTGACCTTCAATCTTGATCCATTCTTCAGTAGGTTAAATGAGGCCCAAAAAAAATGTCAAGTCAATGTAAACTTGGAAAACTTTCAGGGGCCATAACTATTTAAAGGGGTTGGTGAATCCTTTCGCACTAAATAGATGAGTCTACTAAATCAGTACAAAACATTAATGATTAAGGTTTGGTATCTCCAGGGTTAACGGCTTTGAAGGACTAGTGATAACAAGCTTTATTTGTAAGATGGGCAATCATTTTTAAAGGAGCCCGGCTTAAGGGCCAAGAAAGAAGTTTTAATTGGTTTTAAAAGAACATACTAATGATGCAATGAAAAATGATGTATGTTGAAAGACAAAAGAGTATAAAAAGAGCTAAATTCTCAATATTTGAAGTGACATTGACCTTTGACCTTTACCTAATATTCAAGGTCAAAGGTCAATGATCACATTGCAGTTGGTCCCATGTTTCTTTGATTATCCGTTTAAAAGTTAACGATTAGCACACACACATAAAAGGGCAATAACTCACATAAGGGGTCAGCGGATCCTTTCACACTGAATAGGTTGAAGTTCTGCTTTGAGAAACCGAAGACATTGGTGAAGGTTTGGTGTCTCTATGGTATATGGTTTCAAAGGAGTAGCAATAACATGGTTAATACTGTAAGGGGCAATAACTTTTCAAGGGGTCAGTTTTAGGGTACAGGTATTAAATCTTTAAAATGGATTTAAAAGGACATACTAAAGATGCAATTATATGTAGTATATGTTGAAAGACAAAAGAGATATAAAAAAAGCTAAAATTCTCATATTTTGAATGACCTTGACCTTTGACCTTGACATAAATTAAAAGGTCAAAGGATGAAGATTCTAATGCACTTGGTCCCATGTCTCTAGGATAAATGGTTTTTAAAAAATTTAATTATTTGTAAAAATCAAAAATTTTCAGGGGGCAATAACTCATAAAAGGGGTCGAAGAATCTTTTCGCAATGAATAAATTGAAGAGTCTCCTTGACTAGTCGAAGACATTGGTGAAGGTTTGGTGTCTCTACGGTCTATGGTTTCAGAGGAGTAGCGATAACAAGGTTAATTCTGTAAGGGGCAATAACTTTTAAAGGGGTCAGTCTTAAGGTACAGGAATTAAATTTTTATAATGGATTTAAAAGGACATACTAAAGATGCAATTATATGTAGTATATGTTGAAAGACAAAAGAGATATAAAGAGCTAAATTTCTCATATTTTGAATGACCTTGACCTTTGACCTTGACATAAATTAAAAGGTCAAAGGATGAAGATTCTAATGCAGTTGGTCCCATGTCTCTAGGATAAATGGTTTTAATTTTTTTCAATTTTTTGCAAAAATCAAAAATTTTCAGGGGAATAACTCATAAAAGGGTTCGAAGAATCTTTTTGCAATGAATAGATTGAAGAGTCTCCTTGAATAGTTGAAGACATTGGTGAAGGTTTGGTGTCTCTACGGTCTATGGTTTCAGAGGAGTAGTGATAACAAGGTTAATACTGTAAAGGGCAATAACTTTTAAAGGGGTCAAATCTTAGGGTACAGGAATTAAATCTTTATAATAGATTTAAAACGACATACTAAAGATGCAATGATATGTAGTATATGTTGAAAGACAAAAGAGATATAAAAAGAGCTAAATTTCTCATATTTTGAATGACCTTGACCTTTGACCTTGACATAAATTAAAAGGTCAAAGGATGAAGATTCTAATGCAGTTGGTCCCATGTCTCTAAGATAAATGGTTTTAAATTTTTTCAATTATTTGTAAAAATCAAAAACTTTCAGGGGCAATAACTCATAAAAGGGGTCGAAGAATCATTACGCAATGAATAGATTGAAGAGTCTCCTTGACTAGTCGAAGACATTAGTGAAGGTTTGGTATCTTTACGGTGTACGGTTTCGGAGGAGTAGCGATAACAAGCTTTTATTGCAAAAGGGGAAATAACTCCTTGAGGGGTCAAAGTTCATATACGCAGGGTGAACTGCCAAAATCTTTTAAGGAGTACATTCTTATGGACTATAAATCTTTTCGATAAATCTTGAAACACAAAATCACGGGGAGGAAAAATAATAATAATAACTAGTAATCCTAATTGTTCGAGAACAATTAGAGGTCTTTCCACCTTTTCTGGATTTGTTTCTTGACCTTCAATCTTGATCCAAGGTCAATGATTACATTGCAGTTGGTCCCATGTTTCTATGATTATCCGTTTAAAAGTTAACGATTAGCACAAACACATAAAAGGGCAATAACTCATAAGGGGTCAGCGGATTCTTTCACACTGAATATGTTGAAATTGTGCTTTGAGAAACCGAAGACATTGGTAAAGGTTTGGTGTCTCTATGGTCTATGGTTTCAAAGGGGTAGCGATAACAAGGTTAATAATGTAAGGGGCAATAACTTTTAAAGGGGTCAGTCTTAGGGTACAGGTATCAAATCTTTAAAATGGATTTAAAAGGACATACTAAAGATTCAATTATATGTAGTATATGTTGAAAGACAAAAGAGATCTACAAAGAGCTAAATTTCTCATATTTTGAATGACCTTGACCTTTGACCTTGACATAAATTAAAAGGTCAAAGAATGGAGATTCTAATGCAGTTGGTCCCATGTCTCTAGGATAAATGGTTTTAATTTTTTTTAATTATTTGTAAAAATCAAAAACTTTCAGGGGCAATAACTCATAAAAGGGGTCGAAGAATCTTTTCGCGATGAATAGATTGAAGAGTCTCCCTGACTAGTCGAAGACATTGGTTGAGGTTTGGTATCTTTACGGTGTACGGTTTCGGAGGAGTAGCGATAACAAGGTTAATACTGTAAAGGGCAATAACTTTTAAAGGGGTCAATCTTAAGGTACAGGAATTAAATCTTTAAAATAGATTTAAAAGGACATACTAAAGATGCAATGATATGTAGTATATGTTGAATGACAAAAGAGATATAAAAAGAGCTAAATTTATCATATTTTGAATGACCTTGACCTTTGACCTTGATATAAATCAAAAGGTCAAAGGATGAAGATTATAATGCAGTTAGTCCCATGTCTCTAGGATAAATGGTTTTAAATGTTTTCAATTATTTGTAAAAATCAAAAACTTTCAGGGGCAATAACTCATAAAAGGGGTCGAAGAATCATTTCGCAATGAATAGATTGAAGAGTCTCCTTGACTAGTCGAAGACATTGGTGAAGGTTTGGTATCTTTACGGTGTACGGTTTGGGAGGAGTAGCGATAACAAGCTTTTATTGCAAAAGGGGCAATAACTCCTTGAGGGGTCAAAGTTCATATACGCAGGGTGAACTGCCAAAATCTTTTAAGGAGTACATTCTTATGGACTATAAATCTTTTCGATAAATCTTGAAACTCAAAATCACGGGGAGGAAAAATAATAATAATAATAATAATAATAATAATAATAATAAACAGAAGAATATCAATAGGTCTTTCCACAGAAAGGTGGAAAGACCTAATAACTAGTAATCCTAATTGTTCGCGAACAATTAGAGGTCTTTCAACCTTTTTTGGATTTGTTTCTTGACCTTCAATCTTGATCCATTCTTCAGTAGGTCAAATGAGGCCAACAAACTTTCAAGTCAATGTAAACTTGGAAACCTTTCAGGGGCCATAACTATTTAAAGGGGTTGGTGAATCTTTTCGCACTGAATAGATTGAAGAGTTTACCAAATCAGTACAAAACATTAATGATTAAGGTTTGGTATTTCCAGGGTTAACGGTTTCGAAGGACTAGTGATAACAAGCTTTATTTGTAAGATGGGCAATAATTTTTAAAGGAGCCTGGCTTAAGGGCCAAGAAAGATGTTTTAATTGGTTTTAAAAGAACATACTAATGATGCAATGAAAAATGATGTATGTTGAAAGACAAAAGAGATATAAAAAGAGCTAAATTCTCAATATTTGAAGTAACTTTGACCTTTGACCTTTACCTAATATTCAGGGTCAAAGGTCAATGATCACATTGCAGTTGGTCCCATGTTTCTATGATTATCCGTTTAAAAGTTAACGATTAGCACAAACACATAAAAGGGCAATAACTCATATAAGAGGTCAGCGGATCCTTTCACACTGAATATGTTGAAGTTGTGCTTTGAGAAACCGAAGACATTGGTGAAGGTTTGGTGTCTCTATGGTCTATGGTTTCAAAGGGGTAGCGATAACAAGGTTAATAATGTAAGGGGCAATAACTTTTAAAGGGGTCAGTCTTAGGGTACAGGTATCAAATCTTTAAAATGGATTTAAAAGGACATACTAAAGATTCAATTATATGTAGTATATGTTGAAAGACAAAAGAGATCTAAAAAGAGCTAAATTTCTCATATTTTGAATGACCTTGACCTTTGACCTTGACATAAATTAAAAGGTCAAAGAATGGAGATTCTAATGCAGTTGGTCCCATGTCTCTAGGATAAATGGTTTTAATTTTTTTTGATTATTTGTAAAAATCAAAAACTTTCAGGGGCAATAACTCATAAAAGGGGTTGAAGAATATTTTCGCAATGAATAGATTGAAGAGTTTCCTTGAATAGTTGAAGACATTGGTGAAGGTTTGGTGTCTCTACGGTCTATGGTTTCAGAGGAGTAGCGATAACAAGGTTAATACTGTAAAGGGCAATAACTTTTAAAGGGGTCAATCTTAGGGTACAGGAATTAAATCTTTAAAATAGATTTAAAAGGACATACTAAAGATGCAATGATATGTAGTATATGTTGAAAGACAAAAGAGATATAAAAAGAGCTAAATTTCTCATATTTTGAATGACCTTGACCTTTGACCTTGATATAAATCAAAAGGTCAAAGGATGAAGATTCTAATGCAGTTAGTCCCATGTCTCTAGGATAAATGGTTTTAAATTTTTTCAATTATTTGTAAAAATCAAAAACTTTCAGGGGCAATAACTCATAAAAGGGGTCGAAGAATCATTTCGCAATGAATAGATTGAAGACTCTCCTTGACTAGTCGAAGACATTGGTGAAGGTTTGGTATCTTTACGGTGTACGGTTTCGGAGGAGTAGCGATAACAAGGTTAATACTCTAAGGGGCAATAACTTTTAAAGGGGTCAATCTTAAGGTACAGGAATTAAATCTTTAAAATAGATTTAAAAGGACATACTAAAGATGCAATGATATGTAGTATATGTTGAAAGACAAAAGAGATATAAAAAGAGCTAAATTTCTCATATTTTGAATGACCTTGACCTTTGACCTTGATATAAATCAAAAGGTCAAAGGATGAAGATTCTAATGCAATTGGTTCCATGTCTATAGGATAAATGATTTTAAATTTTTTCAATTATTTGTAAAAATCAAAAACTTTCAGGGGCAATAACTCATAAAAGGGGTCGAAGAATCATTTCGCAATGAATAGATTGAAGAGTCTCCTTGACTAGTTGAAGACATTGGTGAAGGTTTGGTATCTCTATGGTGTACGATTTCGGAGGAGTAGCGATAACAAGCTTTTATTGCAAAAGGGGCAATAACTCCTTGAGGGGTCAAAGTTCATATACGCAGGGTGAACTGCCAAAATCTTTTAAGGAGTACATTCTTATGGACTATAAATCTTTTCGATAAATCTTGAAACTCAAAATCACGGGGAGGAAAAATAATAATAATAATAATAATAATAAACAGAAGAATATCAATAGGTCTTTCCACAGAAAGGTGGAAAGACCTAATAATAACTAGTAATCCTAATTGTTCGTGAACAATTAGAGGTCTTTCCACCTTTTCTGGATTTGTTTCTTGACCTTCAATCTTGATCCATTCTTCAGTAGGTCAAATGAGGCCAAAAAACTTTCAAGTCAATGTAAACTTGGAAAACTTTCAGGGGCCATAACTATTTAAAGGGGTTGGTGAATCTTTTCGCACTGAATAGATTGAAGAGTCTACTAAATCAGTACAAAACATTAATGATTAAGGTTTGGTATCTCCAGGGTTAACGGTTTCGAAGGACTAGTGATAACAAGCTTTATTTGTAAGATGGTCAATCATTTTTAAAGGAGCCCGGCTTAAGGGCCAAGAAAGATCTTTTAATTGGTTTTAAAAGAACATACTAATGATGCAATGAAAAATGATGTATGTTGAAAGACAAAAGAGATATAAAAAGAGCTAAATTCTCAATATTTCAAGTAACTTTGACCTTTACCTAATATTCAGGGTCAGAGGTCAATGATCACATTGCAGTTGGTCCCATGTTTCTATGATTATCCGTTTAAAAGTGAACGATTAGCACAAACACATAAAAGGGCAATAACTCATATAAGGGGTCAGCGGATCCTTTCACACTGAATATGTTGAAGTTGTGCTTTGAGAAACCGAAGACATTGGTGAAGGTTTGGTGTCTCTATGGTCTATGGTTTCAAGGGGGTAGCGATAACAAGGTTAATAATGTAAGGGGCAATAACTTTTAAAGGGGTCAGTCTTAGGGTAGAGGTATCAAATCTTTAAAATTGATTTAAAAGGACATACTAAAGATTCAATGATATGTAGTATATGTTGAAAGACAAAAGAGATCTAAAAAGAGCTACATTTCTCATATTTTGAATGACCTTGACCTTTGACCTTGACATAAATTAAAAGGTCAAAGAATGGAGATTCTAATGCAGTTGGTCCCATGTCTCTAGGATAAATGGTTTTATTTTATTTTTAATTATTTGTAAAAATCAAAAACTTTCAGGGGCAATAACTCATAAAAGGGGTCGAAGAATATTTTCGCAATGAATAGATTGAAGAGTCTCCTTGAATAGTTGAAGACATTGGTGAAGGTTTGGTGTCTCTACGGTCTATGGTTTCAGAGGAGTAGCGATAACAAGGTTAATACTGCAAGGGGCAATAACTTTTAAAGGGGTCAATCTTAGGGTACAGGAATTAAATCTTTAAAATAGATTTAAAATGACATACTAAAGATGCAATGATATGTAGTATATGTTGAAAGACAAAAGAGATATAAAAAGAGCTAAATTTCTAATATTTTGAATGACTTTGACCTTTGACCTTGACATAAATTAAAAGGTCAAAGGATGAAGATTCTAATGCAGTTGGTCCTATGTCTCTAGGATAAATGGTTTTAATTTTTTTTGATTATTTGTAAAAATTAAAAACTTTCAGGGGCAATAACTCATAAAAGGGGTCGAAGAATATTTTCGCAATGAATAGATTGAAGAGTCTCCTTGAATAGTTGAAGACATTGGTGAAGGTTTGGTGTCTCTACGGTCTATGGTTTCAGAGGAGTAGCGATAACAAGGTTAATACTGTAAAGGGCAATAACTTTTAAAGGGGTCAATCTTAGGGTACAGGAATTAAATCTTTAAAAAAGATTTAAAACGACATACTAAAGATGCAATGATATGTAGTATATGTTGAAAGACAAAAGAGATATAAAAAGAGCTAAATTTCTCATATGTTGAATGACCTTGACCTTTGACCTTGACATAAATTAAAAGGTCAAAGGATGAAGATTCTAATGCAGTTGGTCCCATGTCTCTAGGATAAGTGGTTTTAATTTTTTTCAATTATTTCTAAAAATGAAAAACTTTCAGGGGCAATAACTCCTAAAGGGGTCGAAGAATATTATCGCAATGAATAGATTGAAGAGTCTCCTTGAATAGTTGAAGACATTGGTGAAGGTTTGGTGTCTCTACGGTCTATGGTTTCAAAGGAGTAGCGATAACAAGGTTAATACTGTAAAGGGCAATAACTTTTAAAGGGGTCAATCTTAGGGTACAGGAATTAAATCTTTAAAATAGATTTAAAACGACATACTAAAGATGCAATGATATGTAGTATATGTTGAAAGACAAAAGAGATCTAAAAAGAGCTAAATTTCTCATATTTTGAATGACCTTGACCTTTGACCTTGACATAAATTAAAAGGTCAAAGGATGAAGATTCTAATGCAGTTGGTCCCATGTCTCTAGGATAAATGATTTTAATTTTTTTCAATTATTTGTAAAAATTAAAAACTTTCAGGGGCAATAACTCATAAAAGGGGTCGAAGAATCTTTTTGCAATGAATAGATTGAAGAGTCTCCTTCACTAGTCGAAGACATAGGTGAAGGTTTGGTATCTTTACGGTGTACGGTTTCGGAGGAGTAGCGATAACAAGGTTAATACTCTAAGGGGCAATAACTTTTAAAAGGGTCAGTCTTAAGGTACAGGAATTAAATCTTTAAAATAGATTTAAAAGGACATACTAAAGATGCAATGATATGTAGTATATGTTGAAAGACAAAAGAGATATAAAAAGAGCTAAATTTCTCATATTTTGAATGACCTTGATATAAATCAAAAGGTCAAAGGATGAAGATTCTAATGCAGTTAGTCCCATGTCTCTAGGATAAATGGTTTTAAATTTTTTCAATTATTTGTAAAAATCAAAAACTTTCAGGGGCAATAACTTATAAAAGGAGTTGAAGAATCATTTCGCAATGAATAGATTGAAGAGTCTCCTTGACTAGTCGAAGACATTGGTGAAGGTTTGGTATCTTTACGGTGTACGGTTTCGGAGGAGTAGCGATAACAAGGTTAATACTCTAAGGGGCAATAACTTTTAAAGGGGTCAGTCTTAAGGTACATGAAATAAATCTTTAAAATAGATTTAAAAGGACATACTAAAGATGCAATGATATGTAGTATATGTTGAAAGACAAAAGAGATATAAAAAGAGCTAAATTTCTCATATTTTGAATGACCTTGACCTTTGACCTTGATATAAATCAAAAGGTCAAAGGATGAAGATTCTAATGCAGTTAGTCCCATGTCTCTAGGATAAATGGTTTTAAATTTTTTCAATTATTTGTAAAATTCAAAAACTTTCAGGGGCAATAACTCATAAAAGGGGTCGAAGAATCATTTCGCAATGAATAGATTGAAGAGTCTCCTTGACTAGTCGAAGACATTGGTGAAGGTTTGGTATCTTTATGGTGGTCGATTTCGGAGGAGTAGCGATAACAAGCTTTTATTGCAAAAGGGGCAATAACTCCTTGAGGGGTCAAAGTTCATATACGCAGGGTGAACTGCCAAAATCTTTTAAGGAGTACATTCTTATGGACTATAAATCTTTTCGATAAATCTTGAAACTCAAAATCACGGGGAGGAAAAATAATAATAATAATAATAATAATAAACAGAAGAATATCAATAGGTCTTTCCACAGAAAGGTGGAAAGACCTAATAATAATAATAATAAACAGAAGAATATCAATAGGTCTTTCCACAGAAAGATGGAAAGACCTAATAAACAGAAGAATATCAATAGGTCTTTCCACAGAAAGGTGGAAAGACCTAATAATAAACAGAACAATAACAATAGGACTTTCCACTGAAAGGTGGAAAGCCCTAATAATAATAAACAGAACAATAACAATAGGACTTTCCACTGAAAGGTGGAAAGCCCTAATAATAAACAGAAGAATATCAATAGGTCTTTCCACAGAAAGGTGGAAAGACCTAATAAACAGAAGAATATCAATAGGTCTTTCCACAGAAAGGTGGAAAGACCTAATAATAATAAGAAGAAGAAAAGTGAAAAATCAACAATAGAATAATAGAAGGGTCTTCCGCTGAAGACGGAAGACCCTAATAATAATAAGAAACAGAGTAAAACCAATATGTTCCCAAACTTCGTTTGGGGAACATAATAATAAGAAACAGAGTAAAACCAATATGTTCCCAAACTTCGTTTGGGGAACATAATAATAATAATAATAAACAGTAGAATCACTAGAAGGTCTTCCGTTGGAAACGGAAGACCTTAATAAGAAACAGAGTAAAAACAATATGTTCCCAAACTTTGTTTGGGGAACATAATTATGAATTACAAGACTATGCATTCCAAAAGATCTGGTTTTAATCAGATTGTAATAGGATCCCACTGGATTAGTAATACTTAGCAGAAACTATTCATCTATGACACACATGTTACCTTCCACTGGTTTTGTATGTATACTCAACATCACTGTAAATCATAATTGCAGGTAATTTACATAATGTATATGTAACAGGTGTAAAATATAAATATGCAATACAGTAACAATATATAATTATTTATACTTTTAAGTTAATATGATGCTTTAGCTACCTGAAAGGTACAATATTCCCTGAGCCCAGATTGACTAATGCAATGGCAGTAATATATGATTGAATAACTTAAAACATTGAAATGGGCTACTAGAGCTTATGAAACTATATCTTTGTTGGTTATGTTTGTTTACAGCTGGTGTGCAAGACCTTGTCCAAAGTAATTAAGCATGCAAGTTTTCATTGGACAACCAATGATATCCATTAGGGAATTCCAAATTTTATTTTGGTCCAATGTAGGAAAATATCCAGATATGTTATATTCACCTCAAACATGTCAAAGGCATGTTGAAGTGGATTTAACATTTAGTTTTTTCTAGTTTGCAGAATCTCAGCCATTCAGAAAGGACAGAATCATTCCCTCACATAATTAAACAAAATGTGCCCTGTACCACATGATGCCAAGTGTAGTAGTATACGTGATGTTTCAATCTGGTCCATTTCATTGCCAATATATGTAACATGAATGAGTCACGCCATCTTCAAATAACACCTGAGACTGTTTCTATTCATGAATTTATTTACACACTCACCATCACTAGCCACACTTCCTGAATATGGGAGTACCTACCCTACCTCAAACCATGTCTGTTTGACCAATGAAACCTGTCCCGTAGGGATCAGGGTTAGAATAGGTCCTCAGTACCCCTTGCTTGTTGTAAGAGGTGACTAAATGGGGTGGTCCTTCTGATGAGACCGCAAAAACCGAGGTCCCATGTCACAGAAGGTGTAGCACGATAAAGATCCCTCCCTGCTCAAAGGCCGTAAGCGCAGAGCATAGTCCTAAATTTTGCAGCCCTTCATTGGCAATAGTGATGTCTCCATATGAGTGAAAAATTCTCGAGAGAGACGTTAAACAATATTCAATCAATCAATCAACCAGCGAAACCCCCAATTTTCATGATTATTTATGAAATGACGCAATCATTAATTTAAAAGTTTAAAGCGAGACAGTAGCATTGTAAACTCAGGAACACTTACCCTTTCTGTGTAACATTTAGGCATCCTGGATCTATAGAAGAGAAAAACAACTGTGAACAAGTGAAGTAGTGAGCAGTTTTAATAAAACATCTCTCCCCTTCAAGGATCAATTGATGATAAATGTAAATGTCAGTTTTAAGGTGGCTCATTACACCAAGATTTTATTTAATGGCTTGTTAAGATACCTCTTAATCGGCTCTTATGAAGTATGATTTTAGTACCATGAAAAGAGTGATACAAGCTCTCTTTCTCATATGAATTCATTTTATTTTAGAATTGATTTAAAAAATATATTTTGAATTGTCAAATCTAGGGTCATCCCTAGTGTTGTAACAACAATCAGAAAACATTGATTGTTGAGGAAAGAAAGCTATTGATTTCAATGATCCAAATTTTATTTTTTTTATTATCAATCATCAGGTGTGTATACACTTCTCATAGAATGCATTCTTGAATTAGCCTCTGTTGGCTATATATCTATCTATCTATCTATCTAATATCTATCTATCTTATCTATCTATGCACAAAGATTGAAATATGAACTCCTAAACAAACATAACAGCTCTATTAAGTGAAGAAATATTCAATGTAAAACACAGAAAAATTCACTATACATGTATTTGGATTCCCACGTTTGCCCCGGCTACCCGGGGTTGAACTCATGATCTGCAGAACTCTTAGCAGTGTGTGACCAGTGCACTGCTTTATGTCTCTGCTTTAATGACGATGGAATTCTCACTACCCTGTCACTTACTACATTATCATTGAGAATAGATATTTCATGTAAATTTAAGAGGATCATACAAGATGTATGCTGCATTTGAAATATTTTATGTAATAATAAAGCAGAAAGATTGCAATGAACTCTTGAACAAACATAATTGTGGCCGAGAGGTTAGAGCGTTAGCCTCGCATGCGGAAGGCCCAGGGTTCGAATCCCGGCTTTGACAGACCTAAGTCGTTAAAACAGGTAGTGACAGTTCCATCACCAAACGCTCATCATCAGGTGTGAATGTCACGGGTCGGAGATTACCTTAAAAACGGATGTCCCGTGTCACAGTAGGTGTGGCACGCTAATGAACCCTCACTGCTCAATGGCCGTAAGCACCGAGCATAGGCCTAAATTTGAAGCTCTTCACCAGTCTTGGTGACCTCTCCATATGAGTGAAAAATTCTCAAGTGACACGTTAAGCAAGATACAATCAATCAATAAATATACATATGTAAATGGGAAAAAACATGCAATATTTTGTCAGATTATGCTTTTTAAAATAAAAACATGTCATCCGATTATAATCAATAAAATCGCAGCGGAAACAGCAACCGATTCCAACTGATGATCAATTGTGAAAATGAACCGATGTCCCATCACTAGTGATCTCTACCAATTTTGATAGGTATATCAATGGTACATGCAAAGAAGTCAAAGGTAGTACTTAAAAAAGAAAATTGTCTTTCCATCTAAAGGTTATCATTAAAAAAAAAAATTAATCAAAAAATGAAATAAAATCCCTACCCACCTCTCCTATTTTTAAGGGAGTGTAACAGAACCACACATATCATTTTATTTGGTCTAAACTATTGATTATATGAACTCTTAAATGAAATGTAATTGGCTTAGAGTGGTAAAGAAGTTTATGTGGGGGGCTTACATCCAGGTATACATTCGATGGACAAACTTTGATCCAAAGCATGCTTTTATATATATATATACGTGTATGTGGGTGCACACATGTACTTATAATCTTGAGCAAATGATCATTCAAACTAAAACCACACAAGTTTGTCTACTTGAATGTGACTATAATGCTAGGCTAAGCATACTTACATCTATAAACCTCGTGAGATAGAAAATCTGTACTTGAGCAAATCCCTCGCTGAAGATCACATGGCACCAGATCTATTTCACCAGCATTTAGGTTGTACACAGGACAGAAATCTACAGCAACACGATTATTTTCAAGAGAATTAAAGATCATGATCATCAAACACCATTTTCTACACCAGGAATTTACCATATCTACATCTCCATTCACTTTCCATTAATATAAGCTGACAAAATACGATTTACAACATAGTTTCCTTAGAACATTACATGTAACCATAGTAACCTGTAAACCATTGAATCAGTTAATCCATCTGTATCAATATCATCCAGTCCGATACTTGGACAGATTCAAATGATAACCCATAGGTTATAGAGGGCAAAGCGGAGCTCTCCCTGTAGGTAACATCTTTTAAAGGAAAATATAGAAAATTAAACCATATATGGGTGGGTGTAAATGTAGTCCAGGTCACATGTCCCGGGAAGTCCGATATTGATATTCGCTGATTTATCATTATGTGATAGGTTTTCTTTAAATATCGAACTAAATATGTTTTAAGGTGATTAAAAAGAGTATTCATTGTGAATTTGGCGTATGAAAATTGCAGGGTTTGACATTTACTTTTTTGAGCACTATAGACCAGTCGGGCTACTTCAAATGATTTTTGCTAGACCTGACCTTACATCCACTAGCCCTGACCAACTTTCCAAAAACTGATAGTTTCTCCATATTTAAATGTACTTAATTCAAATGACAAACATTAAGTTTGCATGAACTGAAACGTACTTAATTGTCTCAAAAAAGAGCTTTACAAATTAGTCTCGTCATTCAATTTAATGCTTTCATTTTCAAACACAATTTCTGTTTCTTTAAATTCTACCCGGCACAGAAATTCTCTAGTCTATTTAAAATAAAATGACCTCAACCGTTTTTTTTTTTTAAATCTCTATTTCATAAGCCCTGCTTTGTTTCTTCTTTACTTTTTTTTTTGGAACATCTTTCCTTGAGGACGAGAAGTCGTATTTGAATATAGAGACATTCCCGCACATATGTCAACACCAAAAAATGGCTGTTTACGACGTAATTTATTAATTTGATAAACATGCACTTTCTTATACTTGATTCAAATAAACTGGGTTTTAAAAAAATGAAAATAAATTCATCTAAAACATCACTTTACACACATTTACATCGAGTAGATGTAAAACATCACTTCCAACCGCGACTTATTTATTAGAACTAAACAAAGAGATTGTGTCATCATGCGGTTCAAAATTTCTCGCAAACTCTACAGTTATTCATTTTTTGGTAAGAATAAAATATCTTATGGTTTAAAGTAAAGTTTCTTGTTTATATTTTCAACACGACCAGTCGGACTAGTAAATCGACATTTTACCCGACCGGACCTATCATTTAGTAGACTCAGTCGGTCGGACGTGCCTTAGTGTCAAACCCTGAATTGCCTAATTATTTAATAAATGGCTGTTATTTATTCTCTGGGGTGTAAAAGTAGTCCCGAAAATTTTACGAAGAAAACGCATATGAAATAACCAAAAATAAGGGTGTCTTAGCATTATCAACAGGGCACAAAACTAAAGATTATATGTGTTTTATACATAAGCGAGGCGAAAAGAAAAACCGGAAAAGCGTTTTCTTCAAAAAATGTTGTCCTGTTA
Organism: Ostrea edulis; assembly: GCF_947568905.1. NCBI lineage: Eukaryota > Metazoa > Mollusca > Bivalvia > Ostreida > Ostreidae > Ostrea > Ostrea edulis. The sequence goes on from NC_079169.1 coordinate 22,657,830, forward strand.
TGGATAGAGATCTATTCTAATGCCAATGCCATTTGCTTCACCCTTTAAAAACAGTTACATCTTCATACATATTAATTATATATTAAAGTTTTGTTGTAGAGCTCATTATGTCAGATTACAGTTCAGGTGATGACCATGCAACCATGTTCAGTTTGGTTTTATATATATATATATATAAATTTTTGAGATGGCCTGACGTCATAAAGGTGTCCTAACATTTCACGTACATAACGACGTCATCAACAAATGAAGGGAAAAGGCAAACTTCCACCAGAGTTTGTTTGTTTACAAGCCAAACTCTTCCAGTTAGGCATTATGAAATAGCGGTTTTTTTAGGTCGTGTATACTGTGTGACGTCACTGTAGAATGACGAAAAAACATAACGTCAAACGTAAACAACTTTCAAAACAAGAACGTAAACATCAAGTTAATTACTTTACACAATAATTTGAACAGTCTCCCTACCTTTTAATGGTCTTTTGATTAGTTTATGTTTAAAATCAAATCCATACTTTTATATTAATGCTCTTAATGTCAATATCTTCAAACTTTTAATTACGAACTACTTCTGTAGTGTTATTTGCCTGCGTGATAAATAAATAAAATCTGTATATTGTACTGCGTCACATAGGAGAGGTCTATTCGTAGGTGACGTAATGAGGCCTCGACGGGGAGTTTGGGGAAAAGGTTTTTACTTTAAGTATATCATGATGTCATAGATAATAACAGTAAACATATTTCACAGTAAGCTATACACGTATCAACACTTCGCCACGAGTTATGTCCCTTTGCGGGGTCAGTCAAAGGTCAATCGGTGAAAAACCAAGTTTTCCTTCTTTACCTTACCAAATGTAAGATGTTATTACTTTGAATTTTAGCCAATTACCAAGTTTTTCGTACAAGTTAATGGGTTGCCCCAATCTGGGGCATTATTGTAGTTGACTGCAATTGATGGAAAAATAACAGATGTCAAAGCTACAGATAGGAAAATTACAAAGGCCAACATAGGGAAATACGATTTTTATCTGGGAGATGGCGTACAAGGGACGTAACTTGCGCGAAGTGTTGATACGTGTATTGAGAGCCGGTTTTAAAGTCTTAATAAAATGTCTTTCTTGCTCTCGTCAGGAAATAGTACTTTCTGTATAGTTTATAAAACGGAAATACACTGAATTATCCGTGGCCACACACATCTATATATATATATTTATGCATGTTGACGGGTAGTCCGAAATATCCGACGTTTTCCTGGCTTTTTTATGATTTTGATATTTACCAGGAAAACGTCAGAACCAGCGCCACTATGTAAACTGGAACTTGCAAGCCGAATCCAATGTTAAAATCATAATTAATCAATAAAATGATGCTTCTTGTACTTACTATTATCAATTAACAGAAAATATCACTCCAAAATTTGAGAACAAAAGTACACAATTGTAGTCAACCTAATTTTCGCTGTCATTTGAGCGAATGAGTCACGTGACTCAAAACAATGCTCGACAGTTTGTTAAAATGTTTTCAAGAGACTGTCTATGTGAGGAAAGACATTAGTAAGTACAAGAAGCATCGTTTTATTGATTAATTATGATTTTAACATTGGATTCGGCTCGCAAGTATTTAAAATCGGCCCGAGAATGCCGGCTGGAGGCGGCTAATTTCCACTTTACGTAATGGCGCCGGTTCTGACGTTTTCCTGGCACGGTAAATATCAAAATCATAAAAAAGCCAGGAAAACGTTGGATATTTCGGACTAGTTGACGGGTACACTACAAACACCCATTTCATACGAGGGGTAAACATAATTACACATGTTGTACTTACTCGGTTGAACCCAGCTTGATAATAAACAGATCTCTCCTGGGACCTGTTTATCGTTTGGAATACAGTGGTATGTACTACTGCCTGTACAGTTGGATTTCGATTTTCTCTTGTTCCAATCATTCTCGTTCAGTGGACACGTATCTGCTGGCAGATACTTAAACATATTCTTATTTTCTCTTTCACAGTTCACAAATAACTTCTAAGTTCTCAGACTCAAACTGAGAAACCCCACCTTATACCTTATGTACTTTCGTTTTAATATTTTGGCAGGCGGTAAATCTAGTACTACCGACTCCCGATGGTCCCGGATTGCGATGTTTTATAGAAAATATTAAAACCGGCCAACAGAATAACTTCATACTTCTCTAGAACAATCTTTATGTCCAAATTTATGCACACAATAATAAAATTAATTGGTATAAATTAAACTGGATATGCCGCATACTCAAAACCGGTCAGTTGATCGAGAGTCGGTGTAAAAACCTGATAAGTGTAATATCCTGATTGACCTGATGGGCAATAATTCTATCTACACTAACGCATATTTTAAAAATATGATATTTTAAGATTTGATCTAATCAAATATACATTTTCTTACAGATAAGGGAGAGGTATACTGACTCAAAAAACTGGGCTGGGGAGCTTGAATTTAATCAAGTAGGCCTACTACTGTATGTTGTAAATACAAAAACCGAAAACTGATACTCTTCATTCCATGCATGATGTTATAAAGATAATGTTGTTGTTGTTTTTTAATAACATTGAATAAATCTGTGTACTTAAAAGGACATGGAAACGATTTGAGCCGAAATTTTTCAAATTTTATTAGTCTGGCGCATGCCTGACCCAATTTCCGCTACGCTACATTAGCGTAGCGGAAATTGGGTCAGGCATGTGCCAGACTAAAATTTTATGTATTTGTAAACCAGACATGCGCAGTAACACCTCTTCCGGTTTCGACCATAGGCAGTTCTCGATCGTACTAAGGTTCAACTCTAGTTACTATAGTTGATGATCGAACTAAGCCACATCTTTTGATATGTACAATCACTTCATGCAGACACCAAATTAAGCTATATTCAATCTACATAGCTTGAGCAAAATTTTTGAAAAAAAAGGTTCAATTATAAATATTTTTCATCTTCGGATGAAAGTGAAAACTTACCTTGAGTGGAAAATTAAGTTTAATTATCATATAATGTGAGGCAATCTACATGGCCCATAAATTTTAAAAACCTTTGTACATCGGCCATGTCCGATTGGATAGCATCTTAACAAGTCAAGGGTTATTGATTCGTTACCTCGCACTCGTTAGTGCGAGGTAACGAATCAATAACCCTTGACTTGTGAAGATGATTGGATAGTTGTACTTGTAAGACCCATGTGTATCGGATCATCTCCCTATTATACCCACCTTTTACCTTACTCCAAACATGGAAACCACTACATTACCAAAACCTAAGGTCTACGCTAAAGCCAACTGGGCCAGATTTGCTCAGTTACTTAGTGCAATCAAGTTAATCAAATTGCAATTAAGCTCTCACACATAACAAAAATAATGCACCAGGAGGGGAAAAAATTACATACTTCATGCTAAAACATCTCCCTCCAAATTTCACGAATATTATACTTGATTTCTACAATCAACTACTAGTATTTACAAAAAACCAATTTCAGACATCTTGAAGCAATGACATGATCATTCCAATACCTAAACCAGGCAAGGATCACCATGTTCCTGGCTCCTACAGACCAATATCACTAACATCACACTTGTGTAAAACTTTTGAAAAAAAATGCTAAATACCAGGTTGAGATGGTTTCTGGATGAACAAGGCAATTGCAAATTAGACCCCACACAGAGTGGATTCCGCCCAGGTCGCAGTACAATAGACAATCTTATCTAGCTAGAAACCAATGTATTAACAGGGATGGCAAACAGTCAATACACAGGAACAGTCTTCATCGGCATCTCCAATGCTTTTGATCTTGTCTGGCATGATGGACTGATATACAGGGTACCTGTAAAGTGCGAAACGAAACAAAACGAAATCTACCGAAACGAAACGAAACCCGCCGAAACGAAACGAAACGAAACCCACCGAAACGAAACCTATATCGAAACGAAACAGATTGTACATGTATAACCGAACTTTTTCAATTATAATAATTAAAAATGGTATCTTAGGCCCCTGTGAAAGTTACCACATATAAATAAAATTCGCCTTCCCTGATATAGGCTTTGGGCTTGACTGATACAAAGTTTTAAAAGTTGGAAAGGGGGGGGGGTGAGTAAGCACAAAGTACATATCCGAAGTTGATTAGATACCATAAATTTCAGAACGGAGGTTACAGTCTCGGAGGTCTTGGGAAACACACTAAACGAGGGGTGAGGTCACCGGCGTTGGATCCGACTTTGGGTATAGATACATTGTTTGAAGAAGCTGGTGTCTGAGAAAGTTGAAAGCAGGAAGAGCTCTTAACCTCTTATTTTATCTCTAACTACTGAGGTGCGAGTACTTTCAATAATGAAAAAAAAAAATTAATTAGCATACCATATTATATGAATGCAATTCGGTAAGATATATATACATGTATTATTAAAAATTATTATTGATATGTAGTGAGTCTAAAGATAACTATATATTTGGGATGTTGCTAAGACATGGAATTGAAAACGGGACGGAAAACGGAAATTGTTTTATGCAATATCAGGAAGAGGTCAGCATTTTGTAAAATCAAAAAGCTTATGAACAAGGGAAGCATAAATTACAAAGAGAACTGGAGGACATACTCAGAATCCACCGTTTGATATACTACATACAAATACACAATATCCACATGTATACATAGATTTGTCTTTAGAGCAAAAAACATTGAAACATGTATTTATGCCCAAACGCGGATCCAGCGCCGGTGACCCCACCCCTCGTTAAGTGTGTTTCCCTTGACCTCTGACCTGTGAGACTGTAACCCTCCGTTCTGAAATTTATGGATCTGAAACTAATTGCACATGGTATTTAATCGGATATGTACTTTGTACTTACTCACCCCACCCACCCCGATCCAATTTTTAAAAAATTGTATAAGTCAAGTCCAAAGCCTACATCAAAAGGGAGGCGAATTTATTTATATGTGGTAACTTTCACAAGGGCCTAAGATACCATTTTCAATAATTATAATTAAAAGAGTTCGGTTGTACAATCTGTTTCGTTTCGTTTCGGTAGGTTTCGTTTCAGTGGGTTTCGTTTCGTTTCTGTAGATTTCGTTTCGTTTCTATTTCGTTTCGCACTTTACAGGTACCCCTGATATACAAGCTTCGCCATCAGTTCCAGATCATTGGCAATACACACTGCTTCATCGGGTCTCAGAAAACAGTACATACAAATCACACCAAAGCTCAAAATTACGAGGACCAAGATCAGTCGGATAAATTCTTTTCACAATATGCCGAGAGTTCAACACAGAAATCCCTGGCTTTAGAGGCGATTCGAAATAACAGGGTACATCTTCTTCCTAGGGCCCAAACATTTGTTATTGTTGAGGGAGTAGGGGGGATAAATACACCCTAACACTTCACCCACAGGACAAATGCCAGTGTCCAAGTCTAGAAAGGTGTTATCATATTTTAGCAGCAAAGATAAGCCTTGGCATTGAAGATCTGAAAGGAAAGGAAATATACAATTTGACCCAGTTACCGAAAAAGAACAGAAAAAAATCAAACAAAAAGGTAGGGGGCAAGGTACCAAGGCCATGCGACATGGAAGATCTAGAAGTCATAGCTGGCCATATTCTGTACAAAAGAAAGGAATGCTAACACCACAGCAGAGAAATGATACAACCATGCATACCAGAGGAGGAAGAATGTGAAATTTCACAATCGTCCGTTTTCGGCTTGAAGAGAAAAGCTATTCAAGCAAATATAAAGAGCGTAAAAAAGTTAAAGTTTGAGGACTTGTCAACAACTCCTTAATCTAATTCATCAGAAAATATATCGGAGAGTCAGGAATGGGTATCCAATGGCAGATTTTCTTTAAAGATTTGCCACAAAGACATAATCCAAAATGGCGAGAAACTCGATTGTGACATCATCATTTTTTGTCGAAAACTTCTATGGGATCGACATTCGGATATTGCAGGATTTCAAGACACTGGGTATGCCCCCGTCAGGAACAATGGTAAATGGAAATGTTTCCTGCCTTTCAAAACGTTGACACAGGAAAAAGCAGCACAAGTGCATCATACTGGACAAGATTATTGGGTGATTTCAGTTAAAATAGGGAACAACATTACCTTGCATATGTATGACAGTTGCACAGGGAAAAAGCCATCATTGACTGATTCTCTGCAAATTCAACTTTGTAAAATCTACAGATGTTCGGAAGAGATTTCAAAAGTAAATGTACTTGTGCCAAGGATTCAGCAGCAAACGAATGCCGTAGACTGTGGGACTATTTCCGAAGAAAAGAGCAATAGTTCCACCGAGGAGATCAAGTCTTTCAAAAGGTTCCACCACTTCATTTGAGGTTAGCAGTGTAGGCGGATGTATTTGAGGACATGTTAAATTGATACTTGTGGGAAGTGGTTCCATGCAAGGTGAAGATGACGAACAGTGATCAATCTCATAACTCCTACAAGCAATACAAAATAGATAGTTGGGCAAACACACCAGAGGTGGGATCAGGTTCCGTAATCCAGCTAGATTGATTGATTGTATCTTGTTTAACGTCCCGCTCGAGAATTTTTCACTCATATGGAGACGTCACCAAGACCAGTGAAGGACTTCAAATTTAGGCCTATGCTCTGCGCTTACGGCCAATGAGCAGTGAGGGTTCTTTAGCGTGCAACACCTACTGTGACACGGGACATCCGTTTTTAAGGTAATCTTCGAGGACCCGTGACATTCACCAGTTGATGACGAGCGTTTGGTGATGGAACTGTCACTACCTATTTATTTATAAATCATATACACTTTAAATACTTTCTATTACTGTAAAAAAAAAATTTTAAAAAAGATTACCATATAGATGTAGATCTAATTATTTTGTAACCATTTTTAGTGGAAAATTAAACGGGAATGACAAATAAACTTACATTGGAACAGAACACATAATTTAGTTTGACTAAAAACCATATTAAACAAATCGAGTAATATGTAAAATGGAGCATTTCTTCAAGACATTCAGTAACACGTGTAATTGAATTCAGTTTATTAAATTGAATTTAAAATAAGGACACCGAGGTACACCAAAGGGTTAAAAGTATTCCCCACTGTTAATTTTCACTATATAATTTATTGAATAATAATTGTCATCAAAACAATGTTGATGTGACTGACTTAACAAACCTGTTTGACAGGTCTCTGTTCTATGACGCATTCGAAGGCGTTTCTTCAATTATCGGCCTAGCACCGCTGACTAATTTGTAATCAGTGTCAAATGGGGATTTTTTGTCGCTTTTGCATTTTAATTATTTTAATATGTCGTCAACATAATTCTCAAAATCGCGATTTGATTCATTATGCTTGCCCTTACCTGAAGGACGAGACGCACCTGTTGCCATTTTCAAACAAATTAGATCTCATGCACTTTAAGTTTAAGATTGAAACAGCATTCAAACTTGACGCAAATCTTGGTTCAAACGGCACCACTGTAGTAGTTGGACATTCTGTCACTACTATTGACCATATCAATATGAGTTTTTTTTCTTCGAGTTGTGCATATTTTTTAATCCATATAAGTTTGAATCCGTCTAGAGCGAGGCTAGTAATTAGATTATAAATAAAGTTTTTAATCTTTAATAAAACTCAACAATTGTATGATAAATACCAAATAGCAGGAAGGATAATACCGGATATCACTGAGCATAAACAAAACTATATAGCAATTTAACTCCATTTATTTCTCTGCGCTATTGGAATTCTCGAAAATTCGATTTTCATTGACCGTACCACAACATGAGTTAGTTTGAGTTCATGGTCACAACTTGCATGTACATTAATTAGAAGGAAAAAAAACTTTTTTTATTTCTTAACATTTCAGCATTATCCCCTCATGGAGAATATGGGAATGTGAGTTCTATGGAGCGCCAAATTAACATAAACTCAAATAATTGAAGATATCTTCAATTATTTAAAGATATCATCAATTCATTTGATGCGCTCAACAATTGAACATTTTTATTATTTTAATGAATAAATGTTGAAATAGACCTAAAATTCAAATTATGGTTGTAATGTTTGATGTGTTGCTAGGCAACCAAATTATGGGGATAACATGGAAAAAGATTATTTCCTGTTAGGATTAGATATACCTTATATTCAATATTAGTATTTTTGATGGGGGGGGGGGGGGGGGGCAGGAATGGCTCTTGTCCTATCTTGGTCTTTCCCTTGTGGCCATGTATATCTTTCCTATACACAAGTTAAGCGTTCTTGCTGTGTGATACGAGATTTAAAAGTGAAAAAAAAAATATTCTTTTTTTTCTCTCTCATCGAAAATCCTACTTATAAGTTTATTAACATAATGCATGGCAATGCAGATTATCAAAGTCTCATTCAGATTGAGGTCATATATTTAGTGGGGGGGGGGGGGGGGGATTGCTCAGCTCTACTGTTTAAATACACTTAATATTCTGCTCGTTTTGGTCACAAGAAAAAAAAATTTAGAACAAGAGAAATTTTGCAAATTAATTTTTCAAAATTTGAATTGTTAATGGAATCAAAGAAATCAAACAAGGTGATCTAATGAATTTCTACAATCACACTGGGTATATCAACATTTGAAAGGAAATGGATTCCTTTCTGCAACAGATCAAAAACACCAACCTTGTCTTTTCTTATGTGTTACTTACTAGTCACCACTCAATTATTTGAAGATATCATCAATTCAATTGTTGCTCTCTTTAATTGAATTAATGCTCGCATTAAATCAATTATTGCTCTCATCAAATGAATTAATGCGCGCTTCAATTCAATTATTGCTCTCATCAATTGCATTAATGCGCGCATCAATTGAATTAATGAGAGCAATAATTGATTTAATGCGTGTATTAATTCAATTATTGCTCTCTTCAATTCAATTGATGCGTGCATTGATTCAGTTAATGAGAGCAATAATAGATTTGATGCGCGCATTAATTCAAATATTGCTCTCTTCAATTCATTTGATGAGAGCATCAATTTAGTAGAAATATTGCTCGCAATAATTAATTTAGAGCTCGGTTTAAATAATTTGATGATCTCTTTAATTCAATTGAAGATATCTTTAAATCACTTACAATGCTTTTGTATAAGGAATTAATGCGCGCATCAATTCTTTTAAAGAGAGCAAGAATTCAATTAAAAATATCATTAATTCAATTGTGGATATGTTGAATTGAAGATATCTTTAATTATATAGTTGCTCTCTCTAAAAGAATTATTACTCTCTTCAAATGAATTAAAGATATCATTAATTCAATTGAAGAGAGCAATAATTGAATTAATGCGCGCATTAAATCAATTATTGCTCTCATCAAATGAATTAATGCGCGCATCAATTCGATTATTGCTCTCATCAATTGATTTAATGCGCGCATTATATCAATTATTGCTCTCTTCAATTGAATTGTAGCGCACATCAATTCAATTGTTGATATCAGTAATTCATTTGAAGAGATCATTAATTCAATTGAAGCGCGCATCAATTCAGTTGAAGAATTAATGCTATCATCAATTCAATTAATGCGCGCAATAATTCAGAATTGAAGATATCATTAATTATTTGAAGAGATCTTTAATTCAATTGTTGCGCGCATCAAATGAATTGATGATATCTTCAAATAATTGAAGATATCTTTGAGTTTATGTTAATTTGGCGCTCCATAGTTAAGGAGGGGGGAGATACTCCGCTCCCTCCCCAACATACATTTGAAAATATAAAAAAATCAGGAGACGCGGTTATCTCTAGGCATTCACCGACCCTCCCCAACCCCGGGATTAACGCGTATCACATCTCATATCTAAAGGGTTTATTACATAATATAAAGGACAAAGTAGGGGTCCTTTTTGAGTGGAGTCGTAGAATTACCGGCCTGGAAGGATTTTCTACGAAAGGGCGCACCTTCAGACCTCTCACAAATATTCTCTTTTTTATACAAATATATCCTATGTCACTTGAATATATGTATTTTATTTTGTTAGAACTCTGTAATTATATAAAGGGGGTCAGCTCCTAGGCCCCACCCAGGGCGAACTACTGGAAGCCCAGACCCCCATTCTGTCCCTCTCCTTTCTGAATTGTTTGGATCTGCCACTGACCACCACGGCTACCCATGTCCTAAATCATAATGTAACAATTATGCAAGAAAATTCGTTTGAGGTGTTTCCGGTTATGAGTTAATAGAGAACAACACGCCGCTTTGACAGGTAGGTAGATCTGAATTTTTCATGTTTATGATAATTTATTTAATGTTGATGAAAATCGGGGAATGTAGTCAGCTGTAGAAATGATTAAACCACACGAAATAACCACAATTACCAATATCTAAAGCGGCAAGACGACACGAGCTGATTTTCCGAGAACAGAAGGAGGTTGAATTTTTATATTTCTCACGACTCTCGATTGTCAGGGTCAATATCGGCTCAATCAACTAACCAGTAGAAATAAGTTGACCACCCTAGGGACGATTTGTGCATCTTGAAATTAAAATATTCTAGTTTTTTTATGTTGGTGTTTGCATTATGCCAAAATTCCTATCCAAATGGGTCAGGTAATATTCATGGGGATAAGTTATGATTTAATGAATTGGTTATGATTTTGAGGAAAAGTTGTTTAATACACACCCGTTGCATCTTTTGTTATTACAAAAGGGAAGGAACGTGTAGTGTCGAATTTTCTGCAATTTTCAATGGTCTAATTTCTCAAGAAACCAACTGTCATGCGACTTGGATGAAGTTTTTATTACTCGGTACCGGAAACATTTTGTGTGCGGAGAGCACTGTTTGTCAATTACATTTTAGACCCATTTTCTACCTGAGCAGATGATGACATATTATAGTATGAGGGAGCGTGAGTGGACTCAAAACCGTAGTTTGCGACGATGCTGTTAACCATGGCTGATACCATTGATTTTCAGTTTGCAGAAGAAGGTATTTTAAAAACAGAACACAGATTCTATTCGTCATCAGGAGGCTGCAAGTCGGATAATACTGAACCGCGCACAAGCGGAATTAACGCATGTACAAGAAATTGAAAGTTGAAGGAAAATCTATTGCAATGAATCGCGTAAAGAAGTTGGCAGTAGAGACCTACTTGATTTTTTCGAATCAGCGCCGTCCGGGGAAATGGACCATTTGGCAGGGATACATAGAAACATCTATGATAAACTCATGTTCACGTGTGGTCCCTGTCAGAAACTCCTACAACACACCCGACTGGAAAGGGAAAGAAGGTTGACAGAAATAGAAGATGAATTTAAGGCATACAGCAAACAGCGGCATAATCTAGAAAACACTGTCAACAAACAGAAGCAGTTGATAGACAATATGAAATCCCTTTTACTCGAAATGGAAAGAAAGCTTTCCAAGAGCAGCAGAAGACATTCTACCAAGAGCGCACGCAAGGTAGATTCCTTGAACACAAAGATGTCGGATATCAAAAACTGCATTGAAACAACCTCTGCAGCATGTATTGAAGCTGAGACAGAGTACCGTTCATTCGTTGGTAGTAAAAAGGAAATTCTTCAGACAATGTTTCAAGAACTCAAAGAATTAGACAAGGGTAGATTTACTTTGATTCCTGATGTAATTTCACAATTTGTGAAACATATCGTTCCGCCATGACTTAATTCGTGAAAATATAAACGAGATACCGTACCTAAATCCTTCCAAAACCAACAAGAGACTGATATTCTGGCAATTCACACCCAGATTTGGATTCAAACAGAAGAAAGGGCAAGACTCAAGAAGGCGTGTCTAGTTAATGGGGTTGACATGTTTTGGTGACCAGTCCTTCGAATCTGGATTCACATGTTACAGGAGAGGAAACAGAGATCAGGAAGATGCAAATGGTTCCACCTCATCATTTACCCCGTGGACAGGAAGATTCACTAGAGAAAGAGAAGGGTTCCCAAATTGCTTAAAACACGATAGCCTCTCCTACAAATGCCGATACGATGCTACATATTGTAAAAGGCAAACTAACCATGAAAGTTCCATCACCGTTGGAGTCAGAATATTTGAAATATGATATAGAAACTTTAGAGAACTACCAGACGAGACTTACTGTCGTCTACCAAATCCATTCAAGGTCAAGGGATTCTGTGTTGATGAGTCTAAAACAAGCCAGACGATAGAAGACAATCACCCCTGCAGAAAAGCGGAAGGGGATTATTTAGTGAAGAACAACGATATTGCAAGATTGCGTGTAATCGCCAACACCAACTATAACGCTCAGAGCAGCAAACAACTCAGTTTCAAAAAAAGGACAAGTTATAAAACAGATCATGGGGGATGGCGAAGGATTTGCTTATGGCTGCACTCGAAAACATAAACTAGCAATGAAACGATATGGATGGTACCCAGTCAGTATCGTTTCGCGCAAATAAAACTGTCAGATTTAGAATTGACGGTACCGTGCATTGGTACGTTCTGTCTAAGTACGATATTAAGTGAAGAAATAAAGTTTTTCAAGCATTGGAAATTGTTATCACGTGTTATATTACTTTATGTATTACCTTTACGTTAGAACACGGGGGCGTGAGTCCCATAAAAACGTGGAATCCAAACATGATAGAGAAACATAGTATGAAACCCAATGAATAAGAGTGGGAGGGGTCGGTGACAGTGATTGATGACAATGAATAAGAGTGGGAGGGGTCGGTGATAGTGATTGATGACAATGAATAAGAGTGGGAGGGGTCGGTGATAGTGATTGATGACAATGAATAAGAGTGGGAGGGGTCGGTGATAGTGATTGATGACAATGAAAAAGAGTGGGAGGGGTCGGTGATAGTGATTGATGACAATGAAAAAGAGTGGGAGGGGTCGGTGATAGTGATTGATGACAATGAATAAGAGTGGGAGGGGTCGGTCATATTGAAAGATATGATAAAGGTGTAATATAGTGAATAAAGGCGTTATAACGCAAAAAGCGTGGTAATAAGAACCAAAGCCGCAAGGACGCGAAAGTAAGGCGTAATTAGAGCGAGGTCGAAAGTTCAATGTCTGACAAAACACTAATTTCAGTTTTTACTACGATCACCCTTAAAACTAATTATGATGGTTGTTGAAACTAATCGATTAACAAGTAAAAACAAATGAGTATAAGATTAATGACGCTCTGTATACATTCACAAACGAAAGGGTTTTTAATCCCCCTCTTCCCCTAACTACTTGAATTAAAAAAAATATCATCCGACATCGATCTTTTGATCTCGCCCCTTAATTTACGCGGATTAAATGTATGCATTAACGTATCGAGCGCGAAATTAACAGAAACTCAAAAAGATATTTTTTTAATCATTTCAAGATAGCATCAATTCAATTATTGCTCTTATCAATTGAATTAATAAGTACATCAAATTCATTATTGCTCTCATCAAATGAATTAATGTGCGCTTCAATTCAATTATTGCTCTCATGAATGCGCGCATCAATACGCAACTTCCGAGATATCAGCTCTTCTGTGATAGAGGTACGTTCATTGTTCTGTTGAACGCTTGGGTAGGTACAAGATGAATACATATACTATAGACTAACAATGTAAATACGGATGGAAGTGTAAATTTTGTTGATACCAGCCGTTGGTATACATTAAACTGACGATACTAGTATCAAAGAACAATATTTGTTTGAATTAAGCCATCAAATTAAATATGAAATCAATTTTTATTTCCTCCTCTGCATGAATATTTTAATCTAAGAAAAATGGTGATTATCGATTTTTGTTTGAGCTATTTTATTATTAAATACTACTAAACTTACTAATATTGCGTGTCCCTGCATTTTGGGTGGTTGAATCGGCCTTTAGGTAATATATGAAGGCAGCGAAAAGCATTTGTACCCATCGCTTGTGGACGATAGTGTTTTGCGTCTCACTGTGCATAAGAGTTCCACAAAGGGAAAGAACTACTTGGCAACTCGGAAACCCTTACTATCTTGGTGGATAACATTGTACATGATTCTTGTTAAGGCACATTCAAGAATGTTGGGTCATCATAACAGAGACTGCTGGCTTATGATTAACTAACTGTATGCCAACATCATTTCTGCTACGCCAACACCGATGACTACTTCCAACTCTCATTTTAATGTTGGCTGTTCTACAATGCCTAAAAAGTTACATAATCTTCCTATACAGATATGTTGCACCTTTATCAGGAACACTCCTATGCTGTCAGCTTATATGCAGTTATTTCATAATTATGTTCTGCAGTCTGCTAAAACAGAACCCATTAAAGCATGTCACCATTTTGTCTTTTTCATCATTCTACACTGTCGATTATTATGTAGTTGAACTGCTAACAAAAAACAAAGAAGACAGTATATACATTTCTTTCATTAATTGTAAATAAGGCTACAGTGTATTTACAAATCATCTCCTAACATTGCGATCATTACATGTAAATTGCAATGCTGCAAGGTAACTAAATGACAATTGACATCAATCAATAAAATCTAACAACATTTCAAAGCATGATTGTAATAGCAACATTTGAGTTTTCAATTCAAAGATTCACAGCACATATATTTAGCTGGTGTTTTCAAATAACACCAGAAAAAAACGTCAATTTATCTATCACAAAATAAAGTGTACAACAGACAACAACTACATACATGTAATGTTTGCAAGAATCTACTTTACAGTTTTTAAAGTACAGTACATAATGTAAACAAAGAAAAACCCTTTATCAATTAATGTCCTTTCAATCTTGATATTGTATATAAATGATTCTTCACGTGAAAGATAACGAACTTGGTTATAATGATGTGCAAAAGAATGTTAAACTTTGGTTAGAATAAGTAAAAATGCCTGAAAAAGTCCTACATGTTAATTTATGTTTTTGATTCAATCATCAACTGGACTTCTGGATGGAGATTTGTCATTCTGTTGTCCATTTCTCGGTGGAGATCCGCTCCCAGATTTACTCTGTGGTGACCTTGACCTACTTTTTGACTTGCTTGGTGATGTAGACCTTGACCTTTTGCTGGATCTACGAGGGCTAACTGAACTTGACCTTCTCCTCCTCTTGCTGCGAGATCGACTGCGACTGTGTCTTCTTCTATCTCGAGATCGAGACCTGGATCTAAATATGGACAAAATTCATATGACCTACCTCCATATACAAGAACATACATCAACATATTAACAATGAAAACAAGACCTCAACAAAGTCAGACATCCCCTCACAATGTAAGCAATCTATAAATGACCGTTGAACTTTTGACTCCAACAAGAGGCCCAAAGGCCAAATCGCACACCCGAATGAGCTTTGACCATATTTAAGGTTTTCACTATATATTTGCATATAAAACTTTGATCCCTATTGTGGCCCCAACCTACCACCAGGGGACATGATTTTTACAAACTTGAATCTGCATTATGTCAGGAAGCTTTCATGTAAACATAAACTTTTCTGGCCCAGTGGCTCTTGAAAAGAAGATATTTAAAGATTTTCCCTATATATTTGAATGTAAAATTTTGACCCCCTATTGTGGCCCCACCCTACCCCCTTGGAATCATGCTTTTAACAAACTTGAATTTTGTTTTTGTCAAGAAGCTTTCATGTAAATTTCAGCTCTTCTGGCTCATTGGCTCTTGAGAAGAAGATTTTTAAAGATTTTCTCTATATATAATTTGCATGTAAAACTTTGATCCTCTATTGTGGCCCTATCCTACTCCCAGAGGCCATGATTTTAACAAACTTGAATCTGTACTCTGTCAGGAAGCTTTCATGTAAATTTCAGGTTTACTGTCCCAGTAGTTCTTCAGAAAAAGATGTTTACATGACCCCACCCTATTTTTGCATTTTGGTGATTATCTCACCTTTGCAGGGAGATAATGAAATGCATTATAACTTAAATTGAGCAGGATCTTCAAACATTTTCTATACACTTTTTAAAGAATTATTTACATGTACAACAAAATAGTTAATGGTTTCCATCTAATCCTGCTGCTTTACCTTCTGCGCCGGGGTGATGGGGATCTGTACCTTCCTCCGCGGGGCCCACTCCTTCTGTCATATCTGTCTGGGTAATTATCTCTGGAGCTGCGTCCATATCTGTAGCTGTCATCGTAAGCAGAACTCTACAATGAACAAAATCTTTGTTGCAACACTATAAACAAATTGTTTTTGAACATTTTTGCTAAATCCACCAGCCTGACTCACTTTTTTGTCATTTAACTCTCACATTTTAAGTGGTATCAAAACACTTCTTTTGGCATAAGATTGGCATTGCCTTGCATATGTGCAATAAGAATTTGTAATTTCTTACCATGGGTCAAAATAGGAACCAGAAAGGTTTGACTGTCCCTGAACGCATTCCATTAGACATTTTATCAGAATAGATTCTAACATTTTGATTTAGGCCTAAAAAAATTAATTACTTGGTTCTCAGGCCCGCCCGCATCTCTTTTAACAATATGCATTACCCGTTTTTATCATTAAATGAATAAAATAAAATTTCTCTCATGCGCTCATAAGGTGCTAAAAAAAATCTGGAAACCCCGACCGCATTTTAGAGACTCCCATCAGTAAAATGTTTAACAAACGTCTGGATGATACAGACACATGCAATCAAATCGCGCCATGGTTTGAGTAATGGCAGCCTCCATATCTAACCCGTGTTGTCAACTTTGCCACGACATTTTGTCTAAAAAACAAAGACGGACGATTTTAGGAGAACGTTTTGGGGTTTACGATAAACTTTTAGAGATAATCGATAATGTACCTCGCCCAAATGATGATAAAGGATGGTATGTACAGGAATAAACTGAACAAACTCGGCAAAATTTAGTAACGTATCAAAACGAAAGTAGAAACGCTGAAATCTGAATGACGTTTTAATACCGTGATTCACGCCTTAAACACAAAGATGACATAGGCTTACAGCAATTCTGCACACTTAATAAGATTGTTGTTTTTATCTGTCAACTCCATTTTGTAACCATACACATGTAACAGAAATTATAACGCATTATCTGATTCACTGGGTTTTGACACAATCTGAGCAAACTGGTATATATTAGGGCTGGATCAATATATCAATTATCAATATACATCGGTATTTCTTAGCGATACGATAACGAAACAGCGAGTCCTGTATCATTTAATATATCAAGAGTGGTTAATATTAACGTATCTTACAGCGAGATTTCATGAACGAGTTAACAAATAAATTGAAAATACCTGAACGTACTATCTACCCTGGTAAATGTCATTTGCTCCATGACTGCATACAACGCAAACGTGTCTAAAGTGTGCGCGTGGTGATGACACTGTGGTCTCAGTTTTCAAATATTACATGTACATATTTGTAGCTTGAAAAAACCAAAGTGGAACAGAGGTCGTAAGATCTGGTGGTAGAAGTCATTTAACAACACATTTGCGATGACATCATAAAGCTGACTGTCAGAAAAATGGCGAGATATATATCGATGAATGATGTATGTAGTGATCAGAGTCAAACGTGATCTGCAGTTGCAATTTTTGTATGAAGAAATAAGTGATTAAATAAATGAAGTTATAATTCATTTGTGAATATTCATCCTGAAAATAATTTCCTCTGCTGCCTTAGACTTGAGCGGGAGATATTGTATCAGGAATTAGGGCTTTTTTTAAGCCAGAGAATGTTGATGTCCTTGTTTTCATGAGGAGAAAAATATGTTAACAATATTGATAAAAGCAAATAGATAATGATTTCATGCACAATTGTCTTTTATGATAGATTAATTCAAGCTAACACTATATGCAAATGAAACAAAAAGAATAGGTGAAGCTTTATTTTTGTTATTATTTAATCATTTTAATCCTCAAAATCAAGTGTAAATGCACTTCTATTGTATCGTCAATACGTATCGCATATCGTCTCTCTGTATTGCAATACATATCGTATCGAAATTTTCCAAACGATACCCAGTCCCAGTATATATCGTATATGTTGCCTCCAATATACTTTTACTGTGCAGATAACACAGCTGAGCAAATTGAAGGGGCTTATCTCACTGGTGCAATCACTAATTGCCACACAAAAAGAAAGAATGTAGAAAATGCAAGAGAAAACAAGAAGAGAAGGAAATAATGTTCTTAATTTCTTTCAATGTGTATTGAGCAATGGATTAAAAAAAGGGGAGTTTTGAAATTAAAAAAAAATAAATCCCTCGTCTGTTTTTTAAGAGGTAAAAAGACAAGAGGCCCATGGGCCACATCGCTCACCTGAATCACCTTGGCCCATATCTGAAGACTTTCCATATATATTTGCATGTAAAACCTAATAGTCCCTATTATGGCCCAAACTACCCTTTGCAAACTTGAATCTACACTATGTCAGAAAGCTTTCATGTAAATGTCAACTTCTTTGGCCCAATGGTTCTTGAGAAGAAGATTTTAAAAGCTTTTTCCTATATTTGTATGTAAAACTTTGACACCCCCCTCCCCCCCCACTTGTGGCCCTATCCTACCCCCCGGGGGCCATGATTTGAACAAACTTGAATCTGCACTATGTCAGAAAGTTTTCATGTAAAAATCAGCTTTTCTGGCTCAGTGGTTCTTGAGAAGAAGATTTTTAAAGATTTTTCCTATATATTTGTATGTAAAACTTTGATCCCCTATTGTGGCCCCATCCAACCCCTGGGGTCCATGATTTGAACAAACTTGAATCTGCATTACATCAGGAAGCTTTCAAGTAAATCTCAGCTTTTCTGGCTTAGTGGTTCTTGAGAAGAAGATTTTTAAAGTTTTTCCCTATATATTTGTGTGCAAAACTTTGATCCCCTTTGGGGCTCCATCCTCTCCCCGGGGGCCATGATTTGAACAAACTTGAATCTGCACATGTCAGAAAGTTTTCATGTAAAAATCAGCTTTTCTGACTCAGTGGTTCTTGAGAAGAAGATTTTTTCTATATGTTTGTATGTAAAACTTTGATCCCCTGTTGTGGCCCCATGATTTGAATAAACTTGAATCTGCATTATATCAGGAAGCTTTCATGTTAATCTCAGCTTTTCTGGCTTAGTGGTTCTTGAGAAGAAGATATTTAAAGTTTTTCCCTATATATTTGTGTGCAAAACTTTGATCCCCCTTGTGGCCCCATCCTACCACCGGGGACCATGATTTGAACAAACTTGAATCTGCAATATGTCAGGAAGCTTTCAGGTAAATTTTAGCTCTTCTGACCCAGTGGTTCTTGAGAAGAAGATTTTTAAATGACCCCACCCTATTTTTGCATTTTTGTGATTATCTCCCCTTTGAAAGGGACATGGCCCTTCATTTGAACAAACTTGAAAGCCCTTCACCCAAGATGCTTTTGGCCATGTTTGGTTGAAATTGGCCCAGTGGTTCATGAGAAGATGAAAATGTGAAAAGTTTACAGACAGACGGACGACGGACAAAATGTGATCAGAAAAGCTCACTTGAGCCTTCGGCTCAGGTGAGCTAAAAAAAAAAAAAAAAAGGCCTCCATCCCTCACTTATTTTTGACAAAACTGGCCCGAGAACCAAGTAATTAATTTTGTTTGGCCTTATATTTGTGTTACAGAGTTTCCTTGCTTAGATACACTGTACGAATGACAGTTTTAATCCTAGGGCCATTACTGACAAACAATGGGTAATGGAAATTTTTGAGACCATTATGGGTTGATATCAATGACTGGATGCATTTAAAGTAAACTCAAGTGAAAGGGAATTCATTCTACAATGTGTCTGGAAGTAGATGGTATTGTCTTCTACCAAGTCCATAAACATAGTTACTCTGTAGATCCCTGTGCAATTATATATCTTGAATGCTACCTAGGTGAACAGCTGAATTTTAAGGAAATTGTATAACCATGGTGTTGAATTTATTCCAAAACAATCTTTCCTGGTATCTAACCAATAGAGGTGAAATGCATTTGAATGTATGTTTTGTCAAAGTAGGGTTAACAAGCATTCTGAAAGTATTGCATGGCAATACATAGTCTCTTACCGGTTGCAAATATTACTGTACCACAACAATATTCAAAGTTCAGTATGTAGGTTATGGTAAAAGGGAAAATTGGGGAACCAAGAAAGGAATGGTTGGAAATCAACTGCTATTTGGGAAGAGACTATACCAGGAAAAAAGACAAATTTATAATTAGGTTTAGGTCTTTAACTAAGTCAATAAACTGTGACATGTAGGTGATCACGAATAATTTAGCTATATTGTTGTATTACTATGCTAGAAGTTTTAATGAGTATAGTATTCTTATCTTACAGAGATAAGAAATTTGGATGTAAACTAACAATTCATGCTATTTTTCTAAGTTCAAGGGCAATAACTTAATGGAAAATCAATGGACCGTGATGAAATTGGAACTTGATCTGTAACTTGTTATGGCAAAGCAATGTACCAAATATCAAATGAATACTGTGTAGGGAATAATTTCAAAGGTTGTAATTTTCGCGTTTTTAAATTTTAGAATTCGAATCACTATAAGCCCCCTCCCCTTTCTTTAAGTACATTGTGCATGAAAGAATAATAAGAATATTCAGTTTCTTAAATTCGGGAATTTGTCTAGACCGCGAAAATTTTCACCGCGATTTATTTCCCTCCTATACAGTATCTGCAAGCACAACCAAAAAAAGTCCGAAAAACTGATAATTCATGCAATTTTTCTAAGTCCAAGGGCCATAACTAAGTGAAAAATCAATGGACAGAGACGAATTTGGAACTTGATCTGTAACTTGTTATGGCAAAGCAACATACCAAATATAAAATAAATATCTGCAAGAACATAGAAAAAAAGTGCGGAAAACTGGACTGATGGACAGACAGAGCACAAACCTAAAGTCCCCTTCAAATTCGTTGGTAGGGGACTAATACTCACCCAGGATATAAGAAAAGGAACTGCTTCAAAATTGTCAAACCGATTCATTCAACTGAAAATTTTAACAGGCATTCCAAGACCCATCATTTATGTAAGTTTGGTCCTAGCACAGTAGGTATCTCAATTACTTCATTTTAGACCTCTGTAATAGTCTGGTCACTCAATGGAAAATACAGGTTAAGCTCCGTAAGTGATGAGAACTTACCCTCGGGGCAAGCGATCGTCTTGGTGCTCCTTTGGCTCTCTCCACTATAATACTAGATCCACAAATCTCTCGACCATTCTCATAACGGACCGCATCCTAATGAAATGGAGAACAAACACACTCACAGCAATAAAACAAAGAATTCAGCAGAATGACATTAAGAATTTCACAAACATTTTTTGAGAGCATTTTTGCACATATATACAATGATCTTCAAAAACACAAATGTGACCAAAAAAAAAAAACCGCTAAGAAAGATGAAAAACTTGTACCTGTTTGCTGTCAATATATACAGTGTATATATAAACATATATTAGATCATTACTCAAGAAAAACGAAATAATAAGCATATGGATATAACGTTGAACTGTATACCCTTTTACCCTGTAGTCAGTTGTGGTAAAGTTTGGTTACAATGGCAAATGGTTAAATTGGCAACATGGTTTGGCTAACTATGGCTCTGTGTCATGGCAAAATTTGGACTCTGGGCTATCATGGTTGACAGCAAGAGAAATTGTTGTCGATGCACATGACAGCAGCTATTTGTTTCAGAATTTCAGAATTTGTCTTTTGTTTTTTAGAGTTTTGATGAATGGACTCATGGATGGAAGGGGTTGGATTCGTGGCCACCTGGGTTTGGAATGGGGTCACGAAGATGGCGGAATGGTTTGGATTGGGCATGGCGGCTTTTGCTGCAAGATGTACATAGGATAATTCAACTCCTTGTTTAGAACTTAGAACTGGAAATTCATTAGTCTAATGCTCATACATTTTTTTATTTTACATTGGTACAGTATTTTAAGTCCAAAGTCTAGAACTCAGAAGTGGATGTTCATTACAGTTTAATTGTAACAGCTGATAAATTTCTTAAACATGTTCATCAATATTGCTGTTTTGGACATCCTAATGCTTATTTATTACTATATAGAGATGTAATGAAATGGGAACTATATATCTGCTTAATTCTATAACATATGCTCTTTACACTGTATCAATGCTGTTATAAAATCACACGAGCTGAACTGTAACAACAGCAAATTTTTCGTGTAAGTTGCTGAAGACATCACGTCATCCACCTTGAACTGACAAGCAAGTTGTTTCCTTTCTAAAACATTCATATTTTTGTCCAGACAATTTGCTCAAGAATTATCAGTCTGGCTGCATCAAACATTTCTTGGTATTATTTATTCAAAGTAACTTGGCTGGAGGTAACTTCATACAATAAGATCGAAAATATGCCTCACATTTTCTTTGGCAGTTTAAAATGACTATCACACTCAAAAATATTTTCCTTTTCGTAACTTTACTGTAAATCTGATTACTATAACACCCCCTCACCCTTATAAGGGTTCTCCAAAAAGGAGTTGAAGTTAAATTTCTTGACTACCATACTTAAATGACCTGTGGTATGATAAAATTCCATGCTTTAATGATCATTATATCAATTGCTTTAATTTCTTCTTATATAAACTTTCTGTTTTCATATTTCATCATTGCATTCAGTATTATCCAGAAATGATGTAGAAAGAAGATAGCAGTGTTATGGTATTTCCATGATTGTAATGTGTTTTTATTTTTGCATGCTTTCCCTAATGATGATCAAATTTATAAAAAGTCACGTGGAGAACCCGGTCTAATATTAATCCCTCATGTACCAATCAGTTCCGTTTCAGGTAACATAACTTATAATTACTCTCCCTCTTCCTTTTATTTGATACTGCAGTGCATCTACTAATATTGCATTCAACTACAAATACTGGAGACTCAGCTACTTTGACAGGACATAGCCCTTAAAAGGAAAGGAAGGACTAAAAACAGTACTTGCTAATATACTATCAGTGAATATTTTTCAAATCAAAACATTTTCAGAAAAACTGTTCATCTCTTCTTTACCTCAGCATCTCTGTGATCTTCATAGTCAATGAATGCATATGCTACAAATATAAATATTAGAATTATAAACATGTACTCTTGTTTTTTTTTAGTTTCATTTTTTTAATTCCACATTTTGCAAAAATTGTCTACTGACAATAAATTATAGAAGCTTTATCATTGAACTAAAGTTGCATTTATTCACATTCAAAATAATAAATATACTCACCCATCTCTGCCCCTGTGGTAAAAAATAAATAAAATTTGATTCTGAATTACTTACAACACAATTCAATATTAGATATGTTACTTCTCAGTTTTCGAGTTACCCATGGCAAATATATTTTTACCCAGACACCAGAGATCAGTCTGGATCACGGTACGAAAGAACTACAAGAGGCCCATGGGCCACATCACTCGCCTGAGTCACCCTGGCCCATATTTGAAGATTTTCCCTACATATTTGCATGTAAAACTTTGATCTCTATTGCGGCCCTAACCTACCCCCGGGGGCCATGATTTTTACAAACTTGAGTTTGCACTATGACAGGAAACTTTCATATAAATGTAAACTTCTCTGGATCAATGGTTCTTGAGAAGAAGATTTTAAAAAGATTTTCCATATATATTTGCATGTAAAACTTGGATTCCCTATTGTGGCCCCATCCTACCCCCCTGGGGGGCCATGATTTTAATAAACTTGAATCTGCACTAAGTCAGGAATCTTTCAAATAAATTTCAGCTCTTCTGGCAAAGTGGTTCTTCAGAAGATTTTTAAATGTCCCCACTCTACTTTTACATTTTTGTGATTATCTCCCCCTTTGAAGGGTGCATGGCCCTTCATTTGAACAAACTTGAAAGCCCTTCCCCTAAGGATGCTTTTTGCCAAGTTTGATTGAAATTGGCCAAGTGGTTCTGGAGAAGAAGTTGAAAATGTTAAAAGTTTACAGATGGACAGATGATGGACAACAGGCAATCAGAAAAGCTCATTTGAACTAACAATTGATAGGGTGGATCTGGAAGCCCTACTTTAGTTACATACAATTGAAATCATGAATGGTGGTCCTGATCGCAAGATATATTACTGTAGATTCCTAGATCTACGCAAGGAATTTGTTATCACATGATTTTGTGAGAAGCACCATAATCCACAGGCGAAATGAAAAGTAATTGCCTTTATTTTTGATATTGCTGAAATACATGTTCAAACTTTTAATCAATACACCACTCTTGATTTCATGATCACGCGATTTGATGTACACAAGGCATTTCACTAAATTAAATGCACACATAAAATAAGGAATCTACAGTAATGATAACACTGTGATAATAAACAAAAGAACCATGGGCCACAAGTCTCCCTTTAGCTGCAATAATGTACCCCTCTCTGATTTTTTTTTTTTTTTTTTAGGGAGAGGGCTACAACTCCTTAGGATCTCCGTAATGGTGCAAATGCGGGAGTGATTCACTCCTGCAACATTTGCGCTCATTCTAAACATTTCCTGACTTTCTTTACGTAAATAAAATGATATTCTATGTTTCTTAGTCAATATATAAATTTACAACCTGCAACTTAAGATTTGTGAGGCTCTATTCCACCATTTTCAACAATTTCGATAAATTCCAATTTCTCGATTCATATTTGTGCACCATGTTTGATGTACTGAAGTAATATGTATACGGTGTGACCGTTGGACCGAGCGAAGCATGTAATGGTCATTCAGGGCCGTAAATTAACCTTCAATTTGGAGGAGGCAGGAAATTAGGCGGGGGTCTGGGGGCCGCCCAGGCCCCCAGACGCTGAGCACATTTTGTGCACACTGAACACGTTTCGTGCAAAATCCTTGATTCTAGGGCCTTCTAAGATGTTACTTGACTAACTCATTCTAAAAGAAAGATTTGGAATGCTTTTTAAGGGAGGTATCATGTTCTTAGTTATTGGAAACAACATAAATTCTAATGAACTTTAAATTTTAATTTTTTTTGGCTCAAAAGTTGGAGGAGGCAGCTGCCTCCTCCGCCTCCATGTAATTTACGGCCCTGTCATTGGAGTGTCCCAAGTGGTAATCATAATTCCGTTAAGTACGGTAGATTATGATTCATTTAAAAATATATATTTTTAATGAAATTTTCCTTGCGCTAAAAACCCTGTAAGATCTCAATATTCAAGGGGTTAATATGGGGAGAACAGTTATACAGGATCCGCCTATTCATTGAACGCAGGAAATAAAACGCAAGGCAACGTCAACTGTGCATTGTGACGTCACATTTAGCCTCGACTTTTTTCTCTTTTTCAAAGCAAACATATTATAAACAACAATAATACATTCCGTATGCAATGAAAAAGGCCGTTATAAAACTAAACAAAATTAACCAATAAATTCAAAATGGTAAAAAAAGTAACCGTAATTTTATCGTATATTCTTATTCAAAGAAACTCATGAACGCGTTCATCTATTTAGTCGTATTACGGCTTTATATGTAATTATTTGCTAAAACCTGTTATAATGATAATTATACTATTCACTTTGAACAAACTGAGTGTTTAAATTACGAATTGCACGTCAGAGTCTTCTATCATTGGCATTCAAAATAAAACACGAATAACTGTTGAAGCAGGTAATGAAAAAATAAATGGCGGCGCCCATATGGATCACGAAAATTTCAGTGAACGTATATAGAGATTATCTCTTTTTCTTTTGCTGAATTTGACTTTTTTCTTTTACATACGTGTTACCTTTAGAGCCTTGCTTCGCGGACGGGCCTTTGGCCCGTCCGAGCTTCGCTCGGTATAAACTTCCGATTGTCAAGTCATTTGCATATGCCATATAAGGTAGTATTTACGTCAATGGACAAGTATGGAGGCGAAAGCTATTTCGTCGGTATTGAAAAGGTTTGAATTTAATATCAAGTTAAAAACCGAACAGCAGAGAGTAAATTCTTTCTGCAACAATATGATTTTCCTTTCTTTGTCGAAGTGGCTCGAGTAACTACATTTTCACGCTGATTGTCAATGTTTAGGTTTTTCATTAGATCCACCAACGAGATCTCGCGATAACAAGCATGGCGGAACAGACGAAGAATTTTTGCATGCTGTACATTGTATTTAATGAAAAACACCTTTATTAGACATGCCCGAGCACAAAGTTGGTACTCCTTTCGGTGTAAACAACATTTGGGACGAATACACAGAGTTTATTATCGGTTATTCATAAAATTATTTTGCACCATTACGGAGATCCTATGGAATTGTAGCCCTATCCCGAAAACGTCAGAATTAAAAAAAAATTGGGTAGGGCTACATTATTGCAGCTAGTCTCCCTTGAGCAATATTGCTCGTGCAGAAATCAAGACTCCAAGTTCCGGATATAGAGGGTATACAGTTTTGAACCAGTTGTGGACTTCCTCTAGCTCCAGAACAGTCATAAAATGAAAACAAGAGGCCCATGGGCCACATTGCTCACCTGAGTCACCTTGGCCCAAATCTAAAGATTTTCCATAGATATTCACATGTCAAACTTTGGTCCCTATTGTGGCCCCAATCCACCCCAAGGGCCATGAGTTTTACAAATTTGAATCTGCACTATGT
The DNA here is from genome assembly GCF_947568905.1 of Ostrea edulis. Classification (NCBI taxonomy): domain Eukaryota; kingdom Metazoa; phylum Mollusca; class Bivalvia; order Ostreida; family Ostreidae; genus Ostrea; species Ostrea edulis. Next base: position 22,684,360 of record NC_079169.1, read on the forward strand.
TAGGAAGCTTTCATGAAAATGTAAACTTCTTTGGCCCAATGGTTCTTGAAGAGAATTTTTTTTTCTATTCATAAAAAAGACGTTTTATTTCTTTTTAAATATTTTTCTTGTAAACATGATAAAATTCAACCGCGATAGTTCAGCAGCAAATGGCGTGACGTCACACAAAACTTATGGCGATTGAATTTTTTCTAAAGTATGTTTATTTTGGATTTTAGAGTAATTGACGGCAATTAAAAGGGTGACCAATCCAGAAATCAGGTGGGACACATCGACTGATGTTATTTATACCGGGTACTGCTGTCTTTTCACGCAACATAGCACCGGAGCAGATTTTGCCGAAATCGCGTTGCATTCCTGACGCTTCGCTCGCGAAGCTCAGTGGTAGTATTTATGCCCATATCTCATATATTTCTACTTTACTGATAAAATTGTCGACTCCTGTGCTTGGAAATAACACAAACTTTGATATGTTTTGGAAAACTGAGTGTTTACGTTACAACAGTGATGTTATTTTTTAAACTGTATCTACTAAAACAAAAAAAGACATCTGCTTCCATATTGGGTTGGTAGTGATTTTCACCCTGATTGTGTTTTAGCCGTTTAGGTTAGTTATTTCCATCCTTAAGCCGTAGATCTATCTGACCGCCATATTCAATGAGTTTGACCTAGAAAAAGATGGTTATGGTGTATATATAGTTACCATATTTGATTTCGCATCTTGTCATTCGACCATATGGTTCGAAAATGTCTTCCAAGTCTCGAACTCTTGTCGATTTGCCAAGTCTACCAACGAAAAGTGAACCTTCGCTTGCCCTACGCGACATGCTTGTCGGCTGAGCTTCCCAAGTGCCCGGATGAAAATATACAAAAAACTGAAACCCACTCGGTAAGATTTGGTTAATCCGTATTCGAACCTTGTGACCTGTTTCCAAGCAGGAGGGGTCCCCGACTCCCCTTTTAAATAACTAGATAAAACCCCGCGCAAGCGCAGGGAATCACAAATAATATTGCATAGAAGAAGGACCTTTTTAATGCGTGTTTGAATTGTTGTGCACATGTATTGAATGAAAGATATCTTTTATTCAAATAAATTTGAGAACAATAATTAATTGCTTGTATTAGTTCTGTTATACGTATTGATATCAGTAAATAAGGATTATTAGGAAGTCACATGGAGCTCCAAATTAAATGTTCCTTATGTAACATAAATGATCTCTTTCCGTGTTGAAGTTATGAATGCACATAATCCGCCATGACGAATAGTTGACCAAAGACAAAATGAACGGTCGTTCATAATTTCAAAATTTGAAACTCAGTATTGCGAATGTGTTTATAATGGTAGTTTTTGTACAGTACGATAATTAAATTACGAAAAACACGTCGTTCTTTTCGTCAAACACAATATTCGATTAAAACCGTGACACAATACACTATATATGAAACATAAACAGAAACTCTGCTATATTGTAAACAGTGGTCTGATTTCTTGGACATTGTCAGGTAGTGATGTACAACCTAATTTCAGTGAAATGTATAACTTTAAAGTTATAAGGGGAAAACTTCCCAGAACAGTCCCGGACCATTCGATATCTTGCACATTGGACAGTTTTCGATTTATTACTTACTTTCATGATCTGTGTCATCACAAAACATGATCAACAAAATTAAAATCTTTTTAGTGTTTATCCATGTGTTTGCACATTTCAAGAATTGTTGATAAATTATTACAAAAAGTCGTAACAGCGACTTCTATAATCAAGGGGGGAGGGAATAAGATTGAATGTAGTATTTAAAAATTTATAGATGTGTCAGATCGTTGGTCCCGGAGAAGGGGGGGGGGTGTACTTTGTTGAAGTTCTTCATAAATGATAAACATGGGTCTAGTGAAAAGTAATACAATGTATAAGTATAACTAACACTGAACACCTACAAGATTTTATGCTGATTATGTTGTAAACCAATCACAACTTCTTGGCTTGCCGGAAAGGCCGGCCGAGTATGTGATTGTTGACATAAGCGTCTATAGAGTGATGCCATGCGCTATCTTTAAAAGTCTTCTCAAGAACCACCAGGCTACATGTATATGAGGAAAGATTTAAGGGAAACCTTTCTAATTTACAGTAGATTCAAATTTGTTCAGATCATGGCTCCCGACGGTAGGGTCGGGTCACATAAGGGGGGTCAAAGTTTTACATGCTGATATATAGGAAAATCTTCTCCACTGGGCCAATTCCAATCAACAAATCATCCTAGGTGAAGGGGATTCAAGTTTTATCAAATGAAGGGCCATGTCCCCTTCAAAGGGGAAATCATTAAAAAAAACTGCAAAAATAGGATGGGGTCATTTAAAAATCTTTTAGAAGAGCTTCCTGACAAAGTGGAGATTCAAGTTTATAAAAATCATGACCCCTGGGGTTGGGAAGGGTTGATGAATTTGTAGTCTAGTTTAATAATCAAGTTTGAAAATTGGTGAATTTTCAGTTGTTTTTGCTGAAGCTTGTTTATTGCTAGGAACTGCTGCTCAGACGAACGATGTGGCCCTTGGGCCTTTTGTTTAATCTTACAATAATTAATTTTGCCTCACGTGTATTTCTTCTAGAAACCTAGCCCTGACGCATGACAAGGCGGCTAAAAACCTCTGTATTTACAATTAAAGAAAAAGTGAGGAAGCTCACATATACCCCACGCTCCAACATTGCTTGAGAATGCTTCACATAATGAATGATAATGTTATGCATTACTGCAAGAAAAGGACGGACGGACTCAGTATTTTAAGTTCTAAAGGGGCATAACTCTCAGAAAAAATTATTAAATCAGAATTTCCTCGGAATATGCACATTTACACTGTGTTCTTATTAACAACAAAACTTTACTAGATTCTGTTGAGCGGTCTCAGAGGACAGACGGGCTCGAAAATCTTTAAGTTCAAAGGGGTATAACTCTCATAAAAATATTGAATAAGAATTTCCTGAGACTATGCACATCTACACAATATGTCCTTATAAACTACAAACTTTCACGAAATTTTGTTGAGCGGTCTCAGAGGAGTTGCGCTGACAAGTTAGGGCAGATGGGCTCGAAATTCTAAGTTCAAAACGGGTATAACTCTCAGAAAAAGTTTTAAATAAGAATTTCTTGGGAATATGCACATCTATGCAGTATGTTCTTATTAACAAGAAAATTTCACGAAATTCTGTAAAGCGGTCTCAGAGGAGTTGCGACGACAAGAAAGGAATTGTCGGGCTGACTGATGGATGGGTAAAAAAAACCCTCCGCAACTTAGTTGCGTGGGATATAATTAAGGTTCAACTAGTTGTGTAGACTAGGTCAGGGCCCTGTTGTCAGCTGGAAGTCTGCCTAGCATGACCTTCAATGCATCCACTGATGCTGCTGTGACCGTTTCTGCAGGAAGGTGGTTCCACTGCCTTAGTGTTAAAGAGAAGTATATACACGTCCTTGGTCGCTGTGATCGTTCTAAACCGATGAACTCCGATTTCCTGCCGCGGTGATATACAGCCTGGATGTAATGTCAACATCACCATGGAGAATCATGGTTAATCTGGCCTTGGATAATCTGACCTGCAGTTGCCCAATATGGATGTTCAAGGATGGTAGAGATTGTTTCAGGGGAGTAGTTGTGGTTGTCATGAATCTTGCAGTCCTTCTCTGCACCATCTGGATGGGTGTATATTGTTTAACGTCTCGATCGAGAATTTTTCACTCATATGGCTGCAAAATGTAGCCCTATGCTCAACGCTTACGACCTTTGAGCAGGGAGGAATCTTGATCGTGACACACCTGCTCTGACATGGAGACTCGGTTTTTGCGGTCTCATCAGTCGAATTTCACCACAAGCAAGGGGTATTGAAGACCTATTCTAACCCGGAATCCCCACGAGATCCATCTGGATGGAGTTGATTTGCTGACTGATGTGTGGGACCCAGGCTGTCGATATGTATTCTAGGGATGACCTTACTATAACTGCACGCCGTGGATATCTTTGGCTTTTAGTTTGCAGCCTTGCATGTTCCGGCTAATAAATGCCAGGGATTTATTTATTCGCAAATTTATATGCGAGTAATTCCACCCTCGTGTTACGTCATAGGTGTTTGGAAAATCTTTATTTCATTAAAATTAATGCATGATAGAAATATATCTTTTGGAGGAATTTTATTCACTGGCTATCATAACAAATCTGGTAAACAATTTGATATTGAAAAAGTTTATACTTTCTATAAATAATCAGTTTATCTATCTTACGAAAATATTGTCAAGGGCAATAATTCCTATTGTGGTATTTCTCAATTGTATGTTTATTATACAATGATTTTCTTGATATCTACACTTAAGTTATGTATACGGCGTAACCGTTGGACCGAGCGAAGCATGTAATGGTCATTGGAGTGTCCCAAGTGGTAATCATAATTCCGTTAAGTACGGTAGATTATGATTCATTTAAAAATATATTTCTAATGAAATTTTCCTTGCGCTAAAAACCCAATAAGATCTCAATATTCAAGGGTTTTATATGGGGACAACAGTTTGACAGGATCCGCCTATTATTGAACGCGGGAAATAAAACGCAAGGCGACGTCAACTGTGCATTGTGACGTAACATTTAGCCTCGACTTTTTTTCTTTTTCAAAGATCGGACTCCTGGATATACTAGGGGTGGGATCAGGTGCCTAGGAGAAGTAAGCATCTCCTATCGACCGGTCACACCCGCAGCAGCAGTTTTTCTGCAACTGTTGAAATTAAAATGTTGTCATTGTAACCAGTTTTGATGTATTTTTATCATGACATTTAATGAAAATGTGCGATTTTCTGATGTTGATATAAACTTTTGTGTTGTATGTTTGACATCTTTAGAAATCTGACATCTATATTTTCTTCGTTTATTGATTAAAATTAACCAATCAATAGAACTTTTCTACTTTGAACCATTAATTTTTATAAGTTTCATGAGGGTGGAGCTACCTTAACTACTGACTGATCGTATACCGAGACACTCAATGGTTTGCTTCCTCACGAGTGTGTTCCCATGTAGAATATATGGTGTTATCAATGGGTTCATCTTGTTGGTCATGTGGACTACCGTGCATTTGTCATCTTGTTGGTCATGTGGACTACTGTGTATTTGTCATCTTGTTGGTCATATGGACTAACGTGCATTTTTTAGGGTTGAACGACGTCTGCCAATCACTCGCCCACTTCTCTAGTGCTGCTAAGTCTTCTTGCAGTGTTATGGTATCTTGGCGTGGTTTTATTCACATGTCTAGTCATTAGCAGAGAAATATAGACCGATTATCAGTCGGGTTGATAACTTGCTGGTTGATGTGTTGTAGGTATGAACTGTCGATAATATGGTTCTGTTTTGGCCATTGGATGTCGGGTTGAAATCACCCCAACGGTGCTCATATGGTGATTCCCAATTTCTGTTATTTACTGTGGTGCTGCACCTATGTATTCGTCATCAGTTCTGTTTGGTGGGCAATACAGTTATGAGATGACCAGGCTCTTCTGTTTGGTAGGTCCACCTCGTCAATGATGAACTCTACCCACTTGCAGTAGATGTTATGGGATCTGATTTGGTCACAATTACAAATCCATCGTAATTGTCAGTGTTTCAATCCCTTCGAACTTTATAACTTGGTGGGAAGGATTAGGAGGAGTGAACTGATGGAAAGGTCCATGTCTCACATCTCGAGGTAATATCCGGGCCCGCTGGATATAGTAGGAAGCTAGTTGTGGGAGTGTTTTTAATGCTTTGGAACTTGGATGAGACGTCTTCAGGTGCAGGGTGATGTACCATAAATTTAGACCTACACTTGCTGCTCAGGGCCGTAGCAGCGATGGTTCCTTAATGTGTCAACGTCTGCTGTGACATGAGACCTACGTTTTTAGGGTCATATCCGAAAGACCCATGATTCTTACTTCTAAATGTCGAACGTTTGGCAAAGGAGGACGAACTCACGACCTCCCGGTTACGAAGCGATACCACTGAGCTACTGCGATTCAAACCCATGAAGTAAAAAATAGGCAATTTTACTGCGCCTTCGCCAAACATGACAGTCATGGATTTTTCATATGAGACCTAAACAACCAAAGTCCCATGTCAGGAGCAAAAAAAACTCACAATGCTAGGGCCCTGCGTCATGCAGAAACCGAACTAATATTTGACTGTTGATATTAAGCACTGATAAAACAAAAATAATATATATCCGCGTCTATGCGTCTTGTTTTTACTTCTGCAAAACAGGCAACGGGTTTAATGTCAAGCGAAACAGAATCTGATTTAACCTATTGGTTATGGGATCTAAAGGTCAAGGAAACAGCGCTGCAACTATTGTTTTACCTGGATTCACAAAAAATTCCTTTCAAAGAATCATTAAACACCTTTCATCATCCACTATGATCGTATTTTGATTGTGCTGGGGTATATACCCCTCCATTTGGGACAGGTCCAATTTATTGCAAGAGTATAAATACATGTAAGCTGGGTGACGTTGATTGAGCTACGTACTCTGTTACGATGTGCTGTTTGAATGTTCACAGATCCTTCACTAACAAAATAGAAAATATAATGAATCGCGGTTATTTCCAATTAAATTATCCCACGACAACTAGTTACAATAACGTTTTCACCCAAGGTTAGCCCACGAGCACGTTTTCACCTACATATATTCTCTCATTTATCAAAAATTATATGTTTTGACCTACTCCATTCCATCTTATTTGTATTATTTTTCGGTCTTGATTCAGAGATAGTAAGAAACATGTACGAGATGCAAAAGGTGAAATATACGAACAGTGAGCAATTTCATAACCCTATATGGAACACAAAATTGACAGTAGGGCATATAAAAGCTCCTGGAAACACCAAAGGAGGGCTCGGGGCCTAGGAGGATCTAGCATTAACTGTTAACCGGTCACACCGCTGTGAAGATTGTATCTTGATCAGGTAAACAAAGTAATCCATTGATTGATTGATTCGGGTTTTACGCCGTTTTGGAAATAATTCAGCCGTTTTAAGGCGGTCGGAGTAATCCATAGTCAAGATCAGTATGTAAAGAAAGGCCTAACAATTTCTATGAAACACGTCAGACAAACATTATACTTAGATACAAATTAATTATAACGATCACATAATTTGCGATAAGCGATGCAGATAGTTTATTACAGGACACGCTCCCTCAATTTGAATTGCACTTTGTATGGCGGAGGTTGAAGCACGACGCCAGGCATCATCATCCGGGGGTCAAGGTCACTTAGTTCCTCTCTCAACGGCTTACGAATGATACAGGTCTGCATCATTGTGGCAAGGAAGAGGAATGTTCTGTTCTTGGCGAACACTTCACCAAGACAAGCTCGCTTACCGAAACCAAAAACCAGCAACCTATAGTCGTAAATTTCCAAAAGAAGGTAATCAACTTTAATCAGCATTTTTAGCATTCAAATGGTATTTATAGAATCATTCACAAATAAAATCTAGGTTACCTCTTTCTAGTGGGATGTGTTGCAGGCAAAAGTAAACCTGAATCATCCATGAACCTTTCGGGACGAAACACGAAAGGGTCGTGCCACTCGTCGCTGTGATTATTTGTCCACAAGTTAGTGATTATCTGCAAGTAAAATTATATAAAAAATCAGCGATCTCATAGTTACATAAAACTTGTATATCATGAAAGGTGAAGATAACTAAGAGTAACCAATCTCATATAAATTCCTGTAAGGAATACATAATAGAGAGTTGGGGGAAACACGGACCCTGTTTAAATACGAAGCAGATGTGGAGGACTCTGTGGTAACTTTTATTTCAAGCAATATTAAACCAATTCGTGTCAGATAGACGAACGACGGATAAAGTTTTATCAGAGACCATTTCATCTTTTTGCACAGGAAAGCTAAAAGGTATTTGTTTGTAGAACACTCAGAAAAGCATTTACATGGGCGTCTCTCTTTTGTTACTTATGGTGGGCATACAAAAAAAGTTTTACAGTAAAACCTGTCTAATTCGACATACACAGGGAAACATTTTTTCTCCGAATACACAGTGTGTCGGAATAGATATTATAAAAATTGAAAATATGGAATTGAGAATGAAAATAAGGATCGGAATGCCCATTAAAACAGATTACACATGTACACAGGAGTTGGATAAGACAGTTTTCACTGTGTCTATATATACATACATGTCTGTATGTAAATTCTCTCTAATATACTCCCCAATTTCTTACAGTTGTTCCTTTTCCAACCGTACGGCCACTAATAATGCAATCCTCCGAGGTATAATGGGGGATAGCTAATGGGGCGTGGGATATATATCGGAGTGTTTCTAGAATGACTGCTTCTGTAAGTGGACAGCTATTTCTGTCCTTGATATGAGCCTCTCTTTCCCCAATGACGTCATCGATTTCACTCTGAATTTTAGTCTGAATCTTTGGATGTTTCGCCAGAAGAAGAATCAGAGACATCAAAGTACCTCTCGATGTCAAGAAACTTGAAAAAGAACAAAATCACTAGAGGGAATAGTCATGATTACCATATGTAGATTTTAATGGTGTTAACGTAGTTCCACACTCCTGTGACGTCATAGGATTTTGCAACGTCAATGATTTAATGATAGGAACATAAATTTTGTTGGAATCTTTTTCAATAGTTATTGTAAAAAAAATCTTGTTAGCCATAAAATATTTCAAAAGTCTTAGTTATATTTTAATAGTCAATGATATGTTTCAAAATATTGAATCCAAGGACAATAACTCTGTTCTCATTAAATTATTTATCAAGTCCATAATGCGATAGATCTCCTTTATTTTTGACAAACATTTTACCAAGGTGACAAGGAATCATTATCTGTGTCTTTTCATGAAATTACATAAATTTTTAATCCCGAGTGATTTTAAATAGCTCAGCTGTATGGTGCCATACTTCAGTTTTTGATGGGGGTATACATAATCTGGAAGCTATAGATTTGAAATTATTAAGGAAAGGTATGGATTTGTTCCCATGAATAACTATAACAGATGTAACTCTACTGATATAAACAGAAAAAATGATATGTAAACCATGCTATAAGGAAAGTGTGTCCACATTTGTTTGTTTTTTAACATTTTGGAGAATAACGCTAATTCAATAATTTTGCACATATTATTCTAAAACTTGATGAATATATTGAAAATGACATGTGTTTTAGTTATTGACATGTTTCCCGATAAATAAATGCAATTCAAAAAATATTTTGTTGTTTTTATATTAAAATAAAAACAAATAACTGTTTCCAATGAATTTCATAAAAATCTACATCGGGGTATATGACTTTAGTGGTGTATGTAATGAAAATTAATATGGAAATCCTTAACTGTTTTGCCTTTTTTCATTAATCTGAATGTTAATTTATTGATTCCAAACCAAAAAAATGCTACATAAACCACAAAAATCCAGGACTAAGGACCCACCTTAAGTTTCTTCAATTTCTTACTTGGAGGTGTTTTAGTACTTTTAAAATCTTTCACTATCACAAGAAAAGTTTCATTCTCGTATTATCAAATATGTTACCTAGGATATTAGATTGATTGAATATTGTTTAACGTCCCACTCGAGAATATTTCACTCATATGGAGACGTCAAGGATATTAGAAACAAAAACGTTAACATATTATTTTTCAATAGTGAAAAGATGCCATAAAATGTTAATTGTTTCAATAAACTTTAACAACCTCACTTCACTGGGTGATTGAATGCAATTTTCGCGAAGTCTTTTGATTATCCTACATTTATAGAGAGTATATTATACTATGTACATGTATTAGTAATTCATGATATATAAAACACTGAATATATCTGAAAAATTCACCTTTACAATGAGGTAAATAAAGTCTATCACATGGATATGTGAATGAAAGTTGAAGATAACGAACAGTGACCAAGCTCATAACTCCTACAAGGAATGCAAAATTAAGAGTTGGACAAACAAGGACCCATGGACATAGCAATTGTATGAACGGGTGCATACGAGGAGTAAGCATCCCCTGTCGACCGGTCACACCCGCCGGGAGCACTATGTATTGACCAGAAAAACGGAGTAATACGTAGTCAAAATCAGTATGCCAAGGACGGCCGAACACGACAGACAGTATTTGACCCAATGATACATGTAGATTCTATTTGCAACTTTAACATCATTATAACGACCATAGAATTTGTGAAATGCTGAATAGGAAAGGTTTTGTAAGAATTTCACATTTACTAATCTGCTGAATTTACTTTTGACTGATGAAATTGTATCCCCCCAAAAGCGCTAATATATCTGGATATACGCTGGTGTAAAACGAAAAGATTTTATTAATGCATATTTTTCTACAAACTGACGTCTTGACAATCAGTAATGATAAAATAAATAGAACAGGACTTTCAGTTTAACGTAATGGCAGCTGAAAGAAGTGGAATGCAAGCTTTTGAACACATACTTTGATCTACATTGTACTTTTTGTGAGATACCTGCTCCAATAATATTCACTAGGATGGCCTTTATGTGGTTGTCTGTAAAGTGGAGACCGTGTCTCTCCTTGGCATTCTTTAGTTCGTAGTATATGCCCCTTTCAATGTTTCCCTCATTCTAAAATTATCAACAAAGAGAAATTAATGAAAGGTGAAGATAACGAACAGTGAGCAATCTTATAACTCCTATAAACAAAATAGAGAGTTGGGCAAACACAAATACCTTAGCATACAGAATCACCGATAGCACGACATTGGAATGTTTCTATACAAAGGTCATCTTCCAGGTTCTTTTTAGACTTATCACAGACCATCAGCAATGTCTGTACAATATAGGTACTATGCTGAGCATAGGAATTTGACATGATCCATAAGCCGACGTACATATCAAACACAACACTATTACATGCATAGCATGCTGTCTTTAAATATAATTTACAGCAGCTGCTAAAATTTGTAACTCAGCAGACATTATTTCATCAAGCATTATTCAAATATTACGTTGCTCTGAATAATCTTTGTTGATGAAACAATGTGTAATGAAAAAAGCTTGTCATTTCATTTTTTGTTAGCTAAAATCAATGCAAACATGAAAAAGCTGAAGATAGCAAACATCGAATAAGAGGCGAAGATAACGAACAGTGATCAATTTCATCACTCATACAAGCAATACAAAACAGAGAACTGGACAAACACGGACCCCTGGATATACCAGAGGTGGGATCAGGAGTAAGCATCCCCTGTCGACCGGTCACACCCGCCTTGAGCCATATATCTTGATCAGGTAAACGGAATTATCTGTAGTCAAAATGAATATTAATAAATCTCGTATATCCTATAAAGAGTAAAAATCGAAAGTTGGGTATAAGTGGACCACAGAAAACACCAGGGGTGAGATCAGATGCCTAGGACAAGTAAACATCTTCTGTTGATGGCTCACACTAACTATGAACCCTATATCTTGATCAAGGTAAATGGAGTAATCTTAAAAGTCGAAAAGAACTTAGCAATTTGTATGAAACACGTCACATAGCATTTATCCTAATGGCAGATTATGTTTCCAAATAACATCATTATAACGACCATACAATTTAAGAAATACTTACTGTAAACAGAGTGCTGAAAACCCAGTGATAGCAACGTATTTGTCAGTAACCTCCCTCAATTTCAAAAATTGATCATACAGAGAACATGTAATTTCATTAAAAGGTTTTTTAAATTATACATGTAAGTTGTAATGATATTAAAACATTTAAGTTTATATTGCGCAAATATCGTTAGGTTTGTCCATGAAAAAAAACATGATATAAAAGAGACAACTGATCCCAGGAAGATAAGACAAGGCAATCTAGAAGGAACTCAGAGAAAAACTACAAGAACAAACACATTTGAAAAATTGAACGTGTGGTGAATCTTATTTAAACTAACCGTTAGTTCCTTGATTATTTTCAACATTTCATCCATGCAAAATTTGACAAGCGATGGTTTTCTGGCGACAGAAAGGGGTAAGAATCGCAGGAAAGGAAACATTCTAAAGATAAGGTCGACCATTGGTGATGCAATTTCGTTGGCGTTTTCATCCACTTCTTTCATCAGTCTTTGCAACTGTGGATCGGTTGTCCCTGCCACCTAATATGTAGATTGTAGCATAATGATTCTTTCATAACTGTTTCTGATAATTCTGTCAAATTACTTTTGTTTCATAGAAAATGCTATATACTATATACGTATATGTTATATAAATTCAATTCAAATAGGTTTTATCGAAATCTCATTTACCAGTGAAGACAGGTTTTTGAATAAGAATTCTTCCACCATATCGTGGGGATCCAGGTCCTTCCCTTCATTTTCTCGAATAAATTGTTTCATATCTGCAAGTTTCTGTAGAATCTCGTCCTCGAGGAAATGCATGCCTACCCCATAAGTATGTAGAAGTTGATGACCAATCTTACGTCTTCTAGCCCACTCTTCGTCATATGGTGAAAATACTATGTCTGAATAATTTTCCAAACAATATTCCCCAAAAAAGGACGGCTCCCGAGATGCCGTGATGGTGGCATTTGGTTCAAGGCCCAAAACATCCCGTATGACATCAGCCGAATTTAAAGAAATATACGATTTCCCAAATACAGAAAACTGAAAAATGTTTCCATAGATCAAAGTCCACTCGTACAATTTCAAATGAAGACGATTCAGGTCAACGTTAAAGAAAACACCAAAGAGAGGTATGCCTGCTGGCCCAGGGAAATTGCTTGCACATGGACGGCTTTTCCAGTAGTGATAAAGACACAGTATCAAAATTATAAACACGGTAATAACCTCAAGCATCTTCTGGCGGCCTTGTACGTGCCTGGATTTACAAAAACTAGACAATGTAAAGATAGCAGGTTGTAATTTACGGAACACGATAACTGCCTTATGTGTGTTTTCCCACCTGCATATGTTACTTTCCCGGGGAAAATCAAGTATGGTTGAAACAACGACAAATACAAATCAACTTTCTTGTATCCACATTTTTTGGTCAGCCAGGCATTCATCATAAATTGATTGTCGGTTTCTTTTTTCAATACAACAGAGATGTATCGTGACTTTAAACCCATATCGTCGAATATTCTGTACCCTATTCGTCGAAATTTCGGATACATGGCAAAACACTACGCAGAAACCTATCTCTAAGTATCTACATTACAAAAAAATGCAGCACAACAAGTTAATTTACTACGATTGCTTTCACAGGAGTTTGACAGTATTATTAAAACTTGTACTATGACGTCATGATATTACATATACCCTGTCACTAAAACGTAGCCAGCATATAAATGACGTCATAGGTATACTAAAAATTTACCGTTTGTTAACAAAATTGTTTTTATCCCATTTTTTATGGTTTTTAAAAATGTTGCAGACACTTTTTTTTTATTGTTATACGTTTGATAACGTATCTCAAGGATACATTTATAAATTGCAATCATTTATCATTGTTATATATGTACATTAGAAAAGCATCAAGAATGAATAAATGTCGAAATGCCTTTAATTCGTGTACATGCAAAATCATCGACAGGATAAAGCCTCGCCCAGTATCATTTTTTAAAGGACCCCATATATTTCCGTATTACCCTTCGAAGTGTCTACATAACTAATATGATATACACTTGATACATTCTCCGTCAGAGAGTTTGGCAACTGTGATGTCACTTATGAATCATATGACGCCCCAAAATTTCAATATACCGTCTCCGTGCAGGGGTATACACAACTTTTCCCGGCAATCACGTCACAGTTGCTGAGCGCAGATATTATCGGTCATGTGAAGCATCCGCCATTACAACCGTGAAACCGTGAGCGTCCTGAGATATGTACACAGGTGGAGTGGAGAATTGTTGTGTATGAATCTATACAAACACGTCTGTTCACTGTGGCTACATTTTATTAACTGATAATACATTAACATGCATTAAGCTACAATCCAAGAGTTTCACAGAGTATCAAATATCAAGTTCTGGAGAGTCAGCGCTTTTAATAGGTTACCCATTAGCGACTGTCAGAATCAATTACTATCCTAACATTGTTTTATTTATGTTGGAGATGCAGGTGTGAACTTTGGAATATAGAACTTTAAAATAATACATATATGACAAGAATCGTGTGCGGTTTTTAACTGCACTAATAACAGAAAGAAACTCTATTTATGGAAGCAGTCTATATGCCGAGAACATGGCGATATTCCTCACAAAGATTGCCCCTGCGTCGTGCCATACACCCTACACACGATGCCGAAAATAGAAGAGAAACTGAAATGGCAGCGGGCATTACAGCGACACGATTTGCCAAAGAATGTGTTGGTGCATTTTATTGACGGGGGACCAACACCCATTCTGAATTTAGGTTTGTTTACAACTTCACCGTATGATATACAAGTATTTTAAAAATAGAAAGTGCAGAAGACCAGGCCTGTCTACACATTCACCCCGCTGCATGTACGCCTGTTAATGTTATGACCCACCACGTTTCAGTATAATTTGTTTTAGAGTTTGACATGTAGCTCGTCAGTGTGTACACATGCATAAGAACTTGGTTAATTATGTTTTAATATGAAAGAAATTTAACCGCAATTATGAAAGGTTATGTGTAATTTGAACTATTTTCGAAAAAGCAATTAGATCATAACTCAAAGACTACATGTACCAAGAGCTTGACAGATAGGGTTATATTCAAAATTTGTCTTCGTTATAGTAAGGTTGTATACTAAGTTAGTAGGACAATTTTCACTTGTTGTGTTTGTATAGATATTGCAATCATTCTGAGTAAAAATAACATCTGAAGGTTGGTAATTCTAATTAGGGCCATACTGCATATAGTTGAGCAACTTGAGGGTAACGTTGAAGAATTTTACCCTGAGAAAACCATTGTCAACTGAGGCACATCTGAGGTCAATCTGATTAAAATCAGTCTTAGATCTTCTCTAACCGTTACATTGGAACGGTTAGAGAAGATCTGATTTTAATTAGATTGATCTGAGGTTGACAATGGTTTTCGAGGGATGCAATTTTCAATCAACTACATGTATAATATCATATATCAATTTTTCAAAGCGCTCAAATGACATTTTCTACAAATCTACAGTGAACCGTACACGCTCAAATTTGACGCATGTTATAATTTTTACGATATCACCTGTCAAGTAATGTTCCCTGTTGCAAGATAATATTACCCTGGATCATATGCTTTTTACTCTCAAGGTGAAACATGTTTTGTCAATTGTTTCTTGGCCAATCAGATTAAGTATTTTACATTAGGCCAATTAAAATTAATTGATAGATTATCATCCCCGCCAAACCCTCAAAAAAGGGTGCACCTCGATTTTTGTTTTTGTTTTCAAAAAAATAAAATCCTCCAACCCATCCCATATTTTTTGTGACCCCAGATGATAATCTACTAATTAAGTTGAATTGGCCTTAATTAAAGTGTAACAAAGAAGTATGTATTCCAAGTCTGTTACTTTTTTTTATTAAAAAAATAATCATGAATGTAGTTCTATTATAGCTGTAGTTACTATATCTGTGTAAACTTTTGTATATTTATATTTTAAGAATGCATTGTAGGTTATAAAGCTTCCGTCAAAGTTGGTCGTCGACTTCTGAAGAAAAAGGAAATTAGAGATGGTGGGAACAGATGGGTATGTATTATTGTTTGACTCCAATTGATCATAGAGCAGATATAAGCCAATTTTATGTCAAGTAAAACAAAATTTTGAACTGTCATTGATGAAAATATATTAGAGGTTGAAAAATATATTTATATCATTAGCTCACCTGAGCCAAAGGCTCAAGTGAGCTTTCTGATCAAAATTTGTCGTCGGCGTCATAAAATTTTCACATTTTTTACTTCTTCTCAAGAACCGCTGGGCCAATTTCAACCAAACTTGCCACAAAGCATGCTTGGGTGAAGGGCTTTCAAGTTTTTGTTCAAATGAAGGGTTATGTCCCTTTCAAACGGGAAATAATCACAAAAATGCCAAAATAGGGTGGGGTCATTAAAAAAAAATTCTCAAGAACCACTGAGCCAGAAGAGCTGAGATTTACATGAAAACTTCCTGACATAATGCAGACTTCAGTTTGTTAAAATCATGGCCCCAAGGGGTAGGATGGGGTCACAAGCGGGGGAGGTCAAAATTTTGCATACAAATATATAGGGAAAATCTTTAAATATGAGCCAAGGTGACTCGGTGAACGATGTGGCCCTTGGGCCTCTTGTTTAAAGATAAGTACATGCACTAGATCGATAACACACCCGATGCACTCTTGAATCAGTTTATCAGAAGGATTTGATGGATAATTCATTTTCTGTTTCAGTGTTTCGGGGTGTTATTTTTGTGCAAAATATGAGACACTATTCCAAAATTATAAATACAACACAATGAAACAATTCATGAAAAGTCAGGGTTTCTAGATGACCAAAATAAGGCCCCTTTCCAATGTTAAAAAGCAAGTATTTCTCCAAATTTTTGTTTTAAAATTCCCAAACAATAAAAAAAAATCAAACTAGGTTACACTTAATTGTTCATAAATCATCAAAAGCCCACAAATTACAATTTTTGCTTCAAAATTGTTAAGTAAACCTTATTTGGCCTCTGCTTAATTAAATGAGAAAATGAGGTAAGCTTTGACCTAAATATAAGTCAGAGGGAGTCCAATTATTCCTTAGATTTAATGCACTGGTTTGGTTTTCTCCCTACTTCTTTGATCCATAGAACATTTTTCCAAACATGCAATTGTCACTATTTCTCCCAATTGGAAAGGCCCAGGCCCTTGAAATCAAGACCTTAAAAAACTCTGAAAGTGTAAATTGATACACACTACAATACCACATGTATTGATTTACATACAGATAGTTTTGTTTTTGTCTTTGTCATTTTATGTTATAATGTACACTTTATATTGTAGGAGTGAACATGAAAAGCAACAAAAGGTGGTTGCTGCTGCAGATGATGTTGAAACTCTCAACATTATTCAAACTGAACCAACGATGACATCTTTTTTAACGCAGACGAGCATAACAGAAAGCAGATCTGCAGGCACACAGTGGATAGATCCCACACTACATGAGCATGAATATGCTAGGCCGTGCATTTCAGGATCCAGGGATACAGGAACACAGACGTGACCCAGTGAGACCAAGGACAAAGGAGTAAACTGTAGCACTCTGCATATACGCCTCACCACTGCTGACATATCATCTGACTCCTTAGCCTTGTTATACACAGGACTGCCTTTAAACACTTTCAGAACATTTGTGAGTGTAATGCAAAATATGGACGACCCATTGAAGTTTACCATGCCCGTTTCAGAACAAGGTTTGTTGGTGCTAATGATAGTAAGGCTTAATCTACTGTTTGCAGATCTTGCCAATAGATTTGGAATATCCGAGTCTTATGCGTGCACCATTTTCAATCAAAGACTCTCTTTTATGGCTTCAAAACTGAAAAATTTAATTGTTTGGCTTCCACGTGAAACAATTAGAGCCACCATGCCAAAATCTTTTCGTGAGAACTATCCGAAAACCAGTCATAATTGATTGCGCTGAAACTTTCATCCAACGAGTGAAAAACTTGAAGACAAGAGGAGAAACATACAGCCACTACAAGTCCAACAACACGGGAAAGTATTTGGTTGGTATTGCACCACCTGGACAGATTGTGTTTATATCGAAAGGCTTTGGAGGAAGATCTAGTGATAAAGCAATTGTGGAAGAGTCTGGCATTTTAAATTACCTTCTTCCTGGGGATGAAATTATGGCGGATCGAGGTTTTACCATTGATGACTTACTCTTTCCCTTGAAAGTGAAACTTAATATTCCAGCTTTTACGAAAGGTAAATACCAACTTTCAGAAGAGGATGTAACAGAGACGAGACGAATTGCCACTTTACGGATTCATGTGGAACGGGCTATTAGACGTTTAAAAGTGTTCCGCATTCTTAGTCAGGTGTTCCCGTAACCTCTGTTAAGAAACTCAGTGACTACTTCATTGTTTGTGCTGCATTGGTTAATCTGAGATCTGACCTTATCAAAGATAAAGATAACTGATGGTTATGATAAAATTTTAAACTCTAGTCAGCTTCACTAATGTTAATGATGCATGCATTAACATATTGTAATATGATATTATGTACAAGTTCATAATGTTATATTTTTTCACAGCCTTGAAATGTCTTAAATGCCAATGTATTTTGGATATATATTTGATTAATCTTTGTAAATTACAACCATATTTGGAAATTCAGTATCATTGATATGATATACTGTACATTATAGTAATACTAGTTTCTGGTGTAAAATTTTTTTGTTGCAAAATTGCATAGGCTTTTAATGAAGTAAAATTACATTATTGTCTTCCCGAACAAAAATTTATTTCTATATATGTTTTAATTATATTCAATAGAACCAAAATCCTTATTTTGATGAAATCTTGAACTTGTTTTTTGATTTTATCAATGACTATGTTAAAGTTGCATACAAAATTATCATAATAGCACATATTTACAACAAAATAAAACTTTCAGATTGAGAGCTATCATAACTTTAAAGTGAATGTCATATTTATTATCAAGATATTTGTGTATGATTAAAGGTAATACTGTAAATACTGTGTTTGGTTTTATCACTTGTTTCGAATATCATTAGGCTGCTCCTTTTAGCCTTTTCATTATTGAACATTTTAAGTTTAAAAAAAAAATTAATACATGTTCAGTAATGAATAACTAACACAGATTGAAAAGACATTTGATTGTATAATTTCAGTAATCATGTTATCAAAAACACGATCTTTATCAATATGCATGTATTCAATTTGAAAATTTGATATATTTTTTACTAATCTTCAATTTGCCAGATTCAAAGTCATCAACTACTCTTGGTAAAAGTTTTTGAAGTAAAATAAGCATAGACTTGAAATTGCCGATTCACAAAACTATTGGTCATGTTGTACTTGAATGACCGTGTATTTATTAGTTGTCCATATAACAAGTTTGCACAACTGCATATGTGTTACATGCAAAGTTAATTGTATTTGTAGGTAATACATCCTTGAACTATTATGTTTAACATACATTGTACCATTTTCCAAGGATTTCACAACACCATATCTACCAACTGTATATAAACTGTCAAGTGTCTGGGCATTTTATTTCTAAAAGACACTGTGAACCATCAACATCAGTTATAATTCCATCTGGGGAAACACTTAACAGGGCTTTTCAAATGAAAATATAGTACCTGCATCTTCTATATGCAATCCTGATGAACGCAATTGTTGTTTGGCAAGAATTTCACCTTCCTGACCATGCTTGGTGAATTTGTTTCCTTTGAAGGAAGGATATAAGTGGTCTCTAATGAAGTTATCACTGTTTGTAGTGTCGCAGATGGGAACCTTGTTCGCACTACTGCCAGTTATTCTAATTTTTCCACTGTTGTGCCACATTTCTGATTCACTTTGTGAAACAGTTGCCATTGATAATGACTTGATTTGAGCATCAGTGAGTTTTATGTACTTATTATAAAATTGACCACCAACATGCTCAGTATGGGGTTCAGAGGAAGGCTCAAATAGAGTTGTGTTTACTTTTGCGTGCACAGATTTACTTAAAATTAAATTCTTTAATGAAAACAATTCTTTAAGTTCAGAATTTTCCACAAAATACTTTAGAGATTGGTGAGACACAAACATTGGAAATACTGATTTTGTGTTCTGTGGTTTTTCAGCATTATTGTTAAATCACTGCCTTATTTAGGTCTTTTAAAGTCCATCTCCTCCAGTACACCCGGGTCCAGGTTTCTCGTTGAGCCCTTGTTCCATTGCATATGCTCATCGGTACAGGACTTTCCTGTTAGACCCAACTTGACGGCATATTGAATTTTCCAGAGAAGTGCACCTACGTGGCTATACGTTTTACTGTTCCCCGCCATGCATGAACAGCCACCGGTTAAAATCGTGCCAACCATGTCACAGAGTACCCATGAATTGTGAAAGTCTGAGTTTACTTTTTGTGACGGTCGCACTTCTGATTTTAGAACAACCCTATCTTTGATGGCGAAATGAAGAATTTTCCCAACGGAACCGCTCTTAAAATAATTATAACTGTCCAACGATTTGTAATTTTTCATTTTTTCGCCGTCACAAGCTCTACTCAAAATCAAATAATTGTAAATATCGCCGTACTCTACTTGCGGCCATTCGCGAATATCATCCTTCCATTCTTGGTGTTTGACGTCTTTTGGGGACGAAATCAATCGATCCATGTCATTTTTACATTGATGTTGATTCATATTTTACATAAACAAAAGATCTGATAGAGTTTCATATAGTATACTGTGGTAGTGAGCTTATTATTACAGTTGTATATGTTACCGGTGAATGGTTGCTACGGAGTTCGATTAACCAGCGTCACGGATGTAATGGCGGCTACGTTAGAAACGACACCTCTCGGGGTGAAATTTTACTAAGGGAAGTAACTGAAAAAAGTCGTGTATATTGGTCTGACAGCCACCTTAGCTTTCAATGTATGTCTGAATTCAGTTTCAACAAACATGATTTGTTTATTTAATGTTATTGTTCATATTCTTAACTGTGATGGTTTGATATTGTGATTATATGATGTTCAATGTCATTCACACTTAATATGGTGTTCAATTTCATAATAATCTATCAATGATGATCATTACTGAAATCTGAACAAATTTTCTAAAGGTCTTCAGCGGGATAAATTCGTTACACAGTCAGTTTGGGACATAATACGGAGTCATCCTGGGTGTGAAATGGAAAACCGTATTAATTAATTGGGACTAGACTTGGCCTCGCCCAATCCGGATTTCCATTTCACACCCAGGGTGACTCTGTATTACGCCCCAAACTGACTGTAACTAATATTTTGTTTATGTAACGCTGTTCACTTGTGATACGATACACTTTTACCATATGATGGACATTTGAACTTTTATTTCTTTCAATTAAAATGATGATTTAATTTGTATAGTTTACCTTTTTATATCAACCAAAATGTGAATGATACGTGGACATCCATTTTAAAAGACCTGTAATAGACTCACTAAATTCACTGTTGAATTTCATTATGCTATTTCTTGCTTTATCTTAATGTACACATATATCCACCATAATTCTTCATTTGAATTAAAACTTTTCTTCAATACACATACATGTACATGCATATTATGATCCAGTTTTACATTCAGGAATTGGACAAGTATAAGGGACCGATTCATGCCCCCTTTCCCAGTTTGTTTTCCACTTTAAATGGTCAACATCTACAGTTTAGAAATTTTCACCAAAAACATCATGTCAGAAGATCATTATAGAGAGTTTATTATTTGTTTTGAAAATAAAGATTGAGGTGTGTTATTGTTTACGAAGTTTTCAAAATAAATGGATATCGATCCAAGTTTATTATCTATATCACATTTCAAGTATACGTTAGGTTAAATGTGTCATTTAGAAGTTAAAATTTGTGACGGCATAAAATTAAGATGCTTTAAATTACAAAATTAACATTTCACTAGTTTGTTTGTATTTAGAATGACGACGTCTTATCTATATAAAACGTTGAATGGCGGGCGGGCGGGTGGGAAGGTTGGCGGGCGGGCGTCTTGTTACAGGGTACCTATATTGTGTAATCAACTCCTCTTACACCTCTAACTTGACGTTCCCCAAACTTTGTACAGTTGTTATGGACACACTGCAAATGTACGTGTCTTTTTGAAAGTGATCAGACATTTTTCGAAAAATATACATGTAGTTGAACCTTGTTATGTTTTAAGCAAGTCTTGAATAGACGGTACCTATCTTTGTAATCAACTTCTCTTACAGCATTTATTGGACATCCTTCAGACCTTGTAGAACTGTTACGGAAACATTGAAGATGCGCATGTGTCTTTTTGAAGTGATTGGACATTCTATGAAAAATTGACATGCACATGATGTAGTTGAACATTGTCATTTTTAGGCAGAGTACCTACTTTGTGTAACCGACTCTTCACACAGCTATTACTTAACATTTTTTTCAGACCTTGTATTTTATAGATGTTATAAATTACATTGAAGATAAACAAATGATATTTGAGTGCTTCGGATATTTTTTTTTTTAATTCTACATTAAATATGTCATTTTCCAGTATGTTTTGTACTGCTGTCTCTATGATAGATAATATATTTTAAAGCAGTCAAGCCATTTCTGTTCTTCAATCGATTTTCATCCGTATGTCGATTCGATATATCCCTTTGAATTCGAAATAAAAGACACCACAGAACCGCCCACTTCTTCTTCATACTTAGATATTCTATTGACAATAGGTATTAACATATACTCTTTAATTTTCCTTATATAGTCTACAATGTATATATTATCCTTAAATACTTATTATTATAACTATACGGTCAACTTTCGACTAAATTGTTTATACATTATTCCTCAAGTAATTTCTATGTTATTATACTGTTGCTATATCTACATTAACGTTGTATATGATATTTCTATGACTTTGAAAATTACTTCTGACAAATATTTGATATACATTATACATGTAGTGATATTATGTATTTTGATACCAATTATATATCCGTGGATATTTTATACCAGCTGATATTATGTATACTTTCTTATAAATGATGAAATTATATATATATATATATATATATATATATATATATATATATATATATATATATATCCAATAATAAAAGTCAAGAAACACAAAACTCGAATAACATTTCACTGTTAGCGCTTTCGGCTTTAATGCCTCTTCAGACAGTTATAAAATGAAATAATATTGCTAAGTAACGTCAACATATCACGACGTAAGTAATTGTCCTTTGTGACGTCATAATAAATTACACTGGTAGCGGTATAATACACACAATATTAGACAAAACTTGGAAATCAATTACAGATTTCAGTTCAATGTAGTTTCAATTTTACACAGTTATTTTCTATTAAGTTTGGGATTAAACAATTTTATAAAGTATTCCTCCTTTGTAACTCTGGAAATTTCGCAGTCATTATACATTTTATAAAATGGAAATATGTTGAAATCTCCATGACCACAATTGGCAAAATGTTCGGAACATGGCGAATTTCTGATACTTGGATCGCGAATTTGCTGCTTGTGCACGCGCACACGGGCGTTCATTTTGTTGGTTTGTCCGATATAGTTTTCATTACAGGTAGGGCAGGTCATACAATATATTACATTTTTGGATTTGCATGTCATGTTAGAATTTGGTGTTAATTTTTTGCCGCATTTAAGAATTTTTTCTCTGCCTTCCTCTAGATGATTGCATGTACCGCAACGTGAATCACCACATTTTTGCACGGATTTGGAATTTTCCGTAGTAAATCGGGCACGCGTTAGAATTCTCTTCAGATTAGGAACCTGTCTTCTGCTGTTTTTTATTTGAGATTCTTTTATCAGGTTTTTGAGATTTTGGAATTGTTCTAATATAGGAAAAAATCTTCTAGCTGTTCCAAAAATATTGTGGTTGCGAGGGTTATGCGTAATTACAAAAGGAATATCGTTGTTTACATCGTTTTCTTTGGATTTCCATTCATGCCACCCTTCCCATACTAAACGTAACATTCCATACAACATGGCTAAACGGATATGTACAATAATTACGGATACTTCATTACGGTCAAAAAGACTGGAGGAATTGAAAGCATACCTTCGGCGACAACATTATCCGAAAAACCTCATTAATGACGAAATTACCAAAGCACGGAACACACCTATATCTATCTTAAGAAACTCCCGACACGAAGAAAACATGTTCACAAAAGATGGATGGAAAGTAAACATTAGATCCAAGGTTTTGTTTTTCCGGGTGTGGAGATTGACAGATTATCAGTCAGGTTGATAATTTACTGGTTGATGTGTTGTAGGTATGAACTGTCGACAATATGGTTCTGTTTTGGCCATTGGATGAAGGGTTGAAATCAGCCCTAACGATAAAGATGGTGATTCCCAATTTCTGTGACTTCATATGTTATGAGATCTGATTTGGTCACGATTACAAACCCACCATAATTGGTTTTACATGGATTCACAAACAATTCCTTACAATAACGTTTTCACCCGAAGCTAGACCATGAGCACGTTTTCACTTACATGCATTCTCTCATTTATCAAAAATTAAAAGTTTTGACCTACAATACTCCATTTCATCTTATTTGAATCATGTTAGGTCTTGATTCAGAGATGGTAACAAACATGTACGAGATGAAAAAGGTGAAAATTACGAACAGTGAGCAATTTCATAACCCTATATAGAATACAAAATTGAGAGTAGGGCATATAAAGGCCCTATGGAAATACCAAAGGTGGGATCAGGGGACCAGGAGGAGTTAGCATTAACTGTTAACCGGTCACACCCGCTGTGAACCTTGTATCTTGATCAGGTAAACAGAGTAATCCATTGATTGATTGATTCGGGTTTTACGCCGTTTTGGCAATATTTCAGCCATTTTAAGGTGGTCGGAGTAATCCATATTCAATATCAGTATGTAAAGAAAGGCCTAACAATTTCTATGAAACACGTCAGACAAACATTAGACTTAAATTCCAGGTTATATTTGCACACAAAATAATTATAACCATCACAGAATTTGCGAAAATATTTAAATTTAAGATTTGATAAACGATGCAAATAGTTTATTACAGGACAATTTGAATTGTACTTTGTTTGGCGGAGGCTGAAGCACGACGCCAGGCATCATCATCCGGGGATCAAGGCCGGAGAGTTGTTGTTCTAAAGGCTTACGAATGATACAGGTCTGCATCATTGTGGCAAGGAACAGGAATGATATGTTCTTGGCGAACACTTCACCAAGGCACGCTCGTTTACCGAAACCAAAAACCAACAACCTACAGTCGTAAATTTCAAAAAGCAGACAATCAACTTTAATCAGCATTTTTAGCTTTCAAATGGTAATTATAGAATCATTCACAAATAAAATCTCTTTCTAGTAAGATGTGTTGCAGGTAAAAGTAAACCTGAATCATCCAGGAACCTTTCAGGTCGAAACACGAATGGGTCGTCCCACTCGTCGCTGTGATTAATTGACCACAAGTTAGTGATTATCTGCAAGTAAAATTATATTAAAATTCAGCGATCTCATAGTTACATAAATCTTGTATATCATGAAAGGTGAAGATAACGAAGAGTAACCAATCTCGTATAAATGCCTGTAAGGAATACATAATAGAGAGTTGGGGAAACACGGAGCCCTGGATATATCAGAGGTGGATCAGAAGCCTAGAAGGAGTAAGCATCCTCTGTCGACCAGTCACACCCGCCATAAGCCTTATATTTTGATCAGGTGAACGGAGTTATCCGTAGTCAAAATCATTGTTCTTAACAATCGATATGAAACATGTCGGACAGCAGGTGACTCAGTTATAGGTTGTATTGGGAAACTTGATCGGTATAACGACCGTAGAATTTGCGAAATGCTTACTTTAAACGAGACTGATGAAACCCTTATAACATCAACTTGTTTGTCAGTAGCGTGTCTCGATTTAAAATCTGGTTATCTGGTTAAGATCTTGCGTATCAAATCACTTGAGAAATATAAACACCATGTATGTAGGTGTTAATTGAATATTGTTACATAAAGATGGGAAGTTGACGATGGAGAAGCTGAAATGATCCCGTTTGTCGTGAAGCTGAGTTGTTACTTTGCCGGTAATAATTATTTTCAATAAAATATTTAAGTACGAAGCAGATGTGGAAGACTTTGTGATAACTTTGATTTCAAGCAATATTAAACAAATTTCTGTTAGATTGACAAAGGACGTAAAATATTAATCAAAGAGCATTTCAGCTTTTTGCCAAGGAAAACTAAAGTTATTCGTTCGTAGAACACCCAAAAAAGCATTTACATGTAGCGTCTGTCTTTTATTACGTATGGTGGGCATCCACAAAAAGTTTTACAGTGAAACTTGTCTAATTCGACATGCACAAGGAGACATTTTTTGTCCGAATACACAGTGTGTCGGAATAGATATTATAAAAATTGAAAATATGGAATTGAGAATGAAGCTAAGGATCGGAATGCCCATTTAAAAAGATTACACAGGAGTCAGATAAGACAGTTTTCACTGTATCTATGTACATACATGTTTGTATGTAAATTCTCTCTAATATACTCCCCAATTTCTCACAGATGTTCCTTTTCCAACCGTACGGCCACTAATAATGCAGTCCTCCGATGTATAATGGGGGAAGATAATGGGGCGTGTGATATATATCGGTGTTTCTAGAATGACTGCTTCTGTAAATGGACAGCTACTTCGGTCCTTGATGTGAGCCTCTCTTTCCCCAATGACGTCATCGATTTCACTCTGAATTTTAGTCTGAATCTTTGTATGTTCCGCCAGCAGAAAAATCAGAGACATTAAAGTACCCCTCGATGTCAAGAAACCTGAAAAAGAACAAAATTACCAGAAAGAATAGTCATGATTACCACATTTAGATTTTAATGGTGTTAAGTTGCTTCAATTTGTTACTTGGAGGTGTTTCGGTACTTTTAAAATCTTTCACGATAACCAGAAAAGTTTCATTCTCGTATTATCAAATATTTTGCCTAGGATATTAGAAGCAAAAACGTTAACATATTATTTTTCAATAGTGCAAAGATGCCATAAAATGTTAATTGCTTCAATAAACTTTAACAACGTTATTTTACCGGGTGATTGAATGCAATTTTCACGAAGTCTTGATTATCCAATAATTATAGGTATAGAGGGACGTCACGTGTCAGGCCGTTCATTCATTGGTCGTCAACTAGAGTACATTATACGATATACGTGTATTAGTAATTCATAATATATAAAACACTGAATATATCTGAAAAATACACCTTAATAAAGTCTATCACATGGATATGTGAATGAAAGGTGAAAATAACGAACAATGACCAAGATCATAACTTCCACAAGGAATACAAAATTAAGAGTTTGACAAACAAGGACCCCTAGACATAGCAAATGTAGGAACGGGTGCATACGAGGAGTAAGCACCCCTGTCTACCGGTCACGCTCGCTGGGAGCACTGTGTATTGATTCAATAAATGCCAAGAACGGCCTAACAATCGGTATAAAACACGACAGACAGTATCTGACCCAATGATAGATATATATTTTATTTGCAACTTTAACACCATTATAACGACCATAAAATTTGTGAAATGTTGAATAGGAAAGGTTTTGTAAGAATTTCACATTTAATAATCTGCTGAATTTACTTTTAACTGATGAAATGGTATCCCCCAGAAAGCACTAATATGTCTGGATATACGCTGGTGTAAAACGAAAA
The DNA here is from genome assembly GCF_947568905.1 of Ostrea edulis. Classification (NCBI taxonomy): domain Eukaryota; kingdom Metazoa; phylum Mollusca; class Bivalvia; order Ostreida; family Ostreidae; genus Ostrea; species Ostrea edulis. The sequence continues at coordinate 22,711,745 of NC_079169.1, forward strand.
GCTTTTATTAATGCATATTTTTCTACAATCTGACTTCTTCGGGATTTAACAATCAGTAATGATAAAATAAATAGAGCAGGACTTTCAGTTTAACGTAATGGCAGCTGAAAGAAATGGAATGCATGCTTTTGAATACATACTTTGATCTACATTGTACTTTTTGTGAGATACCTGCTCCAATAATATTCACTAGGATGGCCTTTATGTGGTTGTCTGTAAGGTGGAGACAGTGCCTCTCCTTGGCATTCTTTATTTCGTAGTATATGCCCCTTTCAATGTTTCCCTCATTCTAAAATCATCAAAAAGGGAAATTAATGATAGGAGAAGATAACGAACAGTGATCAATCTTATGACTCCTATAAACAATACAAAATAGAGAGTTGGGCAAACACAAATATCTTAGCATATAGAATCAGCGATAGCACGACATTGGAATGTTTCTAAACAAAAATCATCTTCTGGGTTCTTTTTAGACTTATCACAGACCATCAGCAATGTCTGTACAATATAGGTACTATGCTGAGCATTGGAATTTGACTGATTCATGAGCCGACGTACATATCAAACACAACACACAACACGACCAACAGGGGATGCTTACTCCTCCTAGGCACCTGATCCTACCTCTGGTGTGTCCAGGGGTCCGTGTTTGCCCAACTATCTATTTTGTATTGCTTGTAGGAGTTATGAGATTGATCACTGTTCGTTATCTTCACCTTGCATGGATAGCATGCTGTCTTTAAATATAATTTACAGCAGCTGCTAAAATTTGTAAATCAGCAGACATTATTTCATCAAGCATTATTCAAATATTACGTTGCTCTGAATAACCATTGTTGATGAAATAATGTATAATGAAAAAGCTTGTCATTTTACTTTTTGTTTGCAAACATGAAAAAGCTGAAGATAACAAATACCGAATGAAAGGTGAAGATAACAAAGATCAATCTCATAACTCATACAAGCAATATAAAATAGAGAACTGGACATACACGGATACCTGGATATATCAAAGGTGGGATCAGGTGCCTAAGAGGAGTAAACATCTCCTGTTGACCGGTCACGCCCGCCGTGAGCCATATATCTTGATCAGGTAAACAGGGTTATCCGTAGTCAAAATGAATAATAATAAATTTCATAAATTCTATAAAGAGTAAAAATCGAGAGTTGGGTATAAGTGGACCACAGAAATCACCAGGGTTGGGATCAGGTGCCTAGAACAAGTAAACATCTTCTGTTGATGGCTCACACTTACTATGAACCCAATATCTTGATCAAGGTAAACGGAGTCATCTTAAAAGTCGAAAAGAACTTAGCAATTTGTATCAAACATGTCACATAGCATTCATCCTATTGACAGATTATGTTTCCAAATAACATCATTATCACGACCATACAATTTACAAAATGCTGAATGTAAAGAGACTGCTGAAAACCCAGTGATAGCAACGTATATGTCAGTAGCCTCCCTCAATTTCAAAAATTGATCATACGGAGAACATGTAATTTCATTAAAAGGTGTTTTTAAATTACGCATACAAGTTTTAATAATATTAAAATATTTAAGTTTATATTGCACAAATATTGTTAGGTTTGTCCATGAACAAACCATGATATAAAAGAGACAACTGATCTCAGGAATATAAGACAAGACAATCTAGAAGGAATTCAGAGAAAAACTACAAGAACAAACACATTTGAAAAATTTAACTTTTTTACTGTCCGCTAAATTCTTCCTACACTGCAAGGCTTTTTATCGATAATGCTGTGTGGTGAATATTATTTAAACTAACCGTTAGTTCCTTGATTATTTTCAACATTTCATCCATGCAAAATTTGACAAGCGATGGTTTTCTGGCACGGAAAGGAGTAGGAATTGCAGGAAAGGAAACATTCTGAAGATAAGGTCGACCATTGGTGTTGCAATATCGTTGGCGTTTTCATCCACCTCTTTCATCAGTCTTTGCAACTGTGGATCGGTTGTCCCTGCCATCTAATACGTACATTGTAGCATAATGATTCTTTCATAGCTGTTTCTGATAATTCTGTCAAACTACTTTTGTTTCATAGAAAATGCTATATACTATATACGTATATGTTATATAAATTCAATTCATATGGGTTTTATCGAAACCTCTTTTACCAGTGAAGACAGATTTTTGAATAAGAATTCTTCCACCATATCGTGGGGATCCAGGTCCGTCTCTTCATTTTCCCGAACAAATTGTTTAATATCTAAAACCAGAAGTGAACCAGAACCAGAAGTGATAAGAAATTAGAAAGGTTACATGAGGAATATGTTTTGGTTCCAGCTGACAAAGCTAGTAACAACATTGTCTTTGTTTGTAAGGCTCATTATTACAACTGTATTTTAAACGAACTTGACATTAATTCCACTTTTGGTAATCGTACTTATACTCCAACTGCCCTTTCAAAAGATGAAATTCTTCAAAACCATGCTTCAGTTTTAGACACATTTTATATCCCAGTCAATGGGTCGAATGAATATGAGTTACCGTACCTATACTAGATTCCTAAAGTACATAAAAACCCTTACAAACAAAGATACATTGCTGGATCCAGTAAGTGCTCTACCAAGCCGCTATCTTTGCTCCTCACGAAAAGATTATCAGCTGTGAAGGAGAAACTGCAAAGGTACTGTTCGACTACAAATGCCAGAAGTGGTGTTAATCAAATGTGGATTCTAAAAAATTTTAAAGAACTTTTAGTAAACTTGAAATCGCAAAACTTTTTCCAAATGAATAACATCAAAACATATGACTTTTCAACACTATACACGACCATTCCTCACGATAAATTAAAGACTAGACTTTTTGACATCATAGATAGTTGCTTCTTCAACAAAAATGGAAAAAGGAAATATCCATATCTAGTGATCAGTCATCCAAAAACTTACTTTGTTAAATACCACTCTGATTCCACGCACAAGTACTCTGAAGTTGATATATAAAAAAAATATGCTAGAGTTCCTCATTGGCAATATCTTTGTGGTTTTTGGTGATCAGATCTTCCAACAGTCTGTTGGAATTCCCATGGGCACGAATTGTGCTCCTTTGTTAGCGTAACAAACGGGATGATTTCAGCTTCTCCATCGTCAACTTCCCATATTTATGTGGCAATATTCCATTATCACCTGCATATGCTGTTTATATATCTCAACTGATTCGATATGCAAGAGCTTGTTCTGCGTATAGTCAGTTTTTAAATCAAGGTAAGCTACTGACAAACACATTGATGGTAATGGTGTTTCTACAGTCTCAATTGAAGTCAGCATTTCGCAAATTCTATGGTCGTTATAACGATCTAGTTCGTCAATACAACCTATCATTGGGTCACATGCTGTCTGACGTGTTTCATACCGATTGTTAAGCCGTTCTTGGCACATTGATTTTGACTGCGGATAACTCCGTTTACCTGATCAGGATATAGGGCTCACGGGGGGTGTGACCGGTCGACAGGGGATGCTTACTTCTCCTAGGCACTTGATCCCACCTCTGGTGTGTACAGGGGTCCGTGTTTACCCAACTATCTATTTTGTATTGCTTGTAGGAGTTATGAGATTGCTCACTGTTCGTTATCTTCGCCTTTCATTTAAGAGCTTTAAAAATACACGCACCTTTAATGTCTATCTTTTGAAGAAGGCTGATGATCCCCAGTTTTCCCCACCTGCATATGTTCCTTTCCAGGAGAAAATCGAGTATGGTGGAAACAACGACGCAGATGAATCAACTTTACTGTATCCACATATCTTCATAACCCAGGCATTGATCATGAATTGATTGTCGATTTTTTTTCAACACAAAAGAGATATATTTGTGACTTTAAACGCATCTCGTCGAAGATTCTGTA
>NC_079169.1:22720614-22740614 GCF_947568905.1 Ostrea edulis
CTTTGAGAGTGAAGTTGACAGAATTTCAGGGCAATATTCATAAGAAAAATCTGGAAAATTGTTTAACCTACTTTTCCCCTAAAGTAGGTCATGGTGACTAATCCAACTGAAATGCAAACTAAACTTATATTCCTTTGAAAGGAGCTTATGACTAGATTTCAGTGCAATGTCTGTATTCGTATCGAAAGCAAGGTTTTTCTACTAAATGATACGACCTTGACCTTTGACCTTGAAAAACAATACATGTAGGTAGATTGTGCATACAATGTTTTCCTACAAAGTGATACTCTGACCTTGAAGAACGCAAGGCGTCCTCTACTGGGCATGAGGAATATGTGTACCAAGTTTGACGGCCCTAGCCCCAGTAGTTTGGTCTGTATTCTGCCTATGTTTCCCTATTAACCGATTCTACGACCTTGACCTTTGACCCTGGACAAGCAATAGGCATCTTCCTTTCCTCAAGGTGATCAAATGTACCAAGTTGTAAGATCATGGAGCATATAGTTCACTTTGCATTTTGCCTACAAGTCCGGACAGACAGATGAACGACGTCATACCATAATACGTCCCGTCTTTGACGGGCGTTTAAAAAATCAAAGAGTAGGGCAGTATGGATCCTTGGGCATATCACAGGTGGGATCAGGTGCCTAGGAAGAGTAAACATTCTCTGCCGACCCTGCTGTGGGCCCCATATGTCAATTAGGAACACGGTGTAGCCAAAATTAGTATGTAACGAACTGTCTAACTATTGGTATGGAGCAAGTCGGACATCACTCAGTCTAATGACGGGTGACCTGAAAAATTTGACTGCAACAATATAATTTGAAACAAAAATGAATTTCTTTAGACGATTCAAGAAGAAATTTTTAAATTATGAACAATATATTCCACCGAAAAAGTATCAGATTTATTGGCATTGTTGCACATTTAATTCTTTTGAAGAACCTCTTAAATCTGTCATCTAAGAGACTACATGTAACCAGTAATGGGACCCAATGCATATCAAGGGAGGAATAGCATGCTGCCTCAGGTTATCGAGAGTTTAAGACTAGTAACGCATATATTTTGATACTTCAGATTTAATTTTCTAAGGAACTGCGTAAAAACATCACTTTCAACGTTCTTCAACAAATCTTGAATTAATTTCCTACTATATAAATTTCAAGATAATTGGATTCAACTAATTTTTTTTGATCGTGTGAATCGACAAGTAAAGATAACGAAAGTGATCATTGCTATCAATTCTACAAAGACTATAAATAAAGAGAAGGGTGTCAAGTAGCTATTTATTCCTATATTTTCCTATAAACTTGGAGGTCCCTAAATTGTCCCTATAAGTCATTAAGATCCCTATAAAGCCCTATATATACCCCAAAAATGACAGTCATATTTTCAAAAATGATTTTTAAAAATCCAGGAGCTGATTCTAGATTGATGTTTAATTAGATTTTTACTTGTATGAAGAGAATGACTATGAAGATTGTATAAGAACTATCTATTGGATGGAAAACTATTCACATCTGAAAGGGTTTTGTCTTTGTTTATGTTTAATATTATTTCTTCTCTAGTAAGATAACATGCTTGCTAGATTTTTATGTAGGAACAATAAACTTTTATACCAATTCTTTAATAAAATCCTATTATTCCTATTAATCTGCTGTAAAATCCCTATATGTGCCCTATAAACTGCACACCAAAAAAATCTGATATTTTTACACCAAAAGTGGATTGACACCCTGAAAGAGCAAACACGGACCCCAGGACACACCAAAGGTGGGATCAGGTGCCTAGGAGTGCGCATCTCCTTTGGCCAGTCATACCCGCTGCGAGCCCTTGATCAGGTAAATTGAGTAATTCGTATGAAACACGCCAGACAGCATTCGATCTGACAACTTGTATTTACAAATTAAATCATTATAATGACTACAGAGTTTGTGAAGTGCTGACTTTAAATGAAACCCCGGTAACATCAACTCACTTACCATAACCTGTCTCGATTTAAAAATTGATCATACGCAGATCATATCAACATGTTGACACAAACATATCGCCGTACATGGAATTAAGCTGACGCTCCGGTTCATTCTGAGACCGTCATACATCCTACACACGCGGGTGCTTAATGTACAGCGTTGACAGTTCCCAATTACTGTCACTGTCAGTTGTCATAATCTTTGTATGTGATTTGAGTGATAAAAATTTCAACAAGGAATTCGTGTGAGAGTATTTTGTCCCAAAGATGAATTATATTATCGCACACTTCATTCCTAGATTGGATCCGAAAAATCCTAGATGACATTTTTTTCTCGATAAACAACAAGCGATGTGTGAGTATCTCCCTAAAGAACAAAATTCTATAATGATATAAATAGGCACCTATGTCGTGCATACAAACGATACTGTTAATAAGTGCAATTCCTTAAGGCGCAGATATTTCTACCCCACCTAGATTCAGCAGTACAAATACTATCGCAGACTTGTATGTCTTGGAATACCCATCCATCCATCTATTTATCTATACATACGACTGTATGTAGCATCAAGGTCGGTTTGTTAATTTAACAAATGTTGCCTCAGTTTCATATCGTCTTTAAGTACACCCCCAACGCAGCATTCTCATATTTCTCTTTTTCTACTGGAGGAAATTGCCTTTCCTGCTCGGTACAATTAATGAGAGACATCCATATGCAAGTGATAATTCAAAATTGTTACTCAAATATGGGAGATGCCGATAGCAAAGCTTAATTCATCTCGTTGAAAGTTGAGTTTTTAGTTTGCCATTAATATCTACATGCATAAACAGATATGGAGTCTTATTTCGAGTTCATATGGATATTTGGAAACCAAATATAAATGAAAATGAAGACTGTTAATAGATAAAACGTCATTGATTAACCTAAACGTCGAGTTGAAAGTCATAGCTAGAGCTTTTGTTTCCTAATGTAGTGTCATAACATTTCAGAATAACTTGAAGAAAAAAAACCCCATAGAAATACAATGTAGATTGTGTACAGATTTAATTTTCACATATTTTTAGGATGTATTTTGTCAAAATATGATTTTTTTTTTGTTCTTGTCATTTGAATCGTATGGCACTGTACTGTATATTTACTGTGTAACCCCACCCACCCCCAATGAAAAAACCCACAAAACACACACTTTGTTTATTAATTATTATACAGTTTTCTTGCAGATAATTTACTTACCAAAAATACTTGGTGCCTTCACTTTTATTGACGGTATATTTTCCCCTCTTTTGCTTTGGGAATGCTATCTTGTACTGGAAAATGCCCCCATTTTGTGACCTTTCTCATTGAAATGAAGTCCATCTAATACCAAATTGAAAATAAGTTACAATTCTGATGGTTAATAAATTTACAAAATCTTAACGTACAGTAAGAACAGTGGTACTTGGGATAATTTATACCGAGTAAATGAAAACATCTGAAAAAATAAATCTGTAATATTGTAATGAAAAACCAACTTACCGGCTTTGCATTCGACTCTTTCACCATGTCCGAGAGAAGTATTAGTGTCACGGTATTTACAATGCTAATCACGAATACTGCGACTTGAAACTGTTCACGATGGCTAAATCTTAATAACTATAACATATAAATACACTAAAACTACAAGTAAATAATATAAATATGGCGAAATTCAACAACTGATCTACATTCTTCTTTCTTCCACAATGGCGCGGTATCCGTCGTGACGTCACAGCGATTTGGCGCTTGAACTCGACCATTTCAAAAATACGTTCAGGTGTGATTTGGAGATTTTCGCTAATATCTCCCTCAATTCAATTTATATCTCCGTCAAATTTTCATTTTTATTTTAATAGATGTTTAATCTACCAAAAACATTGGATTGGATAGCTACAAAGAATTATCTGTAAACTGTTTATGGATTTCCATTAATTTTGATTTTTAATTTGAAATCATTATGTCCGTCGGATGGTACCCCGTGTCAAGGATCACAACCACCTTGGCACGCAAAAGATCGTTTCCCTGATTTTAAAATAATATAGTACATATAGGTTCACTGGGGGTTGTCAGAGAATCTCCAACCTCACTACCAAATATATTTCAGTTTGTTAACCGCCATAAACTGGCTGAAATATTGCCAAAACGGCGTAAAATGATAAACAATCAATCAATATGAAATCGCCCCAGTAACAAAATGACCAAATAGTGCATCATGGCCCAGAACCAAGGCTACATGTATTTAGCCAATATTAAGGGTATATGTAAATTAAAAAGAACCATAACTATAAGCGAAGGAGTATTAACGAGATAATGACCAGACAGTGTGTACAACAATGAATAAATGTTAATCAGCATTAGCCTTCTCAAGGTTACTGGTATTAATGATAGAAATACCTATACCAGGCCATGAACTTATATATGATAGGCAAACAATTGAAGCTCAGATTGGACACAGAAGTTGTATTGGTCATGACCGACCAGTGTGTGGTTACTATCAAATTAAATCAACCAAAGGTACTGTAACATTACCAGCCTAGGTTTGTACTGCAACAAGTGTTTGTCCAAGCCATGGGTGTGGAGTGGAAATAATTTTCAGTCACAAACACTGCTTTTCAGATTTGAAAGATGCACTCCTTACACCATCAACATGGCGCACCACTGTTACTGCACACGCTAGGATTCTACATATGTACATGCGATTCTCAGGCAGCCGTTAAGGCCCATAGGTATGTTGTTTAATTAGCCTTATGCTTTGCTTCATTCATTTTAGGAGGTGTTTCTACCCATTTGAATTCATAATCTGGGGAATAAAACAAACCATAATATAAATTCAACGTGAACTTATATTCACAGTGTAATTAACCACACGACTTGGAAATAGTAGTGAAACCGTTTTAAATATTATCTCTTATGTGAAATAAAATAAGATAAAGTGCTTTATAATGTTTTGAATTTTGAGTTTTCCTGGCTACTGAAAGGCTGTTATTATATATTATCTTCTCATGTGTTTCTACTCATTAGACACAGTCTTTCATATTTCACCATGAAATATGAGGACAATTTATACCAGAATCAAATTAACTGTGAAAAGAAGGTGTTGCACGTTTCATGTTAATTTCCCTAAAGGTGTTGCGTGAGATATCGATAAAATAAAGATATTCAAATATATGATAAAATCAATTGGAACTTATGTCTTGATTAACATATTTTTGAAAATAAGTTTAAAAGACGTGTATTGACAAAATTAACCAAAATAAATTGAGTTTAAATCAAGCAATAAGCGATTTCTATGATTTTTAGCGTTAAAATAGAGGGGTATCCCCGAATTTCACAAAAAACTGCCTCCATGAAACAAAATGAATTTAGCATGAACATGTTCTTCGAGTTTTCCACTAAAAAACGGTTGCTTTGAAATTTTGTTTCACGAGGGCATTTTTTTGTAAATTTAAAAAAATCGAAATAATTTCACTGATATCATTTTCAACTTTATCTGTACATTAATTTTCCATTGCTTGTTAAGTTTTACTGCTTGGTTCAGTGGATAAGGTCGTAGACTTCCAAATTTAAAGATATCGTCTTTTTTAACAACGGAGTTCGAGTCCCTCACGGACACAAGCTTTTTTTTTTTCAATATTACATTTTCCATCTAGATTGTTTTCTTAATTGCAACACACTTACAATGTACCGAGTTTGAAATAAAATTCCAACCTAGACACTCTTTAGTTTGTGAATGGGATTCGCAACAAACCCGCCGTACACAGCATGTGATACCTGTGTTTTAAAAGTCAAGGCTGTTAACGAGAATTCTTAAAGCTTTGAAAGAAATGTCAAACAAGGTAACTAACTTTTAAACAGTTTGAATGGAGAAGACACTATGTATTCCAGTAGAACATTGCTATGGTAATCAATGTTTTCAGGTCCATGTTAATGGAATTTTGTTGAACTTTATTAAAACAATTTCAAACTTCCCATATTTTGTTTTGTGGTCAGAGGTACATGTATGTACAGATGGTTGTAGAAAATAATGCATACACCCCTGTACGAGTATTAGAGTTTTTAGATTGTAGCATTATAGAATATTATATATTTGATACACTCGTAACCCTATACATTGTGTCTAATACTCAGAAAAATTAAAACAATTTAATTTTCACGATTTCAAAAATTATGCTTAGACTATGTATGGGCACATGAAATATTTTCGGCTTGCCCTTAGTACTGGGGAATCCCACAGGCATGTAAACGGCAAATACGCAATAAAAGTTTAAATAGGAATAATTTAGGAAAGTTCCTACAACAGGCTACACAGTATCGATCTTCATGTAACTTATTAATTCTGTACTTGCTTCGACATATTATTCACGTGTATTGTTTTATGTATGCTGAAATGCATTGATTTTATATCCTAAAAATTGTATCTGTATGTCTACTCACCCTCTACGATCTTATTTGTATATATTTTGTATTTATAACCGATGAGCTGTATAGCTTATCGAAATAAAGAATCTGAATGTAAATGAAGGTAAGTTCTACGTCACCGGTGGTTAAATACTGTACCAGGCACAAAGCTCCGATTAGGGAAAGTTACCGCTTCTGTGCAACAACTTTTCAGAGATTTTATTTTTGGGATTTGCCAATTGACAACTTTCCAAGTCTCCATATAGAGGTCATGGGTGACAAGTCCACCGTGTAAAGTTCAAAAGTGATTTAGAGTTTTTATCATTGTAATTTACTTGAATTTAAAGCTCATCCAGATCGAAAAGTGAGTTCACTTGGTTCTATCCAATCAGGATACTTGAGTATGATTCTACCTGAATATATGCAAGATTCTGTTAAACTATTTTTTTTAAAAATAAACCGTGGGTTTGGCCTCCTTTGGGAACACAATATGTCAGTGTTGCCAAATGTTTCATTTTAATTGTAAATGTCGATACCTGTTAATTGGTAAATACAAAATAAAATTGAAGAATGGGTTAATAATCCACAAGAGTCAAATTCCTCCTAATATTTCACAGATGATTCCAACACATTGATCATTATGTTGAAGAAATCACCGTTGATCTCACTCCAGAGCAACATTTGCCATTCGAATATAATTGATTGTGTCATTTGTTACTGCTCTTGTCTCGAATTATACCATATAACTCTAATGGAATCTAGCACGCATCGACCATTAATACAAAAAAATCTGTTGACACATTTCGTATAATGTAGAACAATGTTGACCTATATTTGCATTTTGACGTTTATTATATAAAATGTTAGAAAAAGAATGATCATCATCTTCAACGTACCAACAACACCAGTGCATCACCAGTCTAGATTAATACAACAAATCATTATACAGAAGAAACCATTAGCCATGATCGATTGGAGATTGTTAGGTGACATCGCCATAACAGGTTACACGTACTCTGTAAATATGTCAAAATACAATATGATAAGTTTTGTTGGCCAGATTGCGTTCTTTCCATTTAAATGTCGGTAAATGAGCAAGGCAAGGACTGATATAAATAAGGGAACTAGATTGAAAAATCGCCATGAATGTCCCTGCCGCTTATAATTTTTAAATTGTTATTTGATCTCAAACAGCAATTTGTAAAATTCTTTATTTCAGATTATAATGTATGGTCACAGTGACTTAGTGGTTAGAGTGCTCGCTTCCTAAAGGTCGTGGGTTCGGATCTCGATCGTGTCATAGCCATATATGACCCAAGGCATTAAATAGAGACTACTCCTTTGTCAAATGCTCAGCATTTAGAAGCAAGAGTTATGGGTATTTCTGTTGCGACCATGAAAACCGTGGTATGCGTTGACACGATAAAGCTATTAAGCCCATCTAAGTCATGATGAAATTGATGGCGCTTCGCCTACAGCTGATGACGTCTCAAAGGCAATGAAACATTTTCCAATGGGAGGTAAAACAAACACACAGAACAGGGCATTGTAACGCGATGCTACACAGATATGAAGAGCAAGCATACATTCTAAAATTGTGGATTTCATTGTCCTTGGACTATTTACTAAGACTTCAGGAAGCGGCAGTCATATATAGAGTGAAATAGTACATGGATTTGTTTACATTTTACATTAATTTTTAACATTGATAAAACTGAATCTGGAAAGCTCGCGGAATGTTCATTTGAAAGTCGATGCATGCTACTCAGGTGACCGTGAAGGACCACGGGCCTTTTTTCCCCAGCAAAGCGTAATTTCTTCAGATACTGGATTTCTAATGCGCTCTTATGATAAACCATAATACAGTTCTTATAAGATGATATTAGAAATCTTTATCTCTTGCTGATGCCACTAAGTACGGTACTAGGCTAGGCATCACACGGGTCTTTTATAGACCGGTCGCTGAGTGCTTAGAGCGCCCCCTTTCGTGACCGGGGGGTTGTGGGTTCGAGACTTACTAACACCTTATCTAAGACGTTAAATAGATAGTGACTTCTACTTCCCCAAACGCTCATTACTTAGAAGTGAGAGTGGTAGATCTTCCCATGAGACATACAAACACTGAGGTCCTGTGTCGTAGCAGGCTTTGGCACGATAAAGATTCCTCACTGCCCAGGCCCACAGCGCCGTGCAAAAGTCGTTGGTGGTACTTCACCTACAACATATAACTGAAAAATTCTCTAGAGGACCTAAAACAAAATGGTTAATACCCGGAAAAGTCTAATACGTTTTTGAACGGAATTTGTAAGCAATTACAGTAATGGATATGGCGGACATTAGCCCGATATTTTTAAAAGGGCATTAGCTGTAATTTTCAAATTTGTCACAAAAATTGAATTCAATGAAAATTGTTTTATATTATAAATATCAGTAATAACACCAGTATTAAATTATTTCAAAAACTTTTTAACCTCCAAGCAGGCACATAAATATGTATTTTGATGATTAAGTAATTATTGTCTTACTAGACGATGAAAGGCGAAGATAACGAACAATAATTCTTCCTTATATATTTCTTTACTTTAAAAACGGTTATCTAACATAGTTGTATTAGGTTTCTCCTGTTTTTGTACATGATGAATGTTTTTATTAGTCATTAATATATATTCCTATGCCATTGAGATATTTTGAGAAAAAAGGTTCCCATCTCTTTCACAGCTAATGCCCCTTTAAGATGCCCGCATCCATATACCTCTAGTTCACCGTCATGGTTGGCCAAAAGATCGACTCTCTAATTTTAGTACGGCACGTACATGTAGTATGGATGTTTCACCGCAGAATACGCGTCGCTCAGTCTCCGTTCCCAAGACTTGGAAAATGAGTTTGAATTTTAAAAGAAACTCTGGGTACATTATTTGATATCGCAGTTTGGTTTTCTAGTCCAGGATTTAAGAAGAAGAAATCTAATGAACTATTGCATTTTTACATGTGTACTATATGATCTACAGATCCCCAGCTTACCACAGTAACTCCTGGTAGATGTTTCTTTCCTTCCCATTACAATGTTCTTAGTTTAGTTGTGTGACCGGTCGACAGGGGATGCTTACTCCTCCTAGGCACCTGATTCCACCTATGGTATATCCAGGGGTCCGTGTTTGCCCAAAGTTCTCTCTATTTTTGTATTGCTTATAGGAGTGATGAGATTGATCACTGTTCGTTAACTTCACCTTTCATAGGTATCCATGAGTCAAGAAGTATATTTTAAATGGAAACAGGATGTTTCTGAAACACTAGTGCCCCTGTATGACAGTAATGTTGATAATGGCCAAGGTTAATGTTTCTTAAAAGTAGATGAAACCCCAAGGTCAAGGCCACGAGGCCAAAAACTTTGGTATCCAAAGAAAGGTTTCGTCACTATGAATGCATGTAAAATATGAACGCTATAGAAAAAATTTTATTGCCAAGAAGTTAGTCAAATCCCAAGGTCACGATCACGAGATAAAAAAATTCGTACCAAAAGAAAGAAATACACATGTGAAATACGAAAGCCCTATATCACCATTCATTCAATAGTCATGGCTAGGGTTAATGTTTTTCCGGACAAACAGAAGGAAAGACACCCCCCCCCCCCCCGAATATCCCATTAGGATGGCACCCAAACATCACAAACCCCAAGGACGGATCTAGAGTAGAGGGGTAGGTGGGTGGGGGGCAATTTGCAAAGTCTATATCATCATGATAAACGAAAAAAGTCATTTCAAGTAATGAGGACAAAACCAAAAACATCCCGCCCCCCGCCCCTCTCTCTCTCTCTCTCTCTCTCTCTTTGGACGGTATACTTTTCCAGATATGTTTTAACATGCAAGTTCGAATTTCGTAACGTTTGATGGTCAGGAGTAGAAGAAATTAATCTTTATATTTTACATTTTTATAAAGGCAGGATATTTAAAAGTAGGCAAACGGTACGTCGCACGATGGCGGGAGTACCGAATTTTCTTCTTTGTTTTTATCACTATAGTTATCAGACGTAAGACATATAGAATGTGTGCTACATGTTTATGAATGAAATTGAAAAATTATAGAGTTCTGACGAAGACTATTTCATCCCTGATAAAAACTGCATGAACAACGAGACACCAAACTAATTCGATACTGGTCAACAAGGTGACTTGGAAGTTGGTACCAATGTTTTAGGTCAAAGTTCAAAGTCAAACAACATCAAATGTTTTCTCATATCATTATCTTGTATATTACATTCATCAATTAATGGGGCACCGGTAGGGGACATGCTTATGCAATACTTTCAGAATCCTTGTTAAATGTAAAGTTTGAGTCACCGGCTGGTTGCCCCTATTTCTTTATGGCAGAGGTAAAAGGTAGTGGAAAAGTAAGATTGAACTGATGAATTGAATCCATACACTAAAGGATCAAGGTCATTTCGGATTTAGGATTTTGAACTCTTGGGTTAAATTAATCCAACCTTTTTTTTTTTTTTTTATGAAAATCGATGCTACGAGATCGTAAAGAGAACCCTATGCCAGAAAACATTAGCACATCAAGAACTGTTAAGAATTCACGTCCGGCGTTTTTGTCTCCTGGGTATAGTTGGAAATCAGATTAAACAAGTTATTTCAATCCCCGTTCCCTATTGTATTTTTTAATCATTGGTCCATATGCTCATTTAAGAGACTTGGTTTTTTCCTAATATATCGAAATGGTTGAACCCCCCCCCCCCCCTTTGTTCTGCAAAAAATTCTGAATCCACGCATGAACCCTGACCTATGATTTATACACTTTTGAAAGAGACTTCTCGTTTCTCATTAAAAATATGTACTCGGTTTGATTTCCAGGAACCTTGAGATTTTTACGGAAATAATACATCCTCACGTTATGCGAAATAGACCACAGCCCTAAGGGTGTGATTAACCACTTGTCAATACGACTAAAATTTCATGGAATAAAATAATGAAAATATGATCGCCCACGTGGCGAGCGAGGTTTTGCCTGGAACATTTCAACATTTCATTTGGGTTTTATACGTGTTTTTTGTTTTCGCTTTTCATAAAACACTTTACTAATCAAGATTGCCAGTGCTAAAACAAAAATAATACGCCGATGATCCGCACAAAGGACAACGATCGTTTTCAAGCAAATGGAGTAATACTCTATAATGGTTGGTGGGTATGGATATGGTACGTGCAATATGATTTGTTGATGTAAAAAAAACATGACGGTCGATAGAACGTTGCATATGGTTTTGTGTCGCACAAGATTGGAGAAGCTGTTACAAAACACAAAGAAAGCAAATGACATCTTAAATCAGTTTGTGCCCGAAGGAGCCTCCAAACTATCAGCTAATGAATGTTAGAAGGAAACAGACCCGAGAGAAGATAAAACCCCGGAAAAGTCAGTTAAGTTTAGCAGGAAACAGACCCGAGAGAAGATAAAACCCCGGAAAAGTCAGTTAAGTTTAGCAGAAAACAGACCCGAGAGAAGAGAAAACCCCGGAAAAGTCAGTTAAGTTTAGCAGGAAACAGACCCGAGAGATGAGAAAACCCCGGAAAAGTCAGTTAAGTTTAGCAGAAAACAGACCCGAGAGAAGAGAAAACCCCGGAAAAGTCAGTTAAGTTTAAAAGGAAACAGACCCGAGAGAAGAGAAAACCCCGGAAAAGTCAGTTAGTTTGTGTAAAATTGTGTGTTCAGGAAGTCGGTTTATAAGTATAAGACCTGATAAAAACAACACATGTAATTTTATGCAAAGAGAGTAACAGTACAACCGATTAAAAGCTACCCGATTTATCTCCCTTTGTTGATAACGCCTGTTACACCCACGTTTACGTAAACTTACAAAACGTGTCTTACAGCGATCGTAGTAAATTGCCCTTTTGTGCCGCGTTTGATTGTATTGTAGGGCCATAGATTCTAATACGAGTCTGTCTTCCTTCCCACCACGGTTGATCCCCCCTCCCCCCCTGCATGTAGGGGAAATCTGAGAAATGACAACCCTCTTCAAAATACAGGCATTACACACACACCCCTCCCATAATTTTCAGTTATCTCGTACATGTGGTTACATTTTTGGCTAAAAATCATTGGTAGTTAACCAATGTTATATGCTCATATGCATGTAAAAATTTCTTATCATTTTCTATCACAGGTATAACAAGAGGCCCATGGGCCACATCGCTCACCTGAGTCACCTTGGCCCATATTTAAAGATTTTCTCTATATATTTGCATATAAAACTGTGATCCTTATTGTGACACCAACCTAATCCCAGGGGCCATGATTTTTACAAACTTGATTTTGCATTATGTCAGGAAGCTTTTTTCTTTGTCCCAGTGATTCTTCAGAAGATTTTTAATGATTTTCCCGATATATTTGTATGTAAACCTTTGATCCCCTATTGTCGCCCCATCCTAAACCCGGGGGCCATGATTTTTACGAACTTGAATCAGCACTATGTCGGAAGCTTTCATGTAAAATTCTACTTTCCTAGCCCAATGGTTCTTGAGAAGAAGATTTTTCCTATAAAATTGTTTGTAAAACTTTGATCCCCTTATTATCGTCCCATCCTACCGGAGGGCCATGATTCTAACAAACTTGAATTTGCACAATGTCAAAAAACTTTCATGTAAATTTCAGCTTTTTTGGCCCAGTGGTTCTTGGGAAGATTTTTAAAGATTTTCCCTATACATGTATGTGTATGTAAAACTTCGATCCCCTATTGTGGCCCCATCCTACCTCCAGGGGTCATGGTTTTAACGGACTTGAATTTGCACTATGTCAAGAAGCTTTCATGTAAATATCAGCTTTTCTGGCCCAGTGGTTCTTCATAAGAAAATTTGTAAATGACCCCACCCTATTTTTTGCATTTTTGTGATTATCTCCCCCTTGGAAGGGGGCATGGTTCTTCATTTCTACAAACTTGAAAGCCCATTACTCAAGGGTGCTCTGTGCCAAGTGTGGTTGAAATTGCCCCAATGGTTCTCGAGAAGTCGAAAATGGAAAAAAAAAAGTTTACAGACAGAGGGACAGACGTCGGACAGCAGGCGATCAGAAAAGCTCACTTGAGTTTTAAGCTCAAGTGCGCTAAAAAGGGGTGGGACCCACCTATTCCGACATAATTTGCATTGTACATTTTTTTGTATATAATTATTCGAAGAATTTTATTCAGACACTTTAACTTAACAGACAGTATACTAGTTTATAAATTTAGATGTTTTGAAACTACGCAGATATTCTCGAGGAAGGGGATTGATGCCTCTTTTAACCTCATGACCCCTTTGTGGAAAGTGCCATGAAAATAATACCACATTTGGTATCCTTTTCTTATTATATGCATGTGATAAGTTCTCTTTCTTCCTTTATCATCTTTAATTCCGTGGGGATACGGGTTAGAATAGGTCCTCAGTACCCTAGTCGAAAAAGGTGACATAATAGGGCGGTCCTTCGGATGAGAGTGACAGACCATAAAAACCGAAGCCCCGTGTCAAAGCAGGTGTGGGACGATAAATATCCCTCCCTACTAAAAGGCCGTATGCGTCGAGCATAGGCCTAAATTTTGCAGCCCTTCACCGGCAATGTTGACGTCTCTATATGAGAGAAAGATTCTTGAGCCATATGCAATCAATCAATCAATCAATCATCCTCACTCTTTCAAAACCGCCGCAGGGGTGTAGAGGTAGAGCGTTCATACATGGGCGATTCGTTAGAAGTAAAACGGCAGTTATAGATCAGTCTGCATCCGATATTCTCACAAGTGAGTGGCAGACAAAGAAAATTACAGACAAGCAGGCACAACCACTCACATGGTTACACACTACAGTACTGTACATAGTGTCAGACGAGAGGGGGGGGTGTTAGCGATGTAGTACCCGAATCAGAGGCTGCTGATATAGTATTGAATGAATCTGTAAGTTTTTCAATATACAAACTATGTAGATCTGTACCTAAATTGATCTGCGATCTTCCCAATCCCGCCTAGTCGGTCATGAGCGAATCTCGCTCCTAACTTTCAATGTATCATTATTGAAGCATCATTTTGATTAAAAAGTGTAATCTATATCATTGTTTTATAAAATCGCCAAAGTATACAGCAAATTTAAATCATTAATAAGAGTTCAAAGGGAAAAGGGGGATTTCTCCCATTTAGAGAATTATGGCGCGCCATTCATGTAAAAATTAGTTAAACAAAAGATAATTTTGTTGACTATATATACATGTATAGATATGGTTTTTTTGGGGCTACTGGATCGATAATTTGTTTCTAATCAGTTCTGGAAATTTTAAGTTATTTTATCAAAGTTTTATTTTAATTATTCCTTCAAAGTGTAATTGTCAAAAAGTTTTAATAATATTAAAATTTGTTTATAGGCTATTGAAAATGCACATTTAAAAAAAAAAAATCCTGATTAGAATTTTAGCATATATTTCATAAACAGTCATTTATGCACTAACAAATTCATATACAACATTTTGCATAAGAAATTCAATTTGTTGGGCAAGGCATTAAAACATAATCCCAGGCTAGACAAAATTGGAGTTAGTTGAAGTTGGTGTATTAGCAGTCTGGTGGTAAACCTAATAGTATATTCTGTTCTATTGTTAAGAATTTACAGTATTGATTGAAATTGAGTTCCAATGTTTGCTTTTTAGCTACATCCATTTGGTAACCACAGTGAGAGGGATGAGTTGTGCTATCATCATATGAAGAACCATACCAGGAAGTGCAGAGTTCTTCCTTATAGCCACATGGAAGTTGACTGTTAAAACTAGTTTCTGGATAATAACTCAAGTACTTTGTATTCTATTCAAACCAAATTTGGACATATGGATACATACAAAGAGGGAAGATGTCTATCAATTTTGGGGTCAGAAGGTCAAAGATCAAGGTCACAGTGCATGGAAATTAGAAAATGCTGATGCGGGGGCATATGTTTTACACATTCTGTAGTTATAAATGAATTAGTATTGTATATATGCATATATTATTTATGTTTTCTGATTATTTATCATATAATGAAATAAATATATAGAATTTGTAAATAAGAATTGAAAAATACACATTTTATAACAAATCGTATATTGTTATTGTTTAGAATGTATATCAGTGTAAGAAGGGGGGTGGGGACACAAAATGGTTCAAATCTTTGTTCCAATGCACACTACCCCACACATTTTTTTCATTTAAATTAAGCAAAGTTATGATTCAAATCTACAGTAGTAATTTCAGAAAAAGTTTGATACAGATATTCTCCCTAGGTTGAATTTTTTGATGAAATAGGTCTTCAAATTTGTGTGATATTTTATACAATTATGTTAATTAATACTTGATTTTTTGTAGAATTGGTGATATATTTGATGTAAAAGTTATTGAAATAATCTATTATGATTAATTTTCATAAAATAAAAGAAAGCCAAGATTATTCTGTCCTAATATTTGTTTTATAGTGTGTTTCTTGTGAAAATTGGTGATTTTCATGAAAAAATTAAGTTTCAGCAAAGAGGCAACTTTGAGGGGCTGTAATTCTTTAAAGTCCACACTAACATATTCTTTTTTTATGTTTTAAATGTCTTTCGGATAAAAATGTATCAGTTAAAATGGTTTATCAAAAAAGTTTGATACTTCTGATAAAATTCAAACCAAAAGAGAACATCCTTAAGCTAATTTATCTTTATCCACTGATGCAGTGTGCGCCCTTCAATTTTCTATATTTTACGCAGGATCCTCAGAAAAATGTGGATTACAAATTCGATTCGTGCAACACTTGAAAATTGAACAAAATAATTTGATGTGTCCATGCATGTACTTTAAAGTTATAATCCTTTCTCCTAAATATTAGCAAAATAATACCCAATTGATATTCAAAACGTTTCTATAAAAAGCACTGGCAGTGTCTGTTACTAAATCTAAAAATGTTCCATTTATTGTCTTAATACCCCATAAATCACTAAATTCGTTGATCATATGTGCCCTTTCTCTCATAGAACACCGTTTTACGACTGTCGTAATATTTTTACGGTGAGTTACCTCGTAACAAAACTCGATTAATAGTGGGACGAACAACTCAGGAACTGTACACCGCTTTGCATTTTGTTATTCTTATGACTTCATTTGAAAAAGAGGAGGGTATTGCTTTGCACCTGTCGGTCGTTGTGTACACCAATTCTTGTCTGTTCAATATCTAAAGAACCCTGCGCTTGATTATCACCAAACTTGGTACATTGGATGCCCCTAGAGAGTAGATCACCACTAGCAATTTTCGGGACACAAGGTCAAAGGTAAAATTGGATTTAGTATGATTTTATCTGCTCAATATCTTGAGAATGCTTTGTTTGACAGACATCACACTTGGTACACTGGTTCTACCCACAAAATAGATGACCTGTATCGATTTGAGATCACAAGGTGCAACTGGACATGTAGCAGTGTTTTAACTTATATTATATAATACCATATTTTAATAAACATGAATAGTGCATATTATATTAAAAGCACATTTTATGATTGAAGTCAATATCCCAGATCCACCCCTTTATTTACTTAGTGTAATAGGTGAGTGAAAAGGTTCACAGGTCTTGCTCTTTAATTGGCTGTAGAACTGAGTTTTACTCAGTTAGAATCTTGAGAATTTTTGGTCTGGTTGGTTGTGGTTTTGATTTGGGCAATTTTAGTATCATTGAGCTGATTTGGCATTTTGATTTTGACAAAGACATTTGTAGACCTTCAAATCCAGACCTGATAGTAAGTACTAATTTTATTTACATTTATCTTCATAATATGTATATATAGCTAATATCACTGTTTGAGAGAAGAGTGAAAGTTTAAATATTATGAAGAACAGTAAATACCAATTCAAAAGTTATTTCATTTCAGTACATGTATATGCTTATATTATATCTATGGGTATTATAAGTGTACCTGTATATAGTACTGTAATGATATATTTGTTATAAATAGATTAGAAGCACCCAGGCAGCACTTTGATGTTTGCATGAATTGGGCCTTGTCCCATAGATAGGTAATTAAAAAATATTACCTTTTGTTATATTTAAAACATGTAATTTCAAAGTGTTAGATTATTTGTAATGCAACTGTAAATATTTGAGTAAAGTATATTTTACCATATTTGAATTAAGAGAGATAACTCTTGAGATTGAAATGAACGCTTTATTGATTGTAAATCACTGTTATATTCATTGTTACTATTTTGTCTTTTAGGGCCATTATGTAATCATCATTGTAACCATCATCCTTATCATTATCCTTATTCGTTTTACCATGCAATAAATGACTGTATTGTGAACCCTAAGCCAGGAGCTGGTTATTTCTACATTACAAACCGCCACCCCTACAACCGAAATAAACCATTATCCACTCAATATATTTAGAAACATTTCCTTGACAGACATAAAACTTGATCCTATGACTTGTCCTAAGCAGTAGATGATCCTTATTGATTTTTGAGGTCACGAACAGGCATGGGGTAATCGTAATCAATTATAATCATTACTTTTTTTTTCAAGTAATCGACAGTAATCTGTAATCGAAGATATTTTAATTACTTGTAATCGTAATTTAATCGATTACAGCTAAATTTTGTGGTGTAATTATAATTACTTTAAAATTTTCAATTACTCTACACTAATATATGGTCATTTTGTGAAGTTGGAAATATAGTTTAAGTTCCTGGCAAGTAAAGGTGTTTAAATTAGTGAATCAATGTTGATGACTGTTCATCATAACTTAATAGCCCTAAGGATATAAACAGGTTCACTTGAGTGTACAAATAGAATTCTGTTAACTAGGTTTCCACTATTTATAAATAGTGAAATACAACTGCAGGAGTTTTGTATTCAGTATGAAAATATTCCTTGAAAAAATCACTTCATACTGCCTGATGATTGACCACCATTGGGAAATGTTAAGCTTAAATGTAAGCATTGCCGTTCTTATATATCTGGAAATGTACAAACAACTTCCAACTTTTCAACCCACATCAAGGTAAGCTTTTTATCTCTGAATGTACAATATGTTGTATGTTCGTCTGAGTTCAATATGGTTTGTGGGAGAGGAGAGAGAGAGAAAGGGTTATGATTCTATAATTAAGGTTGAGAGAGAGAGAGAGAGTTTGTAGTTTAATTGTGGAAATTTAGTGTGTGAAAGAAAGATGGAGAAGAAGTTATGATTACATTTTATATACTAGCTTGTCAGAGAATGAGGGAGGTAGGAGAGAGAGACATTGTTTAAAGCTTGTCAGAGAGGGTGGGGATGTTTTTATAGGTTAATTGTTTGTAATCAAGCACAGCAAATCACTACACGAGGGTATGAACTGTGACCTCCATAATGTGTAGCTCCAGTGAGGAGATGTCATTTGTTTTGTTTTTTCTAATAAAACCATCTCCTTTATACATTAATTGGTATTATTTTTCCCAGAGAAAACACAGGAATGAGTTGCTGTGAACAAACAATCCAATTATTTCCAAAACTAAGCCTAACATAGAGGACTTTGTTAAACAAACGTCTATGTAATATGGAACATCAGATACAAAACAAAAAGGAATAACGAATGCCTTAGTGCATTTCATTGCAAACACCATGTACCCATGGTAGATCATCCCTCATTAAGAAAAATGTGAGCATGTTGTACCCAAAGTATGAAATTCCTCCAAGAAAACAATTGTCCACAAAACACCTTGACAAAGTCTACCCTGAAACAGCTCTCAAATTCCAAACTAACATCAGTGGAAAATATTTGCCCAACAGTTGATCTGTGGTCAAATCGACAGATGTATTGCTGATAGGAGTTATGAGATTGATTGCTGTTTGTTATCTACACCTTATTATGAGAGGATTTATGGGTAAAACCGGGCATTTTATCCTCAACTGGAAATTGGCGGCTGTAATGATTGTTTGTAAACGTGTAAAAAGCGTCATACAGGAGAAAAGATTCGACAAGAATATGAAGAGGCTCTAGCAAGTTATGATTTATCTGATAAAGTAAGAAATGTTATTACAGGTAATGCTGCTAACATGAAAATGGCATTACAGTTTTCATTGCCTGGCATGGGTTTCCCTCCGAAGCTGAAGCAAAGAAAGAAGACAGCAATGATGAAGAGAGTGACTCTGAGACTGAGGAAGATGAGAGTACCTATGAGTTTCCGGATGACAATGTTCTGACTCTTGGTCATTGCTATGCTCACACTAGTCAATTGATATACTAGTCAACATCTAAAGGGGGTTATTAAGAAAGCTGCAAATATTGTAAAAATTGTACGAAAATCTATCAATGTATCTAAAAGTTTGGAGAATGAGAATAAATTGCAGGAAGACAATGTAACTAGATGAAATTCACAGACAGTGATGATTCGCTCAGTCCTAACTGGTCCTGTAGAAAAGCTTGCTCAGTGTGGAGCTCCATCGCAACTCTCAACTTATGAAAGGAAGCTTTTTAAAGAACTTTGTTCGATTTTGAAGCCATTCGGGAAGCAACAGTGATGGAGCAAAGAGAGAAATGTGTTTCTGCCAGTCTAGTGGTACCTATCACTTTTGGGTTAAAACACAAATTAGTGGAAATATCAGCAACCTATAACAACACGATGATTGCATCT
>NC_079169.1:22743114-22798114 GCF_947568905.1 Ostrea edulis
TATCAAAGATAGAATAATCACATACATGTATAATTTTAGTTTTGCATAGTCTTTTGGAACAGTATCTTTGAATTAGTGAGTACAACTTTTAAGCTCATACTCCAGATTTCTGTCATATAATGTTTGAAGATGTAAATATTATTTAATTTCCAAATTAAATGCTGTTTCCAGTGGTTTATAAAACCACTTGAAATAAATAGTTTCCAGGTTTAAAACACAGAATTATTAATGTTTCATTACCGCTAAACGGGAATTTGGTTGCAAATGAATAGAAAGTCCATTTTTTTTCTGGGATAAAATTAAGAAATTTTATCAAAAAATTATCTCCCTTTGTGGAATTCTCCTGTGGAGGAAGAATCACCGAGGAAAGCAGAGCAGAAGACAACAACATGGATAATAGTGTTGGAAGGAATAATTTTGGTGAACATTGTAAGGAAACAGGATACTTTTTACTCTAAGACTGCAATAAGGATACCTCAGCTCACCTGAGATTTTTAAAATGTGAAGCAGACGTACGAATTCCAGAATCATTACTGATTCTTAACCGTGCTGGTATACATGGGCTTATGCGGTCAAACTTAACCAGTCGTGTGTGTGCTAAACATAGACAAGAACTTAGGATTCAGTGGAAACGGAAAAAAGAACATGCTCTCATCCATTACATGACCAATCTTTATCTTTATCTGGCACAATTGCGAGGGGGGGTGTGTGACAAGTATCCAAAGCAGAGAAATATGGCTCAAGCTAAGCACACATGTCCCAATTGGTTCCGGTAAGGTTTTTACTAAGAGGAATATGCCATTACATTTCTTATATTAACCAGCATGTAACAGATATTGAAATAATATAGGCATATAAATTACTTGTACATGAGTTTGTAATGATTATACACCTATTTGAAACTCATAAGATCTCTATTTACTCAGTGTAATTGTTATAATGAATAGTGATACAAAACAATGTGCTTATACAGTATATTCACTTTTTGTAAATATTGTGAATCATAGGTGTTTGCAGACGATGCATAGAGAAACACAAAAATGTTCTTCTAAAGACTGATGTGAAGGAGGATTTGAAAGGTAAGGTGTACATAAATGTCAAGAAATTCTGACATTATTCTGAATGATATATGATAGCATGTGAACTGAATTGAATGGAAGGAAATAAATCACAAATTCAGGCGCAGGATTTTCAGAAGAATATTGAATTTTGGTCCTTTACATTTTTCAAATTAAAAAAAATTGAAGAACTGATTGAAGGAAAGTATGTGCATTATCAATGTATCTGTATAGTTTTATGTTCTAGAAGAAATTTATTCTATAAATTTAATAAAGTCTAAAATAATTTTAAAATAAACTATGGGGAAAATGTCAATAAAATTTTTGTATGAAACATTTATGGAATGCCTCAACCTGATATGACATGACTGATTATATGATTTGGATTTTAGCATGTAATATTCTCCATATACATGTGTATTAAAAACATGAAAATGTACACGCAGTTCCGTGTAAAAAAAACACCCGTCTACTGCAACAACAATTATTTGTGCTTCTTGTATAGAATATCTCAAATCTGAGCAATTTCGTCTGGCTTTACTCTACGTTTTCCTCATATTACGTGTAGAAAATTGCACATTTGTACGCAGATCTTTCTCTAAACTCTGTAACGTAGCCATTTATTTGGTTTATTGACGTGCTTAATGTACATGTATAACGATCATATTTCATATCTATTAAATGGATAGTGCAATTTTTATAATCATGATATTATTTTGAAGGTTTTATTAAATAAAAATAAGCCACCACAGAAATTTGCAAAATGTTGATTGATTACTGATGGATTCATTCCACTTTGAATTTACGATGAAGAGTAAGAGCATGAAGGTTTTATGAAATAAAAATAATCCACCATAGGGATCTTTAAAATTTTGATTGATTACTACTTGGTGTATTTCACCTTGAAAAGTAAGAACAGGTTCTGTTAAAATATCCACAGGGTCTTCTTATCAATTTTGTTCTCAATCTATATATAAATATCTAACAAGGAATGACTCGAAAATAGGACACCGGTTGTAAACAAAGCTAAAAAATCACCTTTAATTTAGTTCAAAGAAAACTGTTCGAATCTCCCTATCCAAGTGGTGTTAAACATCTCCTAAAATAGTCCAACGTAGTCTTATCCTTTCATATTTAATTTAATGAGTTATAGACAAAAATAATTCAAGCTCTCTGCATTGTCGCCGATCACGCACAGGAAAAGATAACTCCTGCAATGACGCTAACTTCCAGCGTTCGGAAACTCTCTGGAGTGTTTATATATAGAATGAAAAACTCAGATTTTTTTGTTGTTGCGCAAATGACGGTAAGCGAGAACTTTTTTCTTAGGTAAATGATATTTTATTTCAGCCTGATTTTAAATGCAGTGTGCAACTCTCCCGTCTATAAAACTCATTAAATCAAATATGAAAGGATTGGACTACGTTAGTTTTATTGCAGGAGTTATCTTTTCCTGCACGTGATCGGCAACAATGCAGACAACTTAAATTATTTTTTACTAAAAAACTGATTAAATATGAAAAGATTGGACTACGTTGGACTTGTTTTAAGAGATGTTTAACGCCCTTTGGATAGGGAGATTCGATCTGTTTCTTGGAACTAAGGTAATTTTGAGCTTTGTTTACAACCGGTGTCCTATATGTTTAGCATAGACCGCCAACTCTGTGGCGGGAAAATATGTTCCTAGTTTAGCAGCGCCCTCATCGGGATGTATAGAAAGCGAAAACTTCCTGTAATATAGATTTTATACATTTGTAGAGCGATTGTTGACGTGTCGATCTAATAAACTTTCAAAAACAATTGAATATGGCGTGTATAACATTTTTGAGGAATCGCCAGACTGGAGAAAATACCAATGATGCAAGGTGAAGATAACGAACAGTGATCAATCTCATAACTCCTACAAGCAATACAAAATAGATAGTTGGGCAAACACGGACCCCTGGACACACCAGAGGTGGGATCAGGTGCCTAGGAGGAGTAAGCATCCCCTGTTGACCGGTCACACCCGCCGTGAGCCCCATATCCTGATCAGGTAAACGGAATTATCCGCAGTCAAATCAGTGTGCCAAGAACGGCTTAACAATCGGTATGAAACACGTCAGACAGCATTTGACCCAATGCGAGGTTGTATTGACGAACTAGATCGTTATAACGACCATAGAATTTGCGAAATGCTGACTTCAATCGAGACTGTTGAAATCCCTGTACCATCAACTTGTTTGTCAGTAGCTTACCTCGATTTAAAAACTGACTATACCCAGAACAAGCTCTTGCATATCGAATCAGTTGAGATATATAAACACCATATGCAGGTGATAATGGAATATTGCTACATAAATGTGGGAAGTTGACGATAGAGAAGCTGAAATCATCCCGTTTGTCATACAGTTGAGTTGTCAGTTTGCCGTTAATGTCTACTTTCAATAAAATATCTAAGTATGAAGCAGAAGTGGACGACTCTGTGGTGTCCTTTATTTCGAGCTCACAGGGATATATCAAATCGACATATGAATGAAAGCTATCATTGTTAATAGACAAAACGTCATCGATATATCTAAAAGTCGAATTGAAGGTCACAGCGAGATATTTTTTCTTCTCACGTAGAAGTTTTTGAATAAATTCTGCTTCATATGAATATAAAAACAGGTCAGCTAACAAAGGAGCACAATTCGTGCCCATGGGAATTCCAACAGACTGTTGGAAGACCTGATCACCAAAGACCACGAAGATATTGTCAATGATGAACTCTAGCATATTTTTTATTTCAACTTCAGAGTACTTGTGCGTGGAATCAGAGTGGTGTTTAACAAAGTAAGTTTTTGAATGACTGATCACTAGATATGAATATTTTCGTTTTCCGTTTTTGTTGAAGAAGCAACTGTCTATGATGTCAAAAAGTCTAGTCTTTAATTTATCGTGAGGAATGGTCGTGTATAGTGTTGAAAAGTCATAGGTTTTAATGCTATTGATTTGGGAAAAATTCTGTGATTTCAAGTTTACTAAAAGTTCTTTAGAATTTTTTAGAATCCACATTTGATTAACACCACTTCTGGCATATGTAGTCGCACAGTAAGTTTGAAGTTTCTCCTTCACAGCTGTTAACATTTTCAAATGTTCATGGATTGTAATAAAAAGCCTGATTAATATACCATCCATGCAGAAGTACAGGTAGCAGTATTTGAGTATGTACACATATATCCTTAAAAATTGTAATGTTATACAGTGTATGTTGTAGTTTTTTAATTAAAAGTTTATTATAAATTTTGAATATATTGAATTTTAGCCGGAATTTTAAAACCATGTTAGAAGACTGAAACTTCAACTAAAGATCGAATGGATAGTGTCATACAAGACAAAAATGTTACACGAAAAGTTTCGGCACATATTCATTGAATACTTTATTTTGTTGAATAAACTAGCCTAAGGCATGATTTATTAATTAAATGCAAGTGTTAAAACAGTCTGATTATTCCCCCTTTCTCCTAACACTTGTCGAGAGTCGTGTATTAATGTTTTTAAGAATTTTACATCACTTCGATAAAAATGAATATTAATCTAAAATTCATACTCAATTCTTAAATTTGATATTTTCCATAAATTTATCGAAATACTTGTTGCTCTATGTGCAGAGTAATAAAACAGGAGGAAGCCGGAAGGGGGGGGGGGGGTTATCGCATAATAAGTAGGCTAGCTTTTTATTAAAGTTTCCCCATGTATCATTAATAAAGATTTTGATAAATAATTTTAGAAGCTGTCACAATGACATTGCACTGTTTGGACAACTCATTGATCCGAAATACACACGTTAGAGTGATACATCATGAGGGGATCAAATAAATTCTATAGCTTCCGGTCGCCAAGAACAGCAATATTTACTCCTTTCGACTCTTATCTAAGAACTCTCCAAGTCCATTTCAAAATATTTTATTTTGTTTCTCATAAATTAGCTGTAGTCTGAAAACATATGAAACAAGATGTGTTTGTGAAACATAAATGCTCCCGATAATGGCCAATTCCAAAGATGGCCAAGGTAACATATTTTGATACCAGTAGA
The DNA here is from genome assembly GCF_947568905.1 of Ostrea edulis. Taxonomy (NCBI): domain Eukaryota; kingdom Metazoa; phylum Mollusca; class Bivalvia; order Ostreida; family Ostreidae; genus Ostrea; species Ostrea edulis. Next base: position 22,748,230 of record NC_079169.1, read on the forward strand.
AAGATCTTGTCACAAAAAATGCTCATGTACAGTATGAAAGCTCTATTATTTACCATTTAGAAGTTATGACCAATGTCAAATTTTTAAAAGTAGGTCAAATGCCAAGGTCAAAAGGTTTAGTACCCACGGAAAAGGTCTTGGCACAAGGAATATTCATGTGAAATATCAAAGCTCTAGCATTTTCTGTTCAAAAGTCATCAGCAAGGTTAAAGTTTCAGACAGAATTACGGAATGGCAGACAGGGTAAAAACAATATGCCCCCGATCTTTGATCTCGGGGGTATAAAAATAATGATTCGAAATTCACTGGTTAGATTCCAACATTGTACGAACTATTCTGCTAGGTAAGGGGATACAATCCCCCAGTGTATTAATTTATTTGAAAGGGTGGCATAGTTAAATTCCTGTGTCTGTATTTTCTTTGAAAACAGTATTTTCATACAAATGAAGTCGCTTTATATACATCCCGGTGAGGGCACTGAAATCGCAAGGAGAAACCTTCAATAGAAATCTAAGGATGATATCACCAGTAGGCGGTCCCTTTCTTTTACGTCTATGTTTCGAGTTATCCCTTGTTAGATATTTATACCCCACGCAGTCCCTTTTTTTCAGCGCAACTCTTCTGAGACAGCTCAACAGAATTTTGTGAAACTTTGTAGGTAATAAGGACACCCTGTGTAGATGTGCATATTCCCAGGAAATTCTGATTCAATAATTTTTCTGGGAGTTATGCCCCTTTTGAACTTAGAATTTCAAGTCCGTCTGTCCTGTTCCTGTCAGCACATTTCCTCTGAGACCGCTCAACAGAATTTCATGAAATTTTGTAGCTAATAAGGACACACTGTAGATGTGAATACATGTATTTCCAGGAAATTCTGATTCAATACTTTTTCTGAGAGTTATGCCCCTTTTGAATTTAGAAATTCGAGCCCCTGACCTGTTCTTGCAGTAATACATAGCATTACCATTCATTTTGTGAGGCATTGCCAAGCAATGTTGGAGCGTGGGGTATGTACGCTAGCTCACTTCTGCTTTTTCCCCCCATTGTATATAGATTGAGAACAAAATTGACAAGAAGCCCCCGGTGAGAAAAACAAATTTTGAAATATGTTCTGTGTTACAGGATCAGGTAAATCCATTGCTCATATGTTGGTAAATAAAATTTCAGAACACCATTTTTTTTGTTTATTTTAAAATTTTCAGTTAAAAATGTATAAATGTGCGGAATTCATCAGAGAGAGAGAGAGAGAGAGAGGTGATTTTTTTTTATCATTCATAAAACTGCAAGCATTTACTAGTATAGCCTTGCGCAAGTGTTCCATACATAAATTATAGTGTACCTCGTGTCGACTCGTGACTCATCTGAAAATATTAAGGCATTTAATTTCAAAATACATTTATTTACTTGTAAGACTGTCACTGGCAAAAGTTTTCATATTAAACACTGCTACTTTTACATAAAGTTAGAATAGTTTTAACGAAAAGATGGCTTTAAAAGTGCAATGTTCTTAATTCAGCATTGATTTGCTTCCTCGTGGTTTATACAGAGCATGATTGATATTCATTTGACAAAAACATCGAAGTCCCGCGACGAACAAACGGAGACTTAAACCATTTAAGACAAAGATTGATTATTCCAAACCTTTAGGAGACTAATCCATCAAACCCTGGTCACTAGTCAAAATCAATATATAAATTGAGAAGAATGATTTTTAGCAACATCACAGATAAACGAACACAGCGGATTTTCATAATTATCTTGTAAAAGGAAGGGGAAACTCGACACAATGTGTGTCAACTGTCATAGAACCGGATTATCATTCATGAAAAATGGTGTGAGTGATATGTAATTTTGTTGGTTTCCGTCTGTTGTGTGGCGAAAAAGCTTTTTTTCGTGATGTGTATTGAACTTTTAACAAGGCATATTCATAATCTGCAGATGATAAAGTCTGGTATCACCATATATACATGTAATGTACTTGTTGATCTCCATGGCAATGACCCATCTGTAACAAAATTCCTGTTGACTCAAGGAGAGAGGTCAAATATGATTTAGCCTCAAGGGATGGGACTCCCAAGCGTTCTTAAGAATTAGAACTATTCGTTGAATGAAAGGGTTGGGGGTTACCCCCAAACCCACATGTTGCAAAATTCATTTTCTCTCAAGGAACAAGTAACATATGGTCCTGAAACAAGTTAACATGAGGTTTAGGAACAAGTTAATATAAGGTTTAGGAACAAGTTAATATATGGTTTAGGGGCAGTGCTTTAACTCAGGGATTTCATTTGTTCTCAAGATGCATGTATATGACCATTCCTGAAATGAACGGTTGGGAAGGGGCCCTGGTTGGTTGGTTGATTTTCACTCGTATGTCATCAGCTTTAGGTAAAGGGGTTATTTGACGTGTCAACGCCTGCTCGCAACATTACCATCGTTTTAAGGTCATACCCGAAAGACCCCTGGTTGTCACTTTAAAATGTCGAGTGTTTGGCAAAGGAACAATCACTACCTATACTATATTTACGTCTTAGGTTTGACGCGGCCATGGCACGAGCGGGACTCGGAACTCACGACCTCCCGGTTACGAAGAGAAACGATCAACCACTGAGCTACGCCGACCAATGGATAGCTCCTGGAACCTGATCCACATTCAATTTGCCTTGGGAAGAAATGGTCCTTGTATCATGATTTTGAAAAAAAGTTTCCAATGAGCATGGTACATGGGGATTTGATTTTTCCAATGTAGATTTTACTTCGTTAACATTAGGGGACAATTTGTAACCTTATATGAGCTGGTGACCTTGATGAAAGGTGAAGATAACGAATAGTGATCAAACTCACGACTCCTTTGAAGGGTGAGGGTAACGAACAGTTATCAATCTCATAACTCCATTAAGCAGTACAAAATAGAGAGTTGGGCAAACACGGACCCCTGGGCACACAAGAGGTGAGATCTGTTGCCTAAGAGGAGTAAGCATCCCCTGTCGACCGGTCACACCCGCCGTGAGCCTTGATCAGGTAAACGGAGTTATCCGTAGTCAAAACCAGTATTAAATGTGTTTTGAATTATGGGAATGTGTTTGATTCATATACAAACTTACAATAAGATATCTAGAGTGCATTAGCCTAAGAAAACATTGTTTTCGGTATTTCTGTCTCAAATTATAATTGAACTTTGAAGCAAAATAAAATGTAGAAATAAATTCGACACACCTCAGGTATATCCAGGCGTCCGTGTTTGCCCAAGTCTCTATTTTATATTACTAAATCTAACATTAAAAGAACCAAACATAAGCCTATAATTATTCAAATCTAAAATATTACCTTATTAGTGTTTGTCACACACAAACTGACTAAGTTGACAATATTTTTCTGTACACGACGCATGGTACCAGTCTTCATATCGAGTACATCTATCCAGTCCTCATTGTAGGAATCTTATAGTACCCACCTTAGCAGGTACAACACTTATCAGTATTCCGTTCTTCGTGGATGGCAGTGTTACAAGGATATTTTCATTTGCTGTACCATTTGACAGACAACAAACATAGTACACTGGTACATTGTAAGGAGTAGATTTTTAGGTCACATGGTCAAAAGTCAAGGGTCAAACTAGACATAAAACGATACGGTCTTGAGAACCCTTTGCTTGACACCAAACTTGGTACAATGGTACATCCTATGCAGTAGATAACCCCAGTGATTTTGATGTCACATGGTTAAAAGTCAAGAGCTGGACACAGGAATATGCTGTCCGCTCAATATCATGAAAACCCTTGCTTGACAAACATTAAACTTGGAACACTGATGCATTGTAAGGACCCCTATGTATTTTGAGTTCACATGGTCAGGATGATAATGTCCGCTCAATATCTTGAGAACTCTTCGCTTGACAGACATCAAATTTGGTAAACAGGTCCATCCTAAAGGAGTAGACGACCCATTAGTGATTTTGAGTTCACATGGTCAGAGGTCGAAGGTCAAACTGGGCATAGGAAGATACTATCCGTTACCCTCTGATTGACGGACATCAAACTTGGTACACTGGTACATTCTACATGTAATGGAGCAGATGACCCCTATTGATGTTGAGGTCACATGGTCAAATGTCAATCCACTCTGGACATAGTAAGATATTGTCCGATCAATATTCTGATAATCCTTTTTTGACAGATACTGGTGCATCATAAGAAATAGATGGCTCATATTGATTTTAGGTTCACATGGTCTAAAGTCAAGGGTCAAACTGGCTGTAATATAGTATAATTTCCTTTATCTTAAGAATCATTTGCTTGATTGACACCGTACTTGGTATATTCTAAGGAGTATATAATCCATATTGATTTTTAGGTCACTTGATCAAGGGTCAATCCACTCTGGACATAAAAAGATGCTGTCTGCCCAATATCTTGAATTGTTTTGGCACTATTATCAATTAAATTATGCATGTGTATAACCCTTTTTGATTTTACACCACGGGGTCATACATGTTTTACAAACATTTCTTGTTCAATAGTGTCTGTTTCCAGAAGCTCATAGACGTTTGGAGATGAGATGAGGTTTCATTGCAATGCACTATGCATGTGTATGCACTCATTACAAAGAGGGCTAGACAAAGACAGTTGAACATATTTATTGATAAACAAAGAGGAAGAGTATTCCTCGCATAAAAATAAAGTCCCGCCTCCTCCATATTAAAATTCTCATTTTGATAAGGCGATGGATACCATAAGAGCATTTAAATTAGAACAAATGTCCTTATCCCTTCAATTATGAACAATCTGTATGGAAAGACCACCTCTGAAATTTGGCATCGATGCTTTGGAGATAAGCAAAATATCAAAATGATTTCTGTAGCAAACAATATGGATCAAGAAGTTTCCAATTTAACTGTTATAGAGCAGCAACTCATCTGTAGGATAAATATACATGTACATCTGCTAAATCGTGGCGGAATAGTTTCCTGTGCTCACTGTGTTACTTAATAAACGGGTCAAACCACATAAAATTAATATCATTAAGGTGAAAAAGCAAGGCAAATTTATACAAGCAAGAGTTTAGGGCACTCGGATTCAAAATTTAACATGCATTTTTATGGTTAAAATAAAAAAATAATGCATATTCTGATATTCACATAAGTACTAAACGTTTACAATCTCTCCCAGAAGACGTGGAGTTACGAGACATCACTACACTACAATATGCAGACAAAGCTAGTCACACAAATAACCCCGGGCCGGCATCAGAACAAACAGAAATACATGTGTCGGAGGGCTACACTAATGCGAGTGCACTACTGCCAGATTCCAACTTAAGTATGCGAAATCATATTATTGGGGACAATCGTAGGGAAATATATATACATTGTAAATAAGCCGGGAACAATTACTATTCCCTGGCCAACAAGATATACTATCCCCATGTAAGAAGTCACAACTCAATTTTTTTTTCTACTTTAGCCTTATCCTGCCCCTTTCCCATCTGGTACTGATTACATCAACAAACCACTTACATGATCTTCGATGGGAGGCTGGGCTGATCATTTACTATGATCTAGTGATTAAAGATTTGCAAACCATCAATATTTCAAATTTCTTCAGCACAAAATGATCGTAAGAAAAAGGACCCTAGACAACAGCAGTATCATTGTAAAACAAAACCTTCACAGTGAATGATTTGAAAAAGCTTTTTGAAAACGGAGATGCTTCTATTTGTCAAGCATTTTTGTATTTTGGAGGGAATTTAAGAGGAACACCACAATACTGGCGGAGAAAAGTTCAAGAAAATTAACGGCTTTAGTATGGAATGGGTCTGCCGTCTTTTTTGCAACTAGCAGTTATGCAGAATTCAACTCAAGCCCCCTTAAAACATTACTTTCCACATGTTAAAGAAACAACTGGCTCAATTATAAAAAAAAAACCCATCCCGTTGGAATTTCACATATTACAGCACAATATTTCAACCTAAAGGAACTCAATCATATTTTTAAAATGTCATAGGTCCTGTCTGTGGTGTTAACACATACTGAGTACATCCTCAAGAACTTGCCAAATCTAGGGGAATGGTTCATTGGCATGGTATCTGTTGAAGGTCAGACAAACAGCCCCATCATTTGCTGCATGAAGCCATTGTCGATGGTCTCTTTGAAGAACAATATGCTGAGATGATTCCAGACACATCAACACTGTCCAACCGAAGTGAGTACAAACAATTCTGTATATCAAATTGTAATGATGTAGTGCACATTTTTTATGATGGCGGACCAGACTATGATTGGAGTGAGACGTTCAGTATACAAAAGGGTTTCGCGAAGAGTCGTGTGGCAAATTAGAGAGTGCTACCAGTGTCATCCAGGATCTAAATATTCCTCATGTACACCTCACCTATCAACTTTTAAAATTCGTTAAAATATTATTAAATTTTGCAAACAAGACCGAAGATTAATTATAAGCCTCTTAGAATGATAATTTCCGGTACAGCTGGTTCCGAGAAATCTTTCCTCATGAAATGCCTTGTGAAAGCAATTCTCATGTACAAATCAGTTCAAATTTTGTGTCCAACCAGCAACAGTGCCAATTAGATTTCAGGCGTTACATTACATGGGGATTTCTTATTTTCTTAAGTATTCACACAAAACCAAGGAAAAGAGGTGACTGTACCAGATGGTTCGCTGTCAGAAACATTCCAAGACAGCTATTCTTACCTCCATGTAATTCTACATTTAGTCGATGAGAGGAATTTAATTTAATGTAAATTAGGTATTGGGGGCCTATTCTAACCCGGATTCCCACGGGATGCGTTAGCACAATAAATAACTCACACACATACGCGACAGGCATTGGCACGCTAAAGAACCCTTATTGCTACGGCCTTGAGCGCTAAGCATAGGTCTGAATTTATGACACTTCACCAACAGCTGGTGACGTCTCATTATGAGTGAAAACATTTTCGAGAGGTACGTAAAACAAACAATCAATCAAAAACATATAACCAAGGTTAACAATCCTCCGCTATGTATTACGAGGAAAGCCATATCAGGAAAAGAGCTCTCCGAACATGCGTCTCTATGTATTACGAGGAAAACCATATCAGGAAAAGAGCTCTCCGAACATGCGTCTTGGCGAGATATCAAACTGAACTTGAGCAGTTACAATCCATTAAACAAGAATTTTCAGAATAAACCAAAAATCCCAAAAGCAGCAAAGTCAGAAATGAAAATAACAATAAGAAAGGGGCATTTTTTTTTTTATTATTTTTTTTTTTTTTTAAATATAAATTTGGAAATCTTAACTGAATTTTGTCTTTTTATTTTTCGCAATCGTGTCTCGATTCTTATTTTAATGCACTGTTGAACACTTTAATTATTATTTTCTGCTGGAAAATATGGCTCATGCTTGATGTGTACTAGTAATACAGAAAAATTACCATACTTATTTCCATTGCCGCGATCTCGTGAACTTTTGACATCGTGTTTAAACCCTTTTCTCATGACGCCAATCAATTTCAATACATCGATATGAATCATGAAAGTCTTCTGCAAGCTAAAGTAAAAGCTTATCACCGAAAATATCATAATATTATGACAATTTCATAAAAGCTCTGGGAATTTATTATTGTGAAAATGGACAGCTAAACAAATCAATGTGGAATAATGAATTAACTTTGATATAGTTCATTGCCTGCCATCTGTTGAATATGTATATGACTTCATCATTCACGAAAATCATGAACGCTCTTACATCCATGTGCTCACCTGCTGTAAGTAGATCGGCGTCTGAACTGCTAATGTTGAGAATAGTAAAACCGGGGAAGTAGCCAATGGGGATGGATCGTATTTATTACAATATTCTGTTCAAAGGAACCCCTAGTTAGTTAACGTAAACAATAAATTCAATTGCAACACTTCCAAACTCTCTGTATTCGTACAAGGATCGTATGAATTTTTTTTAAATAAATGAACTCGTTATGAAACAAAATTTGATTTAGATTTTCAGTTGAACACGCAGTAAATCTAATATCATTAAACATATCAAATGCGTTTTAGTAATACCGAAAAATATAAGGTCGCTGTATTTATTCAGCGACTGCAGTCTTTAATAATCCAATCAACCTAATTGATATATTGCCGATGCCGTTATAGAGCATCCTGCATGTGCCTTATATTACAGTAATTAACATACCCAACTGGTCACGGTAGTTTCGTAACCGGAAGGTCGTGAGTTCGAGTTCGAGTCCCACTCGTGCCACGACCGCGTTACCCCCCCCCCCCCCCCCCCCCCCCCAGATGTAAATATACATTTGTACTGAGTGTAGGTTATTTAAAAGTGAGAATTACGGGTCTTTCGGATAAGACCTTAAGGAGAGATGCTACACCAGAGAAATTTGATACGGATGAAAAGTGGAGGCATGCACAACAATTTTGAAATTGAGAAGTTTCATATTCACTTTAATTAGTTTTAAAAAAAAAATGCAGTTTTAGTACGCGATCTACAGTTCAGCTGTTGACATACTAACCTACTCTGGTAGGCGATATATTTTGAAATTTTAAACGAACTTGGCATTAATTCCACTTATGGTTATCGTGCATATACTCCAACTGCCCTTTCAAAAGATGAAATTCTTCAAAACCATGTTTCAGTTTTAGATACATTTAATATCCCAGTCAATGGGTCGAATGAATATGAGTTACCGTACCTATACTGGATTCCTAAACTACATATAAACCCTTACAAAGATACATTGCTGGATCCAGTAAGTGCTCTACCAAGCCTCTATCTTTGCTCCTCACAAAAATATCAACAGCTGTGGAGGAGAAACTTCAAACTTACTGTGCGACTACATATGCAAGAAGTAGTGTTACATTGTAATCAAATGTGGATTCTAAAAAATTCTAAAGAACTTTTAGTAAACTTGAAATCGCAAAACTTTTCCCAAATCAATAACATCAAAACCTATGATTTTTCAACACCATATACGACCATTCCTCACGATAAATTAAAGACTAGACTTTTTGACATCATAGATAGTTGCTTCTTCAACAAAAATGGACAAAAAAATTATTCATATCTAGTGATCAGTCATCCAAAAACGTACGTTGTTAAACACCACTCTGATTCCACGCACACGTATTCTGAAGTTGAAATAAAACAAGTATGCTAGAATTCCTCATTGACAATATTTTCTTGGTCTTTGGTGATCAGGTCTTCCAACAGTCTGTTGGAATTCCCATGGGCACGAATTGTGCTCCTTTGTTAGCTGACCTGTTTCTATATTCATATGAAGGAGAATTTATTCAAAAACTTCTACGTGAGAAGAAAAAATCTCTTGCTGTGGCCTTCAATTCCACATTTAGATATATCGACGACGTTTTGTCTATTAACAATACTAACTTTCATTCATATGTCAATTCGATATATCCCCGTGATCTCGAAATAAAAGACCACAGAGTCGTCCACTTCTGCTTCATACTTAGATATTTATTGAAAGTAGACATTAACGGCAAACTGACAAGTCAACTGTATGACAAACAGGATGATTTCAGCTTCTCCATCGTCAACTTCCCATATTTATGTACATGGCACACTGATTTGACTGCGGATAACTCCGTTTACCTGATCAGGATATGGGGCTCACAGCGGGTGTGACCGGTCAACAGGGGATGCTTACTCCTCCTAGGCACCTGATCCCACCTCTGGTGTGTCCAGGGGTCCGTGTTTGCCCAACTATCTATTTTGTATTGCTTGTAGGAGTTATGAGATTGATCACTGTTCGTTATCTTCACCTTGCATGTAGCAATATTCCATTATCACCTGCATATGGTGTTTACATCTCTCAACTGATTCCATATGCAAGAGCTTGTTCTGCGTATAGTCAGTTTTTTAATCGAGACAAGCTACTGACAAACAAGTTGATGGTACAGGGGTTTCAACATCTTCACAAGTCAAGGGTTATTGATTCGTTACCTCACACCAACCCTTGACATCAGTCGCTATTTAAAAGTTGGGCTCGAGAAGAACGATGACGCAGTACGCTAAAATTAATCAGCCAATGGGATTTCTTGTTTCAGATGAAAGTTTGGTAAGGGAATAAACAGAAAGTAAAAAATGGCGTCCGTTGACGAAAAGATCAAATCGATCATTTGACTGAAAACCAAAAGCTTTCGATATCATGTATCAGAGAATGAAAAGATGTTTTTATTGGGACTAAAACCGGCAGTGGTAAATCGCTATCTTACGAAGTTCTTCCCATTATTTTGGACAATTTGTTAAAACATAGTCGACAAACGTACTTCGACAATCCATCATTTTCATTCGGCTCATAGCCCAAACCCTCGTCTAATTGTTTCTTCAAGCAAAACGAACTCCCGAAAATCAATCAACGGCATCTGTCTTGTACTAATTGGCCACAAATTCTACACCATAATACCGTCGCCATGCGTGTTTACTGTTTAGTTTTGTTTTCGACCGATTGTGAAAGCCGTTGTCTGATTGGTTTGCAGCTTCAGGCTGCAAACCAATCATATTGCTTCTTCTCGAGCCCAACTTTTAAATAGCGACTGATGTCAAGGGTTAGTGCGAGGTAACGAATCAATAACCCTTGACTTGTGAAGATGGGGTTTCAACAGTCTCGATTGAAGTCAGCATTTCGCAAATTCTATGGTCGTTATAACGATCTAGTTCGTCAATTTAACCTATCATTGGGTCAAATGCTGTCTGACGTGTTTCATACCGATTGTTAGGCCGTTCTTGGCACACTGATTTTGACTACGGATGACTCCGTTTACCTGATCAGGATATAGGGCTCACGGTGGGTGTGACCGGTCGACAGGAGATGTTTACTCCTCCTAGGCACCTGATCCCCCCTCTAGTGTGTCCAGGGGTCCGTGTTTGCCCAACTATCTATTTTGTATTGCTTATAGGAGTTATGAGATTGATTACTGTTCGTTATCTTCACCTTTCATAGGGCTTACGGCGGGTGTGACCGGTCGACAGGGAATGTTTACTCCTCCTACGCACCTGATCTCACCTATGGTATATCCAGGGGTCCGTGTTTGCCCAACTCTCTGTTTTGTATTGCTTATAGGAGTTATGAGATTGATCACTGTTCGTTATCTTCACTGTTCATACAATCAATCAATATACTATGACGTCAGACACACAACTCCTGAAGTGATTCATCTTTATTAATTTTCAAACTTTGATTTGAACGTGCAATTTTTAGTAAATAAAATGTTATTAAACTTAATATTGTGTTTTACGATAGACAAAATACAGGTACATCGATTTTTAAAAGTAAGAATATTGAAGCTCGGGTCGAAAACGTTGATGACTCGAGATTAGACAATTATCGACGTTTTAGGGTGAATACGTTCTTAACTAGTACAATATATGAATATTGCACTTCGGCGGTTGCTAAAGCATTGTATTGAATGTCAATAATGAGTTTGATATATGATTGAATAATGTAAAACGTCGTAACCAACTGATAGACCGTACGAAGTGATTTACCACATTGAGTTAAGTCGATAGTACAATATTTATAAGCGAAAGTTATTAAAAATGCAAGGTTTTATTGGCCAACCAAAAAATAACCAATTGAACATTCTAATTTGGGAATGCGTAATTCATTTCTCCGATGTTGGAAATATCAGATGTTATATTCACCTCGTAAGCAAGCAAAGTGGAATATAAAGTGCTTTTTCTAGTTTGTAGAATCTCAACCAATCAGAAAGTTTGGGAATTACTCAACCATATAATAAGACGTTTTCCTGCCTCGTTCTAATATCACTTACATCCCATGGCAGTAACAATATATTTTATATATACACGTACAACAGAAACCAGCATTTATGTCATATGAATGGATGATATTGTACTGTAAATTGCAATGTCTGAAGCAGTAAAAGGGTCTAATGTAGTTATATGCAGACTTGAATATACTTAAATGATATACTTGTATTAAATAGTTTTCTCAGAAGCGCCATCATGATCATGGGACGTCAGTGAGAAATGTCACATTTTACGTCAGCTTATAATATTCCAAGAATATGACATTCAGGGTAAACACGAGCCCTAGAAACACCTGAGGTTGCATCACGTGCGGCATCAGGTGCCTATTAAGGAGTATAATTTAAACTCATCTTGCCATGAAGACGAATATACATGTACAAGGGTGAACAGAAAGTTGGTGAATCTTTTTAGGGAAGCTCAAAGTAATCCCGGCTTTATTTACCCCTGCAGTCCTACTGTGTACTGTCGTCCATTTAAGATCTCACTTTCTCTCCACTAAGGTTAGCTTTCAATCCGCTATAACCAGTCTATCCGGATTTCTAAGCCCAGCGTATCAATATTAATAGTGTCCATCATGACTCTTGTGACGGAGAGGACAGACGCTGCAAAACTGAACTCTTGGCGTTCTTTTGAGAATTTTCACTCGTCACCACCTGTAGGTGAAGCGCTATGCATGCTGCTCAAGATGATAGGACAATTAGGATTCTTTGTCTCTATCGTGTTTACCGGTAGATTTCTTGGTATTCAAACTAATTTGCTAACCCATCCCATTTTATTTTAACAATTTGCGATCAAGAGTTAGAATTAAAATAAGAGAACTTCTACTTTACGTATTTTTGTCCAGTTCAGAAGTACATATTAGCTAGAATTAATGTGAATTCTGGTTCAGTTGCGCTGATTTTAACGCAATCAAACTCGATACGCTAAACGAATTACAAACATATATTACTACCTCAAACTCGATACGCTAAACGAATTACAAACAGATAGTACTACCTCTAACTCGACAATGCCATTATCCACACTCCATTTTTACGACTTGCCATAAGCATAGATATCAAAGATATAGTTTACAAATATTCATAACAGAACCGCTCTCAGATCCCTAATCTCTCTCTTTCTCTCTCTCTCTCTCTCTCTCTCTCTCTCTCTCTCTCTCTCTCTCTCTGTTTATACGTGTATTACACTGTCGTTTACCAGTCAATATTAAATGTTACAAGCGCAAATTCGAAATTGTTTCACAGATGGACAAGTTCTATGCACTAAAATCTGATTATTTTTCTCCTCAAAGTAGTAACAAGTTAAGAATAGATTCACATCCCTGTGTATTTGCACGATACATTTTAATATCAGTTAACAATGTATTGTTTATGTCAAGCTATAGACAATAAAATCAAACACCAAAATGAAACTAAAGCCATATAAAATCGATACAAAGCTTCCCCTAGCGGTACACTGCATTTTATTAAGTAATTTCTGCAATAACAACTTGCAAAATTATATGTTTTGTTTCTTAATATACGCAGTCTATTGTACATGATACAGGAGCACTGCTCCTCCCTCTTCTGCCGCATAACTTTACATCCACTAATGGAATTATTAATTCCTGTAACAAAGTACTTAAGCCTCGCGATACTAGAGAGGCACCAGAGACGAGGATAACCTATAGGGATGAAGCTGGCAGTTGTGTGTGTGTCTGTTAGCGTGGCTGTGCTTTTGTCCGCAGATTGTGTGGATTGTCAAAGTATTATGAGGTAAATGTTTGTTTTTTTAATTTATCAATCAATTAAATTGTATTTAATTACAATAAATTTCATTAATAACAATTGATACCGTAAGAAAGATACTGTCTAAGAGTCTTATTATTTCTTTTATTCTGACGTAACGCAACTACCCGCAGTAATATTACTGATAGGGATCATGTGATCAGGGAGAGTCGCGTGTATCCTGAAATGATGAGATCTATTTGTACACTGAATGGTGAAATTACAAATTAAAGCACAACAAAAATTACTTAAATTGATCAGCCACTTTGAAAATAATATATTGGTCCCTATGCGCGGTTCCTCGCCATTTGTCTGATAGGATTAATACAGCTACTGGGATAAATTCCATAACGATAAACAACTCAATTTTATTATGTGTGACGAAAATTGATGAAAAAATATGTTCCTCCTTAAGCCATGTGCAACTCTTCATTTTGACCTATGGGTAAGAAGAGTTTTAAAAAGACATTTATTGGGGGATTTAAAATTTCATTTACATGCAAATCACTAGTTCAAAAGTTTTAACTTTTGATACAGAGCTTGAGTTGGGTAGCACATAAACAGAACACTTGCAACTTGAGATTAGAAAACGAGATAACATTGTTGTTAGCTATTTTCATCTTTTTATAGATTCTTTGGTTTAGTATGCGCGCCAATATGTTCCCACCTTGAAAAGCTTTTGTGTAGGATAGCAGTCGACATTTGTAAAATAAATACACAATTTGAAAGATCACACAGTTTGCTGGGGGAATACTACGAAATAGATTTGCGGGGTACACGGTCCAGTGGTTGAATCCTTTGTGCAGTGTTGCGAGCCGATTGAATTGGGAAAACAAAACGTTAATTTAGGTCTTGTCATATAATGCATGTGGGATGTTTTGACACAAAATCATTAGATATTCAACGGCTACACCAAACAAAACCCGATGATAGAAAACATCTTTGCAAAGTATATTTCACACAATAACTTATTAAATCACACCAGAATCATAAATGTTTTATCTATCAAGAACATGTAATCGGATAAATACAGACCCTTCAAGCGCCAGGGTAACATTGATATGTATGGGCAATTTAGATGTGATGCGGAAGTCAGAGAATGCACTAGAAAATCATACATGTATTTATGTCCCCTTCAACGAAGAGGGGCGAAATACTTTGCGCTGTCGGTCGGTCTGTATACCACATTTTGTCCGCTCATTATCTTGAGAAAAATTCACTTGATCGTAATGATATTTCATATGTGGGTTGGGCATGAGTAGAAGAGGACCCCTATTGATTTAAAGGTCAAGGATCGATCCAATCTGGACATAGGAAGATACTGTCCACTCAATATCTTGTTCATTTCTAATCGCTGAAAATGGATATCTTTCAAAGAAATCTAGATTTACAAGCCTTCATTTCTTTATCATACCTATCAACGGTGTCTGGGGGATAAATGTGTTCAGTCCCAAACAGCGAAATATGTAGTCAACTAGACGGCAAGTTTTTATGTTATAAAAAGTAATTGAGTGTTAGGCGCCGGATTACAGGGAAATTGGCAATTTTATCTGAGAAGTATTCTATGCAGAACAATTACAATAACTTATATATTTTATAATTGTGACAACGATTGGTCCATGTGTGTAATGATTACCTGAGTCTCCAATCTGGCTATGGCTGGGAAATTCATTATTAATTTTTTAAGCTATAGTTACTGATTCTGAGTAAATAACCTTCGTTTAATGTGTTAACGAGGTTCGCACCGTAGTTTTGTAGTATTGTCAATTTTTGGGGAAGTGTACTTTTGATTTCTACATTATAGGAGAATTGGGAAATTAAAAAGAAAAACACTGCTTGTTATTGAGCTACAGTGTTTAAACTTGACCTTTTTGTACTTAAAATGTACTCAAGATATATTCGTTTAAACCTTTACTCAAGATATATTCGTTTAAACCCGATTTTCCTGTTGGTGTCGACACAACATAAGCAACACATCAATCAGTACATAAAATCGATACACAAATACAGTATGTCTCCTAACCATGCAGATACAAAACTGATTAAATGTAATACTAGTAGATTCGAAATGAATAATCATGATCGTTTGAGATACGGAAAAAAGTTTGAGTTTAAAAGAACATATTAGGAGTAAATTGCACGCAAATTACAAAGCCTTGTCTAAAGTGGAGGTTAAAGATAAAAATTTTGAATTGGCCAATATACTGATTTTTTTTAAATACAAAATTTGATTTAGATTTTTTGAGAATCGGTGTTCTGTTTGAAAAAAATTATCAATCAAATCATTTGAAATAGTTCCAAGTCTCAACTACTTGCATCATAAATGATTATAAAAATGAAATACAAGTATAGGGGTATACAAATTGACGACATGTTGAATAAAACAGAAACTGTAAAATCATAGATTTAGAAATTTTTGAATGAACAATCATTTCACCACAAAATGTAGCCCCTGCCAAACCCTTTCAAAATTTGAAGACCCCCCCCCCCCACAAAAATGTTCAACTGTATAGGGTTAAAATGTAAATTATTGATGTCTAATATGCTTGGAAAAGAATGCGGATTTACAGAAGAATTTGAATACTTTTATAATACAGTTGTTCATATACACGAAATGATCGGTATTTCTTACGTTTCATGTATTTTAGGTCACCTGAGTAAACTCGTGTGACCCATTGCAATTGGTTGTCCTCGTGCGACGTCCACCATGCGTTTTAACATCTTGATAACTACTATTCCAATCCTTTTCACATTTCAGGACTCCTGCACCCCTGGGGCCTTAGGAGCAGGGCAAACACTGCTCCAAATTTACCAATTTTCAGAAATTTTCTTCTTTACAACCGCACATGAGTAAGAAAATTAAGGCCTCTACCAAAATTGTAAATTTTATGATCCCCGCGGAGGGGTATGACCCCAGGGCGGGGCCAAAATTAGTATATAGTGTATATGTGTAAAATACTTAAATAACATCTTTAGTGCTATTGATACTTAATTGAAACTAAATGGTATGTAGAAAGTGTAGGTAGTCCTTTACCAAAATTATAAGTTTGATGATCCCAGGGGTAGGGGTTTTGGTATCAGGGTGGGGCCAAAATGGTAAGCTGTTAAATATTCAACTTCTTGATAACTAACATTCCAATTCCTTTCTAATTTGGTATGAATCATCCTTGGGACATAAATTGTAAATTACAGAACTCTTGCAACCACGGGGCCTTAGGGGGGGGGGGGGGGGGGGGGGGACAAAAACTGCTCCAAATTGATCAATTTTCAAAAATCTTCTGCTGTACAACCACAAATGTGTAAGAAAAACTAAATTATTTATTTTTATTTATTTATACATGTGTTAATTATTTAAATGATATCTTCTTTAATACTATTGATACTAAAATGAAACTAAATAGATATTTAGAAGGAGTAGGTCGACCTTTTTAATTGTAAATTTCAGGATCCCAGGGGGTAACGGTTTTGGCTCCAGGATGGGACCAAAATTATTATAGTGATTATTATCTTAATCATTTGAAAGATTTCTTTTTGTTTGCTTTTAAGGTATAAAAATAAAATGGATATTTAAAAAAAGCAGAAAATGGTACAACCTTAGGGTTTTGACTCTAGGACAGGTCCAAATTAGTCATATTGTGTTAATATTACATATATTATATTATGTAAAGCCTTTCATCAAAACCTTTGGAGGGTATTTAAGGTTTAAGAACACATCTAGTTTTAAACGGTTGCTAAATATAAAAATTTAGCTTAGATATGCAGTAAAAGATTTCATAGCCCTTGACACTAGTCAAGTGATACTTTTAACTAATAATCAAGTGACTGATAAGACCTGTGGGCCTCTTGGTAACTTTTATATCCGTCGGATGGGACGTTAAAGAGTGTCCTGTGTCAAGGATCATAACCCCGTTACCACTTCCCTGATTTTCGAAAAAGAGTAGGCTCATTGGGGGCCGTCATGGAAACTCAAGCACTCACAACCAAACATATTTCAATTAGATAACCGCCGTAAAATTTCGAAAACGGCGTAGAACTGCAATTAATCAATCAATATGTTTAAACCAATGGGATTAGTGCTGAACCAGTACATACAAAGTTATAACATCCTGCGCAGTTGTGCTCAAATTAAAGCTGAGGAGCCAACTTTCTTAACGATCATTCAGTCATGAGCAACATTATGGTAAGTATGATTTCGTGATTGTTTTCGACCTATTCAAGACCTTTTAGCTCACATGAGCTTGTTCTTCTCAGAAACCACTGGGCAGGAAGAGTTGAAATTTACATGAAAGCTTCCTGACATAGGCAGATTTACATTTGTTAAAACCTAGACCCACGGGATTAGGTTGGGGCCACAATAGGGGATCAATTGTTTTTGTTTTTTTTACATACAAAGGCATGCATATGGAGAAAATCTTTAAAATCTTCTCAAGAACCATTGGGCCAGAAAAGTTTACATTTACATGAAACTTTCCTGACATAGTGCAGATGGAAGTTTGTTAACATCACCGGACTCCAGGGGTAGGTTGGGGCCACAATAGGGGGTTGAATTTTACATGCAAATATATAGGGACCATCTTTGAAAATCTTCTTCTCTAGAACCAATGGGCAGAAAAGTTTATATTTACATGAAAGCTTCCTGACATAGTGCAGATTCAAGTTGGCAAAAAAAACATGGCTCCGCGGGTAGATTGGGGCCGCAATAGGGATCAAAGTTTTACATGCGAATATGTTGGGAAAATCTTTAGATGTGGGCCAAGGTGACTCAGGTGAGCGATGTGGTCCATGGGCCTCTTGTTAATTGATATAAAGATATTACCAACTGTGGATGAAGGGCAACAAAAGTTGAGCTGTGCATCGACCTTGCAGTCGTAGAAGTGGTGTTTTTAAAACCCACTATGACAGGAGACCTCCGTTTCAACGGTCATATCGAAAGACCCGTGATTTTCATTTCCATTACTGAACGTTTGGTGAAGGAAGAGTTATTATTTATGCAAACGTTTTAGGTTTGATGCGGAGCCGGGATAGAAACTTCCTGTGCTTGTTTCTAACCACTCGACCCCCTGGGCATGTTTCTAACCACTCGACCCCCTGGGCTTGTTTCTAACCACTCGACCCCCTGGGCTTGTTTCTAACCACTCGACCCCCTGGGATAGCCTCTAACCACTCGACCCCCTAGGCATGTTTCTAACCACTCGACCCCCTGTGATAGCCTCTAACCACTGGCTCCCGCGACAATAGATGCCAACTTCTCTAGTTTCTCCGTTAGAAAGGTATTTCATTTGGAAACAAAATTTTAACTATTTTATCTTTAAACTTTACCTTGACGAAATGACTTTAGCTGAAGGACTAATCTCGATTGACCTCTTCATCGAATTTCGGAGCAGTCCTTCATAATTCATTTCTGGAAATTTAATTTCAGTTTCGGCCGGTTCTAGCAATTAATGTGCACTTAGGCGACACGACTGTTCGCTTCAAATAAGTTGGTTGACTATTAAACCAACTCTTTATCACTATTAATGCTGCATTACTTACCGTCTAAGTATGAAAATTCCATAAAAATAAACTCTCTATGATTTTTTCGTTCAAATGATGAATTCCATGGCGCAATATTTGTATGCCCCCCTCCCCCTTCAAAGAAGAGGGGCATATTGCTTTGCACCTGTCGGTCGGTCGGTAGACCACATGTTGTCCGCTCAATATCTCGAGAACCATTCACTTGATCGTAAAGATATTTCATGTGTGGGTTGCTGATGAGTAGAAGAAGTCCAAAGGTCAAGGGTCAATCTACTCTGGACATAGGACGATACGGTCCGCTCAATATCTCGAGAACCCTTTGCTTGATAGACATCAAACTTGATACACCCCAATGAGTAGATGACCCCTATTGATTCTGAGGTCACATTATCAAGGGTCAAACTGGACATAGAAATATACTGACCACTCAATGTCTAGAGAACCCATAAAACTTGGTACACCTTCAGGAGATGACCCCTATAGATTTTGAAGTCACATGGCTAAAGGTCAAGGGTCAAACTGGACAAAGGAATATACTGTCAGCTCAATATTTTGAGAACCCTTTGCTTGACAGACATCAAATTTAAAGTTGGTACACTTGTACATCTTCAGGAGAAGATGACCCCTCTTGATTTTAAGGTCACATGATCAAAGGTCAAACTGGACATAGGAATATACTGTCCGCTCAATATTTTGAGAATCCTTCGCTTGACAGACATCAAACTTGGTACACTGCTACATCTTTAGGAAATGAACCCTATTGATTTTGAGGTCACATGGTCAAGGGTTAAACTGGACATAGTAGTATATTGTATCCTATATTTTAAGAATTATTTGCTTGATTGACACCAAACTTGGTACACTTGTACAGCATAAGGAGAAGATGACCCCTATTGATTTTCAGGTCACCTGGTCAATCCACTCCTGACATAGGAAGATGTTGTCTGCTCAATATTTGAATTGCTGATACTACTATCAATTATATGATGCATGTGTATAACCCTTTCCAATGTTGCACTAGGCGCGGGGGGGGGGGGGCATATATGGTTTACAAACATCTCTTGTATCTCCCGAAATTGTAGCTGCAGAAATGTAGCTCCCTGAAAAAACATTGGGACAGGTCAGAAAGTTACAGATCCACTCCTTCTAAAAACCTTCGTTTTACCGCGCACACACAAAAAAACCGCGCACGGTTGATGTCTTATATCGTTGTATTCGTGTATTGCCGTCTCACGAATTTAACACCCCAAAAATACTAATATATTTTCCTTCTATAATTGTGTCCAAGCATACTTTCAAATATTTATTAAAGCCCCATACGACCCGAAAACTCGCACCTTCAAATGATTTCGTTTGTTGAAGTAGTCAATTTAGATTGGTTGATTGTATATTGTTTAACGTCCCTCTCGCGAATTTTTCACCCATGTGGAGACGTCATCATTGCCGTGTACGACAAGCAAGGAGTACTGACGACCTATTCTAATCTGGATCCCCACGGGAAAATTGCCATTAAGAAAACGGCAGTGCTTTTCATGAAGCATGTCAGTCATACTACAGGACTTGTAAAGGAAGACTGATATTATTAGTTGATCGCTTTGCTTAGTACCTTGGTTTTGTTTCCAGCAGACTGGTTTAAAAGTACAAAGTAAACACACAAAATCTTATTGTTTGACCGTTCCTCACTTACCGATTTTGATTACTCCATTTATCCGATCAAAGCGTAGGGTTCACGGTGGTTGTGGCCGGGCAGCTGGCCTCTGGTGTGTCTTGGGCTCACGGTGGTTGTGACCGGTCAGCAGCTGGCCTTTGGTGTGTCTTGGGCTCACGGTGGTTGTGGCCGGGCAGCTGGCCTCTGGTGTGTCTTGGGCTCACGGTGGTTGTGACCGGGCAGCTGGCCTCTGGTGTGTCTTGGGCTGCGTATCTGCTCTATTCTTAATTTTTTGTTCTTAATTAGGAATTATGAAATCGATCACTGGTTCTGTATTTTCACTTTTTGATTCTTTACAATATATATCATATAGCCACAATTCCCAAACATATTCCATCCTATGGCGTACAATTCCGTATGCCTTTTGTTCATTCGCTGCATTTTCGAGTGTTGCTGTGGTGGATTTATGAGACTGGTCAATGTTTTTTTATATTCAACTTTTTCATTGATAGAGGAATAGGCTAGCGACCTTGTGTTCTTCTAAGTATATTGACATGTTCTGTACAGTATGCCTTCTTTCTAATTTAATTATTTCCAAGACAGCGTTTAAAATGCTCTGTCCTTGAACAGTAGGATTCTCAGTGTTTAAGCTCGTTCAGCCGTCGTTCGTAATTGCAACAGCTGTCAAAAAGGTGAAAATAACGAAGAATGATCAATTTCCTAATTTTATAAAGAATAAGACAAACACCCCCATGAAAACACCAGAGTGGGATATAGTCTATACGCTGCAGGTCCATTTTCATTTTGTCATGTTCGACTTCTTATCCTCTAGTTTCTTAATTACTGTTGGTCTGGATGGAATTTCATACCTTTAATGTCATCTTTGGCTAGTTGTATTCGGCGCGTCCGCGGTCAATCGTGGTCAATGGTTTCCAGTAGAATTTGCTGTGGTAATAAACACTCAAATGAGCTTGATTTTCTTTACGTTTTAGCTTTATCGCTTCTTTTTTACGGAAACAGCTTACGCAAATATCGAGCCCAATCAAAATTTTTTTTCAAAGACAACAAACTAATGATACTTAGTGTCTTTTAGCTATCGATATATATTTTGCCCAAAACTGTTTGTATTTATGAGAATTTACAATTTTAGGTACTGGGGTACAACTCACAGTGGTTTCCGCTTTTATGACAAATAATTGTTTGCTAAATAAATAAGAGTCCCTCCCTTGTGTCTAAATATTAATCAGCCGTCAGACTTTTATCAGTTGTTATGTACATATTTCCTACTCAAATTGTTAATATATTTTTCAGTATATTTACCTCGCCTTGGTCCATTTGAAGCCAGAGCCCCCCCCCCCCCCCCCTTCCACAAGTTCTCCAATTGTCATTATATTAAACCGAAACCGCACATATGAGACCCTAACTGGAACGTGATATATTAGGAAGGGAGTGATGTGTCAGTATTTGCATTATATACGAGAGTGGATTTAATTTATACATTGATGTACAGTTCTTTAGAATAGATCATTGTTAAACCACAGGCCTTCGGGCATGGATTATGCACCCCCCTTATTTTTTTTCCTGATCTCGGATCAACACACTTATTTTCTTTATATACTTATGTTTTGTAAATATACATGAAAAATTATAGAAATCTCTGTTACGTATTAGTAAAAATTCTCGTTGTCAGTGATGATATTTCTTCTTACAATCGCTGAAAACGTGATTTATTACATTTTTACAAGATATTCAATGTTTATTTACGATGCATAAGTTAAAATGGTGTGTAGAAGGTTAGAGGTCGTTTTGCATGATCCATCATGTCTCGAGTGCATATATTAAAACTATCCCTATTGTGACCTCTTCTGGTGAAATACCGAGCCCGAAACGGAAAATTAAAAATAAGCGTTAAATTTTCTGTAGAAAAAATGTGACGTGCGGATGCGCCGAATACAACTAGCCTAAGATTTTATCAGAATATTTTATCCATTTTTACATTCAAATGATAGTCTTTCTTTTTTTAAATCTACAAGATCTGAGACTGTATATACTTTGTGAAGATTTTCAAATATAATATATACCTTGAATATTAGATGCTTTTGGAAAACTACCTCGTGCTCACTTTTGAAGGAAAAAAACACCCCATGTTCACTATCGATGGGGAATTAAGCCTAAAAACAAATCAATGTGAAATTATATAAAATTTGTACTGATTGTTGATAACCATATACATTGAAAAGGTTAACATATTTTAGGTTCTTAATTTTGTTATTGCTTACACTAGTCTCATAATCACCAAGCCGTGAAAATTAGCTTAGTAAAAAACCAAAATTGTGACATTCATCGCCCCAGCATCAGGACACCCAGTGCTAGGACAGGGGTCATAAACTTAGAAATGTATGCAATCTTGAAAAATCATTACTGCGTGACATCTAGTAAACGAAATGCAAGGATGCATTTGCCATCATCAAGGTCTTTGTCCGTGTCTGGAAGGGTTTCCACCATCCCCCAAAATAGTTAATACGGTATGTTAAAGCGTTCGAGTTTCTACATCATATCCCACGAATTGAGTTTCACATTAATATCTATAACCAGGTATTCGATCTTTAATTCAAAGATGGATACTCGTACGATAAAAAACTGAAATGTATTTGAAATCGAAAAATATTTGACGAATGCGAATTCGAATTCAAGTTGTATGGTCCGAATTTCGACAATTTTTTCGACCTTGTAAAACTGCTGTCAAATCATCGCACGTACGTATTTATGAGGCTGTACGACATGCCATACATTATTTCACCTGTTTGAACCAGAATCGGTGTTTACTAACAACCGTCACTAGGCCATTACAAGTGACAGTCATGTGTGCAGTTCAAACTTTTAAAAAATCATCGGTGGTTGATTGATTGATTGATTGGGGTTTTACGCCGTTGTGGCAATATTTCAGCCATTTTACGGCGGTTAACTAATTCAATTATGTTTGGTTGTGAGTATTTGAGTTTCCCTGACACCCCCCCCCCCCCACCCACCCCCCCAGTGAGCCTACTCTTTTTCGAACATCAGGGAAACGATCTTTTGCGTGCCAAGGGGGTTGTGAATTTGACACGGGACACCCTTTCACGTCCCATCCGACGGACATAAAAGTTAAAAACACATGTATATAAACAGGTTAAAAAACAAAAAATAATTCGTGTATATAAACAGTTGCATTATAAAAGTTTTCAAATTTTTCTGTAAAAATCGCATTCTTGTAAATATTGTATAATATAATGATTTTCGATATTTGTAAAAAGTTCTTTCATTGATTGCACACTATTAAAAAGTATATTTCGTATGGGCGTAAAATCACTACAGTTACAAGATATGCATTCAGGCTGAGGTTCTCTGTTTAGTAGGTGTGAATGTGTCAATTTTGAATGTCCAATGCGTATTCTTGAAATAATAACTTCGTCTTGGCGTTTCATTACGATGTTACACGATTTATTTACTTTGTTTTGAATAGAATAAAGTTTACTTGTGTCACAGAAATCCCAATAGATTTGTCAGAGAATTAACATATAGTTTTATGAAATATAACAAAAATCAGTGTATGGAATTTTGAAGTGTACAATATTACCTTGAAGTGCATTTTCGGCCGCTTTGTCCGCTTTGGTGTTGCCATGGATACCAATGTCACTTGGGATCCAGCAGAACTCAACTATTTTACCT
Source organism: Ostrea edulis (assembly GCF_947568905.1). Taxonomy (NCBI): domain Eukaryota; kingdom Metazoa; phylum Mollusca; class Bivalvia; order Ostreida; family Ostreidae; genus Ostrea; species Ostrea edulis. Next base: position 22,772,655 of record NC_079169.1, read on the forward strand.
TGTTTAGTTAAAAGATAGTACCGGTGTAAGATATCTAAAATATATGGATGATCAATATTCATGTTGTTTATTGACTGAAGACATGATATGGAGTCTGAGAATATAGTAAAATATTTGTCATTAGAAGTTTGTATGTATTCAAACGCAAGCTGAATAGCCTTTGCTTCGGCGGTATAAATTGTTGCTTCATTTGGGAGTCGTACAGAGAAATCGTCGTTTGTGATTACTGCAGCAGCAGCGACTTTATTTTGGTCTTTTGAACCATCTGTGTAGATATCAATTGTAGTATGTTTGGATTATTTTATTTCGGATAATTTTTGTTTGAAAATGGCGGAATTTGTTTCAGATTTTTTATATTCAGAAAGCGATGTGTCTACTTTGGGTTTTAGTAGTTTCCATGGTGGTATTTCAGAAGGTGATGAGGGTTTTACGATGTCCAAAGGTAAGTTAGAATCATGTATATGTTTTTTAACTCGTAGACCGATTGATTTTATGCACTTATTTTTGTCATATGAATGTTCAAACTGCAGATGGAAAACGCAGTTAAATGCATCATTATCAATGTTAGCTTTTAATTTAACAATATATTGTAGTGTAAGTTTTATTCTACGTAGATGGAGAGGTGGTTCGTTGACCCCAACATATAAACTATCTACAGGAGAGGTTCGGAAGCCCCTGTGCACAGTCGAAGTCCTTGATGGTGAACTGCATCAAGGGCTTTGATATAGGATGTTCTTGAGGCACCATATACTATACAGCCGTAGTCTAGTTTAGACCGGATTAGAAAGCGATACAGATGCAAGGTGAAGATAACGAACAGTGATCAATCTCATAACTCCTAAAACCAATACAAAATAGATAGTTGGGCAAACACGGACCCCTGGACACACCAGAGGTGGGATCAGGTGCCTAGGAGGAGTAAGCATCCCCTGTTGACCGGTCACAACCGCCGTGAGCCCCATATCCTGCAATCTCTCACCAGAGGGCGTATTACGCTGCGCTACAACACTTCTGTCAACGTCTGAATGTCAAGATTCCTGGCAAAACTTATTTCTACCTATTGCATTATAAAGTATGATTTACAAGTTTTAGTGTTAAGCTTAAAATCTTACAGTAAGTTCACAAAAACAACGAATTCTATGATTATTCTAGTATTATTGGATGAATGAATATTTATATAAAACCTTTTAATTCGCTCAGGTGTCGCATATTTACCAGCTTCTGCGTTTATAAAATTCAGACAAGTGTTTGATTTGCTTAGATATGATCATTACAGTTTGATAGGCTAAGTTAGTTTTAGTACGTTTTGATATGATTTTTAGACGTTGACAGAGGTATTAGTAGAGCATAGCGGGAACGATAACTCTGGGTAGAGATTGCATATCCTGATCAGGTAAACGGAGTTATTCGCAGTCAAAATCAGTGTGCCAAGAACGGCTTAACAATCAGTATGAAACACGTCAGACAGCATTTAACCCAATGCGAGGTTGTATTGACGAACTAGATCGTTATAACGACCATAGAATTTGCGAAATGCTGACTTCAATCGAGACTGTTGAAATCCCTGTACCATCAACTTGTTTGTCAGTAGCTTACCTCGATTTAAAAACTGACTATACCCAGAACACGCTCTTGCATATCGAATCAGTTGAGATATATAAACACCATATGCAGGTGATAATGGAATATTGCTACATAAATGTGGGAAGTTGACGATGGAGAAGCTGAAATCATCCCGTTTGTCATACAGTTGAGTTGTTAGTTTGCCGTTAATGTCTACTTTCAATAAAATATCTAAGTATGAAGCAGAAGTGGACGACTCTGTGATGTAAAAGAGTATTTTTATCTGCGCCCCATTTTGTGTTTGCAACAACTTTAATTATATCAAGAGCTTTTGTACATTTTTCTTTGAGCATTGCTTTATGAGGAATAAAAGAAAGTTTATTATCAAAAATGACACCTAAAAACTTCAACTCTTTTACGACTTTAATTGGAGTACCATCTAATTGCAATTGAGGATCATCGTGGTGTTTTCGTTTAGAACAGAAAAGTATGTATGCAGTTTTAGTTTTGGAAAATTTAAAACCATTTACATCAGCCCAATTTTGGATTTTGTTTAGACATAACTGTAGTTTTCGTTCAATGGAGTTCATGTTTTTAGATTTATAACAGAGAACAAAATCATCTACATATAAACTTCCATGGAAGTCGTTTTTAAGAACATCAGCTAGACTGTTTATTTTTAGACTAAATAATGTAACCGATAAAATACTTCCTTGTGGCACGCCCATTTCTTGTTCGAAATTGTCTGAGAATGTAAATCCTAGGCGAACATTGAAATGTCTATCAATTAAAAAATTCTTGATGAAGTTTGGTAAATGCCCTTTAATGCCTATATTATGAAGATCTTTTAAGATACCGTATTTCCATGTGGTATCATATGCTTTTTCTAAATAACAAAATATAGAGACGACACGCTCTTTGTTAACAAAGGCATCTCGGATATAGGTTTTAAGTCTTACTAACTGGTCGATTGTGCTTCGATTTTTCCTGAGACCACATTGTATATCAGTTAGAATGTTATTGGTTTCGAGAAACCATACCAAGCGTTCATTGATCATCCATTCCATGGTTTTAAATACACAGCTTGTTAAGGCTATTGGTCGATAATTATTAGGATCTGAGTGATCCTTTCCCTGTTTTGGAATAGGAATAATTGTAGCCTGTGACCAGGAAGATGGGAAATTATCACTTTCCCAGATCATGTTAAAAATTTGCAGAAGACATTCTTTGGTAGGTTTAGAAAGATGTTTTATGATTTGTTAATTGGTCTGATCCGGGCCTACGGCTGTATCATGAGACTTTTCTAGAGATGGTCTTATCTGTACCGTACCATTAGTTTAATAGAAATGAAAATGTCAAGTACCCCTAAGTAATTCGATGTTTTACGCTCTGTCAGCCTTAAAATTAGACAGTTGCGTCCGAGTGGTTACATAATGTTGGGATTCCCCTGCGACGCGTGCGGCTATTTATAGACGCCTATCAGACAATAATTTATGCGTCATCCGGAACACCTTTGGTCTTTCACCAAAAAAAACCGTGTTGTCTGTGAAAAGCCATAAGTGTTCCGGATGATTTATGCGTACCACACTATATTTACTTTGTAAATTAATCTTCCCACTGTCAACTTTTACATGCACATGTTTTGAAGCATGTAATCAAGGGAACGTTAATAACTTTAAACACTAATTAATCTGTTTGAAAGTAAACAAAAGTAATACTTGGACATCGGATCATACAGCTTTAATAATTATAGAATTGCCTCTAACTTTTCATGGATAATGCATACATGTATATTGATTGATTGACTGAATATTGTTTAGCGTCCCTCTCGAGAATCTTTCACTCATATGGCGACGCCACCATTTCCGGTGAAGGGCTGCAAAATTTAGGCCTATGCTCGGCGCTTACGGCCATTGAACAGGGAGGGATCGTTATCGTTCTACACCTGCTGTGACGCGATACCTCGGTTTTTGCGGTCTCATCCGAAGGACCGTCCCATTTAGTCGCTGTCGCCTCTTACGACGAGCAAGCGGTACTGAGGATTATACATATATTGACTTGTGTAGCGTAAACAAAAATATGTTTCAGTACTTTATCTCATCCCAAATGAAAAGAGCTGGTTGAAAGTTTTAGTTTGTTCTTCACTATTTTATCTCTCAGGCATCTTCGGTTAGGCTTATTTTATAATCTTTGCATTGCGCACGCCTTCTTCACACGTGGCCGGAAAGAAAACAATCGCGTCGGGAAACTCTGACATCGATTGTAGATACAGTAGTAAGGACGTATAACTAAATCCATTTTGATAGATAGTGTTGTTAATATAATTGGTGGGAAAATAGCACGTTGTAAGCTAATAAGACATTCACGTGGTCAGAACTCGGTTTGTTTCGGAGAGAAAGTGATATATGTATAACCGTAGTGTTTATATGCATATATAGAGTCTTGTTACATTTTATTGATAGAATACCGTAGTATCATTCATCATTAAAGCTACACGTATCTATGACGTATTAATTGGATATTACCCTATACACTTTATGCAAATAGAATTTAACTCGATCGGATTAAAAAATAGTCAGGTTAATGTCCTATCAATCATTTCTTCTCAGAGTCGGAGAGTAAACGCCCCGTTTCGAAATATTCATGATCACGTAGCGCCCAATGGCCACGTGAAAGCATGGATGGCCTGCAGGCTGTTGTAGGGACACGTTCAGCGACAAAAGATAGTAGAGAAAACCACTTTGAGCAATGAAAATGGAGTAAAATTTTATTTTCAAGTAAAATCAATTTCTCGAAATTGTCATATGCTATTTTTTATATTTTATTATACTGACAAAAGTTTGGTCTGCTTTTTAACATTGAACAAAATACTGTTTAATACGGCAGATATATGTCTTTAAAATCTGAAATAAAAATTGTAGAATGTGAATCTTTCAGCCCTTATCTCGCTATACTATACCAACGTTGAAAAAAAATCAACAAATTAGAAAGCAATCTAAAACTAATCTATCACAAACTTTACGAAATTATTCAAGGTCTTACTATTGAAGTGTTTACTGGTGTTTCAAAAGATAATGTAAGGGTGGCTGCTGGTATTTCTTCACTCAACCTTCAGATCAAATCACAATAACAATAGTGGAAACCAAGGTCATGCAATTGGAATTCGATTATATCGAATTATCTTCATAAACGGTTTTCGAATATGAATGTATAGGCACTATGCGATTGATTACTGTTCGTTATATTCACCTCTTCATTTTCTCGTAAAGGTGAAGACGTCTCTATATGAGTGAAATATTCTCGAGAGGCACGTTAAACAATATAAAATCAATCATACAATTGAAAGGTGAAGATAACGAACAGTGGTCAATCTCATAACTTCTATAAGCAATACAAAATGCAGAGTTAGGCAAACACGGACCCCTGGATATACATGTACCAAAGGTTGCCTCAGGTGCCTAGGAGGAGTTTGCATCCCCTGTTGACCGGTCTCACACGCCGTGGGCCCTGTAAAACATGAACCTGCATGTAGATTAGTCAATAGTCATTGATTTAGGATGTCTGACATATATTACTGTGGTATAAAAAGAGGTAAATTAATCAATTTTGCCACACTGGTTTTTACTGCAATCAACTGCAAAGCAGCCAGTGAGGCAGTGTTGTTAGCTGCTCTGGAAAACAGAGAGCTTCAGATACAAACATTCTGTAAGTATTGCTTAGGAATACATGTCCCCTACCGACTCAAAGTCAATTCGCGATCGTCTCCGTAATATTCGGCGTTAATAATCATTTGTCAGCAGTTAATGCACAACAATGACGTGGTCCTATGATATAAAAGCCATATATGGTATTTAAATTCCATATTTTCATGTTGAAGGACTCAGCAAAGAATTAATGGACCAGACGAAAATCCGAACTTGGTCTATGTCTTGTCATTGTAAAGCAATGTACTAAATGTCAAATTAATATCTGCTAGCATGACAAGCAAATGCGGAAAACTGAGTATTTGCATGAATTTTTTAAGTCCAAGGGTTATAACTCAGCAAAAAATAAGTAAACCGGAATGGAATTCGACTGTAACTTTTCATTGCAATGCAATGTACTAAATATCAAATGAATTACTGCATGCATGACAAAAAAGTGCGGAAAACTGATTTGCCAGATTGACAGACGGACGGATAGGCAGTGCAAACCTTATGCCCCCTCCGGAATCGCCAATAGGGGACATACATATGTATAAACCGTATATTTACGGCGCAGATTTTTCTGCGAACGGTTGAAGTCATTTAATCGCTCCATTCTTGCATCGCCGTCTCAATCTTTAGATATAAAACACTAAATGAAACCCCGCGCAAGCACGGGAAATCACAGTTAAGTAATATCAGTAATATTGCATAGAGGAAGAACTTTTTAATGCATGTTTGAATTGATGCGACATGAATTGAATGAACGATATCTTTGATTCAAATGAATAATTGCGTGCATTGGTTTTGTTATATTTATTGATATCATATACAATAAATAAAACTTGATTATTACGAAGTCACTTGAAGTTCCAAATTAAATGTACCTTATGTAACATAAATGTTCTCTCTCCATACTGAAAATTAGATAATGGTTTTAAGAATACAATCGTAATCCTCCATGCCGAATAGTTCACCAAAGACAAAATGAACGGTTGCTCATAATTTCAAAATTTAAACCTCAGTACTACGAATGTGTTTCTAAAGGTAGTGTTTGTTGAGTGTGACAATTTAAGGGCAAAATTATGAATACACGTCGTTTTTCTCGTCGAACGCAATAATGGAAAACATAATACATTATATGAATGACAAAGAGAAAAAAAAAACATTGCCAGTTATCACATTTCTTTGTAATTCTTTTTTTTTTTTTTTTTTTTTTTTTTTACGCTCTTTCAGTCTTAAAAGTTGGACAGTTTCGTCTATGTTATATATATCATGTTGGGATTCCCCTGACGCGCTCGGGGCTAGTTATGATTGTTTTGCTGTTTTCCGCCACACTCAACAATTTTTCAGTTATCTGGTGACGCCCAGCTTTTATTGGTGGAAGAGAGAACCCAGATACAATGTACCTGGGAAGAGACCATCGACCTTCGGAAAGTAAACTGTGAAACTTTCTCACTTACCGGCGCGAGCGGAATTCGAATCCGCGCCGACCAGATCATCACGTTGCTTCGATGATGAGAGGAGATGTAACCACCCAGGTCACCATCAAACAGACCTTCACCCTGAAGTGAGATGACTCGTCTATTTATAGACGCTTAAGAGACTATGCATAATTTATGCATACCCACTATATTTACATTTTAAATAATTTTCTCAATTGTTTTTAAGCATATAATTACGGGAAAGTTAATAAGTTTAAAAACTAATTAATCTGCATTAAAGTAATTCTGTACAAAAAAGAAATACATGAACATCGAATCATGCAGTTTTAACATTAAACTTATAAAGCGCAAACTCCCAAGAACAGTCCTTGACCATTCGATATCTGACAAACTGGACAGTTTTTGATTTATTACTTAGTTTCAAGATTTGTCATCACATAACGATAAAAACTTTCTTGCGTTTTCATATCAGTAACTGTTAAAACATTATTACAAAAGGTCTTTTAAAGCATTGACTTCTATAATCACGGGGGAAAATCAAGAACATACAAAATATCAAATAAATATTGTATTTAAAAATTGATCGATGTGTCAGATCGCTGGTCACGGGAGGGGGTGTCCTTCGTTGAATGAATGATTGATTAATTGCAGTTTTACGATTTTCAGCCATTTTACGGCGGTTAACTAATTGAAATATGCTTGGTTGTGAGTGTTTGAGCTTCTCTGACGGCCCCCAGTGAGCCTACTCTTTTACGAAAATTGGGGAAACGATCTTTTGCGTGCCAAGGGACTTGTGATCCTCGACACGGGACACCCTTTAACGTCCTCTACGACAAACAGTCGTTGAATGAGATGTAAATAAATAATACACATGTAATTATAAATCTTCCTGAAATGATAAATATGGGCCTAGTCAAAACTATTATAAGTATAACTAACCCTGATTATGTTGTACACCAGTTGTTTTTCGGCTTGCCGGAAAGCCCCCGATAATGTGCGATTTTAATTTGGTTTTAGACCTACATGTAAGCGTCTATGATGTTGCCTTGTTCTGGGCGCTTCGCTTAAGGTTTATTCAAGACTAAAATCACGGATTGACGAAGCGGACTGGCATATTTTATTAAACTATTATCAAAACTTATTTCTTCTGTAAGATCAAAATCAAGGATCGCTAAACAACAGATTTACTTCATATCATATTGCCTTAAGTATCCACCACTTTACTCTTATTTTTGCTATTTTCAGGGTAGTTTATCGAAAAACGAAAGTAGGTTTTTAAATTAATTTCAAGATAATCAATTGAGATTATATGCTAGCTTTCGGACTTGGCAAAATTTATGAATTTATAAGTATAGATATTTCCCCACTACACAACTCGACACTGTACAGTGTACACAACTCGACACTGTACACAACTCGACAGTGTACACAACTCGACATTGTACACAACTCGACACTGTACACAACTCTACACTGTACACAACTCGACACGGTACAGTGTACAGAACTCGACACTGTACACAACTCGACACTGTACACAACTCGACACTGCACAGTGTACACAACTCGACACTGTACAGTGTACCCAACTCGACATTGTACAGTGCATGTCCAAACGTACATCAAAACATTCATTACAGCCCCAAATTCACTCTTCATTTTTTTTAATGCCAAATACAACGAGTCACCTATGTTTTGATTCTAACACCATTGGCGTTATTGTTTCTTCGTTTTACATCAAAAAGATTTCTATTTTTTTGAAAACCCAGGTGTAAGCGGAGCTGTCTGGATTTGATTTCAGTTTAAGAATATATTGTTCGGTTAATTGAATTCTTCAAAGATCAAAAGGAGATTCATTTCCTACCGTGCAAGGCGTTCATACTGTATTAGCTGGGGAGGTTTGGAACGCTCCCAAGCAAAGTCGAAGACCTTGATTGGATAGAGTCAAATGTTAAAAATGAAAAGGTGAAAATAACGAACAGTGATCAGTCTCATATATCTATGAGGCACGAACTTCCCAGTCCCGGGCCATTCAATATCTGACATATTGGACTTATTACTCACTTTCAAGATCTGTCATCACAAAACATGTTCAACCAAAATAAAAACTTTTTTGTGTTTATCCACGTGTTTTTTCATATCAGTAACTGTTAATGAATTATAACAAAAAGTCGTAACAGTAACTTTTATAATTACGGAAAAAATTGAGAACATCGAAAATATACAAATATTGTAATTAAAAATTTATCGATGTGTAGAATCGTTGGTCTAGGGTAGGGGGTGTCCTTTGTTGAATGAGATCTAGATGCACACAAGTAAAACCTCATAAAAGGATAAAAATATGGACCTAGTCAAAACTATTATAGGTATAACTAACACTGATAACCTACATAATATTTTGCTGATCATGTTTTCACCAATCGCAGCTTCTCGGCTTGCCGGAAAGGTTTGAGAATTGTATGATGTTGCCACATTCTTGGCGCTCCGCATTCTCTTCCACAGAGTTATCCAATAACTCTGTGGAAGATAATGAGCGCTTCGTTCTGGAAATTTCCATCAAGCTGATTCAACACTAAAATCACGGATTGAAGAAACGAACAGACATATTTTATTTATTCAACAATTATCAATACATATTTCTCCTGAAAGATCAAAATCAAGTATCGCCAAACAACGGGTTAATTTCATATCGTATTATCTTAAGTTATCAAAAAACTGGCTTAGATCAGCCACTTTTCACTCATATTTCCTATTTCAGGGTATATTATCGAAAACAAAAGTCGATTTTTAATTAAATTTACGATATTTACTAATCAAGTAAGATTCTATAATAGCTTACGGACTTCACCTCACATATGAAACAATCTTAAGGGTGATAGCAGTAACTCTGGAGCAAGCGTTTCAGATTTTATTAGCAAAATTTGTTAATTCATAGGTATAGATATTTCAAACAAAAAGTCGAGTATTTCAAATTGAAAGTACATTTTCTTTGGTGACAATTCTGATTAATTAACAACAATAACAAAAATAAACAAATGTAACGCCAAAACATTAACAGCAACACTAACTAATCAATCGATAAATTCATAGGAACACAAAATAGCTATTGCTGAGATCATTTCCTTTGTTATGGAAGACCATGAAACAATTTGTCTTTGTTGAGGCACAGATAAATGTGGCATTTGATACACTCTATGTATGAAAATCCCTCGCAATATTCCTACTTTAGTATTAACTTCAATTAGTGTAGATGCAATATCTCTGATAAAGTTGCAAAGCTTCATTGATTTTCGTTGTAATAGGTAGCCGTGCGTCTTGTACCAGAGCCAAGCATTCATTAAGAGTGTGTCAAAATACAATCTACGTATATATATCAACTTCTAGATTTGAATATTTGTTTGTAGAGGGAAACAAGCGAATCCAGATTAAAACCCCTGATCAGACTGTTGTATGTTTCAATTATGTAAGGCAACTGAACAGTGATAAACAGCTTTCCCTGTTAGTCCCATATTCACATTTCTCCCAATGGATTCAATCCTATGTAAAACGTCGTCGATTAGTGTGTACAGGGTTATTTTCGCCCCATGTTATTTTCACCTCATTATACTTGCTGACGGTTTCGCTCCATTTTAAATGTACATAGACAAAGTTGTGTTAAAAGAGAAATAAGAGAGGGAAAAAAAACCAATTTCTCCCAGTTTTAAATTCGTTCACTGACAACTAGGGCGAAAACGACGAAAATAAAATGGTGGCGAATATTTCCCTGTATACAGTATCTAAATATGGAATTGAAGGCCACAACAAGATATTTTCTACTCATGTTGACTCTGTCGGTGCGGGTTCGAATCCCGTTCGAGCCGGTAAGTGAGAAAGTTTCCCAGTTTACTTTAGGAAGGTCGGTGGTCTCTTCTCAGGTACATTGTATCTGGGTTCTCTCTTCCACCAATAAAAACTGGGCGCAACCAGATAACGGAAACATTGTTGAGTGTGGCGGAAAACAGCAATCAATCAATCTCATGTTGACACTACCTCATAAGAATATAAATAGAGGCAAGCTACATGTAATTGTGGAGCACAATTTGCAACAATGGGAATTCCAACATATTTTTGAAAGATCTGATCAACAAATACTACGTAAATATTGTCAATGAGGAATATTAGCATCTTTTTGATATTAACTTCAAAGTACTTGTGCGTAGAATGAGACTGGTGGTTAGCAAAGTCATTGTTTGGATGACTGAGTACAACATATGAATGATTTCGTGTTCTATATATACTGACGATACAGCTGTTCATGATGTCCAAAAGCCTGGTCTCTAATTTGTCATGAGTAATGGTCAGGTAAAGTGTTGAAAAGTCATACGTTTTGATGTTGTTGATTTGGGAAAAGTTTTGTGATTTTTTAACTTTAGACTTTTTGATAATCCACATTTGATTTACACCACTTTTTGCAGAAGTTGTGGCACAATGCGCATGAAAATTCTCCTTTTTCTGAGCAGTAAACCTAGGGACTCTGTAGAACATTGCGACAAAACTTATGCAATAATATCTACTTAATGATGGTTGGTAACGCGGTTTACAGAACAGTTTTTAAAAATCTTTAATACAATGGACATCGTTGTGAAAGATATCACGATATAAGGCTCACGGCGGGTGTGACCTGTCGGGAGGGGATGCTTGCTCCTCCTAGGCACCTGATCCTACCTCTGATGTGTCCAGGGGTCTGTGTTTGCCCAGTTTTTATTCGTGGAAGAGAGAACCCAGATACAATTTACACATGTACCTGGGAAAAGACCACCGACCTTCCGAAAGTAAACTGGGAAACTTTCTCACTTACCGGCGCGAGCGGGATTCGAACCCGCGCCGACAGAGGTTTTTAGAGCGCAATGCTCTAACCACTAGGCCACGGTTTATGAGAGACTGATGCAAATTTAAATTACTTCTGTTTGACACACACTCATCCACTCAAAACACAATAGCTGGTACAAAATGTGGTACATACTATATATTCGAAAAGGATTATGAATTTGAAAAATTGATGTTTAGGAAAAGGAAATTCTGACATCATGGGCCTAAGTGTTTTCAAACGCATTTGATAGAAGTGTTCTACATTTTAAAAATAGAAATCTATAGGAAATGTCTTTACATACATAGGTGAGACAGTTTCCATTATTCCTAGTAAAGACATACATGTATACACTAAAAAAATTCATAAGTAAATATCAAAATACTCACGTAGAAAATGTGGACCTTACCGTCAACAAGCGCAGTGAAACACGCCATTTAGAGATTTTCACCGACGAAAGTTCGGCAACAGTAATGAATAGGGTACACTCATTTTGTATCTATTTTGTGACTTTCTTCATTAAAAGGAACAGTTCTCTAAGGTTTAACGTGCAATTAATACATAATTCAATGATATATGAAGCAGTTTCACTTTGCAACCGGATATAAGAAATTTTATTGCGTATTCCGATCCCGATCGAGAGTTGATGACTGGGAATGACGTGTTAATTCAATATACATGTAACATCAAGCATTTTTTAAATACCGCATTTTAAAAAACCCAAAATATACACATACACAATATTGGAGGGTTATTTTTTTTTTAAATTTTCTATGTCAATACAATACATACCGTAATTCAAATTGAATTATCTCCTTTAGACAGTGGTTAATACATATAGTCATATTAAGAAATATGATGACATACAAACAGACAGACAAAGTGACATGACCCCAAAATATATAAGTGTCTTCCTCTTATTTAAAGTATTTCTGTACAAAATTTGAAAACTGTACAATGAAAACTGTTTGAGTTATCGTGTCACAAAGAAAGTGTTTGTAATAACAAAGATGATGACATGCATACAGACAGACAGTCAAAGTGGCATGACTCCAAAATCTATAGGTGTCTTCCTCTCATTGTAAAGTATTTCTGTACAAAATCTGAAAACGGTACGATAAAAACTTTTTGAGTCATCGTGTCACAAAGAAAGTGTTGACGAACAGACGGACGGACGGACAATGTGAATAATATAGGGCTTCCCGCATTTCATGCGGGCCCTAATTAAAGTCTTATCTTTATATTCAAAACATTTATTATTCCACAATCGTTGTTGATCAAAATGTACTTTTGATAAAGTAAATATATTATGGATATAATTTTGCATGCATGAAAATGACAAAATATTTTTTTGTAAAACATAAGTAAATAAGATATAATTGTAAAGTTTTCTTTCTTTCAGATAACGTAAGTACATAATAAATATTTATTTTCACCTCTTCTGGGTAACCATCTACAATTCTGTTTAAAACACATGATTTATCACAGCGCATATTAACCCTGGATGTCTTTATAGCCACAAGTTTCAAAACCATTTTTATAATTGTCATCCTCATGTATGTTGTATTTCTATACACCCTGTAGTTCTTCAGCTTTAACTATCCACTGTTTGGAGGACCTGGTGTTTTTATGTCCAATGAAACTTCGACCGCCTACGTTCACGGGAATCTAGTAAATACCACGTACCATTAAACAAATTGGTTGTGTACGACAGCTGAGATTCACACGGTTGTACACGTAATAATATTCTTAAATTGATTCTTTCATGTCTTTTTCTGATAAATTGTTTCTCGTTTTATGTCTTGGTTATGGCAACAAGTCAATTAATCGCTGTGCATTCTACGTATATTGCCGGAAGCATTCCACCCTGCGTTCTATCCGCTGATCAACTTGATACATGTTTTCTCGCCACAAAAAGTCGACAGTTACTTTATTTTATGTCTTAGGACTTTATTAGGAGAAATCTGTAATGACTTTATTCCAAATTCTATAACATTTACCAGATACTCTGATACCTCGTACACATTTAATCTGTTACAGTTCTTAAAGGGGCATGGGCACGATTTGAGCTGAAAATTTTCAAATTCTTTTTTTCTCCATTTTTATTGTTTACAATGCTTAACTAAAGTATTTCTAATGATCAACCAAAATTTGAACATCAGTTGTTGAGTTATAAGTGAGATACCGTACAGGAGTCGCAATTCTTTGTTATGTAAACAAGGCTCGTGCCATGTTTTTGTTTACATCAGACTGTTAAATAGAAAACAGCGTATTAAAAGCAAAATAAGATGTGCTAAACTCTAGAAACTATTTAAATGTGTTAGGAATTCACTTGTAAATTGATTGATTGTATCTTGATGCAAAAAATCTGCTTTAAACCAAACTTTTATTACCTTATTTAACCTATGTAAACAAAAACATGGCACGAGCCTTGTTTACATTACAAGGAGTTGTGTCCTCTGTATCTCCCATGTACCTTGACTACTGACATTCAAATTTTGCTGGTGATTAGTAATACCTTAGTTAAACATTCTAAACATTAAAAATATTAAAAACAAAAACAAAAACAACAAAAATTTTAAATATTTTCAGCTCAAATCATGTCCATTTCCGTTTAAGGTGGGTCGATCCTCATGTGACTTATCAACATCAATGGTTAAAAGTGCAAAATCTGTATTAATTTCCATTCAATATAGTTAAATTTAATCAATAACCAAAGAAAATGTTTATGTTGCCAAATTTTTAAAGATGTCAGACATAAAAAAAACAAGAGGTACTGTGAGCAATGCTCACTAAGAATACCCCCGCTTACCCCAATCTCCCAAAGGGTGTTGGTAATAGGTATAAACTACCTCTTTTCTGAGTGTAAAAAACAAATGGCATGACAAACCGAACCATATTGCTACTTCGATGTCCAGTGCGCGTTACCTTTGACCTTTTGACCCCAAAATCGATAGGGAACATCTTCATCCCATGGGTAGTCCACATGTATGATATGGTGACTGTAGGTGGAAAGGATAACGCTTTAGAGCCCGGAAACCATATTGCTACTTCGATGTCCAGTGCGCGTGACCTTTGACCTTTTGACCCCAAAATCGATAGGGAACATCTTCATCCCATGGGTAGTCCATATGTATGATATGGTGACTGTAGGTGGAAAGGATAACGCTTTAGAGCCCGGAAACCATATTGCTACTTCGATGTCCAGTGCGCTTGACCTTTGACCTTTTGACCCCAAAATCGATAGGGAACATCTTCATCCCACGGGTAGTCCATATGTATGATATGGTGACTGTAGGTGGAAAGGATAACGCTTTAGAGCCCGGAAACCATATTGCTACTTCGATGTCCAGTGCGCTTGACCTTTGACCTTCTGACCCCAAAATCGATAGGGAACATCTTCATCCCATGGGTAGTCCATATATATGATATGGTGACGGTAGGTGGAAAGGATAATGCTTTAGAGTCCGGAAACCATTGCGTCTACAGACGGACGGACGGACGGACAGACAGACGGACAACCTGATTCCAGTATACCCCCCCCCAACAACTTGTTGCGGGGGGGTGGTGGTATAAAAACCCGAAAGTATATGTTAACCACAGAAAATCACACATTTTTATTATACAGAATAATTAGAATAGATAAAAACTTGTTGAAATGACAAATTTAAATGTCATTTGGGAAATCATGTATAATAGACATACAGTAGAAGAAATACCAGCATAGGAGTTACTGCCCTTGACAAATTTTTTTTTAATTATAAAGAATTGATTATCTATGGAAAATGTAAACTTTTTCAAAATCAATAGTTTACCAATTTTTTTTATTTTTTGTAGTGAATAAAATTCCTCTGAAAGATACATTTCTATCATGCGCAAAGTTTAATTTGATAAAGATTTTTGCAAAAACCTATGACATCACACAAGGATCGATTAACCTTAAGGCAATGTGCTTATATTATGCAATATCACCGTACATTACATACTTGGCTTACCGGTTATCCACGGCAAACTAACAGCTCAACTTTATGAAAAACTAGATGATTTCAGCTTTTCCATCGCCAACTTCCCATATTTATGTTGCAATATTCCATTATCACCTGTATATAGTGTTTATATCTTTCAACTGATTCGATACGCAAGAGTTTGTTCTGCTTATGATAAGTTTTTAAATCAAGGCAGGCTTCTGGCAAACAAGTTGATGTTACAGGAGTTTCAACAGCTTCGTTTAATTAAGGTCAGCTTTCGGAAATTCTATGGTCGTTATAATGATCTAGTTTGCCCATATAACCTATTATTAGGTCAAATGCTTGTTTGATGTATGTCATACCGATTGTTAGGTTGTTCTTGGCACACTGATTTTGATTAAGGATAACTCCGTTTACCTGATCAAGACATAGGGCTTACGGCGGGTGTAACCGGCCGACAAGGGATGCTTACTCCTCCTAAGCACCTGATCCCACTTCTAGTATGCCCAAGGGTCCGTGTTTCCCGTGTTATTTATTTTGTATTCCTTGTGAAAGTTACGAGATAGATCACTGTTCGTTATCTTACCCTATAATGAAAGAAATCTGTGAATCCAAGAGAACTTTTAGTAAATTCAAAATCACCAGACGTTTCCTAAATTAACAGCATCGAAACGTATGAAATTTCAACTTTTTTTTTTACTGTTTGAGAATTACACTTCTTGCATCAATAGCACTAAAGAAGATACTATTTAAGTGTTTTACACATAAACATTATATAGTAAGTTTGGCCCCGCCCTGGGGTCAGAACCCCTACCCGGGGGATCATGAAATTTACAATTGTAGTAGAGGCCTTCCTGCTTTACATCACCATGCATTTAGTTTTTCTTAAATATGTGCGGCTCTAGAGAAGATTTTTGGAAATTGGTCAATTTTGGCCCCGCCCCTACGGCCCTAGAGGTGCAGCAATCCTAAAATTTACAATTTATGTCCTCTTTGTTCCAAAGATGCTTCATACCAAACTTAAAATTTCCATTGTTCACATATTTAATAAGTAACCATTTTGGCCACACCCTGATACCACAACCCCTATCCCTGGGATCATCAAATTTACAATTTTGGTAAAGGACTACCTGCTCGTTCTTCTAAATATCCATTTAGTTTTAATTTAGTATCAATACTGCTAAAGATGTCATTTAAGTGTTTTACACGGAAATGACCTTAAAAACGGATGTCCCGTGTCACAGTAGGTGTGACACGCTAAAGAACCCTCACCGCTCAATGGCCTTAAGCGCCGAGCATAGGCCTTTTGAAGCCCTTCATCGGTCTTGGTGACGTCTCCATATGAGTGAACAATTCTCGAGAGAGACGTTAAGCAAGATGCAATCAATCAATCACATAAACACTATAAAGTGAGTTTGGCTCGCTCTGGGGTCAGAACCCCTACCCCGGGGATCATGAGATTTACAAAATTTAAAATTTATCAATTTTGGGCAGTTTTTGCCCCACCCCTAGGGCCCCAGGTTCCTGAAATTTACAATTTGTTTCCCCCTTGTCCCAGATGCTTCATAATGAATTTGAAAAGAAAGTTATGAAGAAGTTAAAAATGTTCAATTGTTAACGCACGATGGCGGTCGACAACCAATTGCTATAGGTCATCTAAGTAAACTCAAGTGACCTAATACTGATTTGAAGAACTCATTTAAGTTTGCTGATACTGTATAAAATCTAAATGCATACTTAGGAATAACAGAAAAGGATGTACAAAAGCTGGTGAATTTCACAACCCAGGGTTTTTACTCTAAGATAGGTCTATATTAGTCATATCTTTTAATGTTAATACACATACATGTATTATATCATGTAAAGCCTTTCATCAGTGTATGAACTTTCGAGGGCATTGAAGTCTTAAGAACACATCTTGTTTTATACTGTTGCTGAACATTAGAATTTAGCTTACATATACAGAACAGGAATTGTTTTCTAGATTCCGTAACCTTTGAAAGTAGTGATACTTTTCACTAGTATTCAGGTGACCGATATGGCATGTGGGCCTCTTGCTTATTCCATTATGTCTCCCCTCTTTCTGGGGGAGACATTGTTTTTGTACTATCTTTCCGTCTGTCACAAAATCTTGTGAACGCTTCTCCCCCTATATGGCTTATCAGATAGATTTGAAACTTTGTACAATGCTTCATTGCCATTTGTAAATGTGCATATTGTCGGGACAGGAGGATCCAATTATTTTCCTAAAAGTTATAGTGGATCAAAGAGGGGTGGAGGATGTAAAATAGCTTGTAAACATTTCTTCTATATGGCTCATCCACTAGATTTGAATTTTTGTACAATGCTTCATTGCCATTTCTAGATGTGCATATTCTCTGGACAGGAGGATCCAATAATTTTTCTAAAACTTATAGTGAATCTAAGAGGGGTGGAGGATGTTAAAATAGCTTGTGAACACTTCTCCTATACGGCTTATCCGATAATAGACTTGCAATTTGTACAATACTTCAATGCCATTTGCAGATGTGCACATTGTAGGGACAGGAGGATCGTATTGTTATCCTTAAAGTTATGGTGGATCTAAGAGTGGTGTAGAATGTTAAAATAGCTTGTGAACACTTCTCCTATGTGGCTTATCAGAGTTCATAATGGCTATGTTCCTGCTCATGCTTTCTCCTGCATTTAGTACATTAAGGGGAGGAGGTTTCATTTGGAGCATATCCAATTTGGGGAGCCATTTGTTTTTCATAAAAACAATCTCTAGTTTTCATTGTGACTATTCTTTTTGAGATTCAATTTAACTTCAAACTAAATTCGTTTTGTGCAGTAGTGTCACTTATATTTCTTAAATAAGTAATGATATCGCCTTTAATGGATCCTTTAAAAACGGAAGGATTGTGATCACTCCTACGATCAAAATATTGGAACATGTTGGTTGGTTTAATTTGTTTTAAAATCAAGGATTTGATCATTTACATGTATGTTGAATGGTGGTTTTCCTTTTTATTTCGTCGTATTCAAGAAATGCATATTTTGCCTGGAAATTACGTATGTGAATTTCAGTAAGGAGTAATGAGCATTGGCTTCAGTAAAATAGAATACGGATCTCATTTTCATGAAAAATTATAAATCCATCGTCGTGATAGTGACCATGATAGGTAAATGTTTGCTTTTCATGGTTTGTTGAAAATTTCGTGAGCTAATGTCGCATACAGAGGGAGAACACTTAAGAGACCATATTACATCCAATGATAAGTTTGAATTCAAATATATAATTATCTAGAATTCTAAGTTAATAGCTCAGGTCTGCAGTGGATGGGATTATACTTTTATCAAATTCTCTGCAGGCTGCTTCAGCGGCAGTAATTGGCTTCTCGAATTCCATGTTTGTGTAACTCAGAACTGATCAACAGGCAACCGGTCTGTGGTCGCAACGTTCAATACGAAATATGAACTGCCCCTAATAATGGCGCTCAAAGTATGCACGATAAGTATTAGAATAGTCAATAGCTAGACTTTTTTCTGTTGGTGCATTTATTTGAGATATAATACGTCTTCTTTGTGGAATGAGATATATTTTTTCAGCATCACCTATTTTTTGATAGAATTGGTATCAAGTTTGTGTATTTTTGGGAAGAAAGCGATATCTTCAATTTCAAGTCCAATAATTTCCGTCGACTCTCCCCTGTCTCAGCATTCCTTATTGTTTGTTTTGCTTTTTGGCGGCAAACGTAGGTATACTGTCCAATGTTGTGTTTACCCGGATTTGTCGGGGGTGAACATTGCTGATAATTACTTTCCCGTCTAGGAACGCTACTATTATTTTCAGAGTAACAGTTATTTGTTTTTCAGTTAAGTAGAACATATACTGCTATGGAAGGAGGGGTGTAAGAAATCACAGAACTATCGAGCAGCATCCGTGCTCCGTATTTAACTACATTGGTCGGTTTCAGTTTCGAATATTTTCTTTGTAGGACTGATTTCATCCAAGCAATGTTTGACGAGTATGACAGCGGAATCCCACCGAACTTTGAAAGCAGTGAGTATAGTAGAATGCTCTCTACAAGTGGACTCTTACACCAATGTACATGTTTGATGAATGCGTCTCACAGATTAGATAACCCTGATCTACAGTGTTTGGCATATTGTTTACGCCCCATTTGAGACCTGGTCAAGACAGCGGGTGAGACCGATTAACAGGAGATGCTTATTCCTTCTAAACACTTCACCTCTGGTGTTTATAGAAGCCGTATTTGCCCTAATCTCGATTTTGTATTTTAAAAGATTTATGACATCGATTGCAGTTCATTATCTCCACCCTTCACCAGCTCTGAGTGAAATGCCACAAGTTGTGACCTATGCATGATGCTAGGAGTCCTAACAACAACGGTTCGTTATTGTACTAACGCCTACTAATTCGGAACCTCCATTTTTAAGGTCGTCCGAACACCTGTGACTGCCGTGTGCATGGCGAAAGAACATAATCTTCTTGTATTAAACATCTTCGGTTTGATAGGATCAAGAATCGAACCCAAGCCTTCCTGTTGCGAGCTGAATGTCCTAACTGGTAGTAGTAATTTTAATGCGTATCCCTGTAAAGCATCTCTGAATAAGGGATTACAACTCCACGTCAATGTAATGCATCTGTTTATGATCGCACTCCAATGTAATTCATCTCTAGGTAAGGAAATACCATCCCACGTCAGTGAAATAACTGTAGACACATTTTGGAATTTATCAGTAAGATCTTGAAAGATATAAACAGGGAATAGACCAACTCCCTTTGACAAAAGTTTCTGATAAACCACTCCTCCCACAACCTCATGAAAAAGTGGAACCCCCCCCCCCCCCACCCCCCGAGATACTGCTATATATCGATCGATCGATCATTTCAAAGTTTACGTCATTAGACGTAGAGTTAGTTCATTTACATTGACTACATCAAAGGAGTCTAAAACATGGCACATGTAATATATAAACGACTCAAACTTCAAGAGAATACGATAGATCAAGGGTTGCATAATGAGTAGCAGAATCCTATGGCTAACAAGGACTTGAAAACACACTTTTAATGATTACGAATTGGTGCATATTTTGCAGGATTTGTAAAGTGGAGGCGAGATACAGGAAAAACAAGGATGCAAATAAAAATGGTACTAATTCGAAAAAGTAAACAATGATCTGCCCTCATCTTTAGAATCGACAATATGCGTGGGTCCTTTATTTTATCGATCTAATATTTCGATAGCTTACATGTAATTGTATTTATTGAAACATGAATAGGTTGTCTCTAGAGCACAATAAGTGATTTTGAAAAATAAATACTATCCTGAATGATAGATGTTGAAATTACGAATTTGCTATTGCAATGACGTTTCAGAAGAAAGATTTGCAATAACGCTTCAGAAGAAAGACTACTGGAAATGCCAATATTTGTCACAGTCCGATTACCCCGTCGATCAATGCATCGTTTATTTCAGTTTTGATTTAATCCGAAATACGTGCAATACCCTAAAGAGGCAAATTTTTGAGGACAGAAAACGTTACAGCACAAAAGATGAAGGTGTAGGGATTATACCAAATAAAGGTCTTGCATGTACAATGTATCTGTCTTACGACAATTGATGTGACATGTTCCGATATTTGAAATATACGAATACTTAAATTCATGATTATATATTTACATTCACTGAATTTTTTCTCTTATATTTCTTCGAAATTGATATTGCTTTCATCATAGACAATGAACATGTTTGTTGCAAACTAATGCAATCCGGTTCATTACCGAATACGGAGCATCGTCGAGGTCTCAGTTTGCACTGGCTGTTCCGTACATGTATAAAGCCATTGAAATTGTCAACGATATATTCCAGTACTGAAAGCTAGCTTATATATTTTTTTAAAATATGATTTTATTCCTGCAATGCTTGCTACCTTCATCACCCGATAAAACAACAAAGAAAGCATTTTATTGTTTGAATGTATTATGAAAAAGGTACTGATAACGACAGGGATTAGTTTCATAAATCATATAAATACAAAATCGAGATCGGAGCAAACACGGAAATACAAAAGGGGAGATAAGATGGCTAGGAGGATCCTCTGTTGACCGGTCACACCCGCTATAGGTTTTTCAATTCTAGTTACTATGTGTTAACTGAATTTTATTGTACAGATCTGTCGTCGTGGTTGTTTGTTTGGTTTGTTGGGGTTTTTTTTGTCATTGAAAACGCCACTCCGTGTAAGAATTGTGCAGAGAGTGATTTATTGATAAAAACAAGCTACAAAAGATTTTTCTTGTTTCCAAAGAAGGAAGTGTCACAAATGCATTCGTGCTTTGTAGTTTGAGACATACGTTTGCATTATATAAAGGAAATGTAACTATTTGCTAATAATAAACATACAGTGTGCGTAGATAACAGAAGAAAAGTCCTGTCAATTATCTTTTATGTCCCTGTGGTGTATAAAAACTATTATGATGTAATTGTGATCGCAGTAGTATGGAATATTATTGTTTTATGTGATAAATCACTATTGTCCAGTACTATATGAAGAATATTTAGGTAGACTTCCATTTAAATACTCGATTTACTTTAAATTTTGCTATTTCAAAAATTCTCAGCGAATTGTTTTATACTATGTAATAGGTGTCATTTAGACCAATACTGTACATATTCTTCATCTTCATTATAACTGACATGAAATAAATATTTCCATTGTGGAAACGCGAAAAGGAGAGATATTAATTTCAACATGTTCGTCTGTCTATCTGTAATATCTTTTTAATGCAAAAAAAAAAACACACCAAAAAAACCAACCCTTTATTAGATTGAGGTTTTATTCTCGATGATATTTTTGTTCAAAGTCCAATCACGTATATTTACATATTAATCTTCCTGTTTTAGATCAATCAACCAAAGTGAACGTCGGCGTATATGTAAACAGCATCGATTCTATCAACGAACAGTCAATGGTAAGTTACAGTGATCATAACAGTGTTTATTGTCATCAGAGCTTCTCCCACGTGTACCGCACACGATACCGTGATGATACATGCTAAATGCTTTATATCAGGTACTGTTCTAGAAGTAATGCAAATCACCATGCACATTTACGTGAACGTGATATAAATAACTTCTAAAAATACATGTATGTAAGACTTATACGGTACCAATTTTGATGCACCAGATGCGCATTTCAACAAATAATGTCTCTTCAGTGATGCTCAACCGAAATGTTTGAAATCCGAAATAACTATGTATATAATACTAAATTAGGTAGTCTTTATATGCCAATAATCCACTGAAACCACGAAGTACAACCATTTTATTTTATGTCATTATTTGGTCATCATACATGTATGTGCATCCCCCCTTGGTACAGTATTTAATATCTCTTTCTTCGGGAGTTTGGACAACGTATGCACATGCACCTTTTCAACGCATTCGTATTAAATAATTATAGAAACATCACTTGCAGCAAGGTCTGCCAACCAAAGTTTTACTATTACACGTGAGCTATAGTTGCATGTTCATGATCACACGAGATCTTATATGCGATATATCGCGTATCCATTTGCCACTAGGGAGCGCACTAATCTTGGGTGTTATACGTTCACGTCTAATACAAGTTTGAGTTGTCAGTCACGCAGTTGAGTTTTTCAATGGCGTTGCTTGAAGAATCCGAGGATTTGGTGTTGTTGCATACAAATTGGCGCGCCGATTCTTGCTTCATTCTGTAAGGTGTGTCTGACGGAGACGAACCTGTTCACAGACATCGACGATTTCGTATTAAGCAAAGCATTACACGTCGTGAGTGATATTTGTCCAGATTTTGACCTCGGGAATTTTGTTATCGACCTGAGGTGTGTTTAATTAGATCGCGAAAAACTGAAAGTCATTACGAGTTCTCAGAGAAATTTTTCACACCGACAAGTTGTATCTTTGACTTTCTCTTCTAATGAAAACTAACGAAAACCAAGCGTTTTCACACTAAATCCTTAAAAGACGGAAAAAAACTCTGACAGAACTGAATTGTTTATAGTAAGGCGTCTCACGGCTCGTACTGCAGATTATTTGTCATTCATAGTCTGCCGTTGATAAATTCTGATGCCGCTGCAATATCATTCATTCTAATCAAATTTCCTATAGAATTTCCTTTAATGGTCATCTGGATGACTATTGAAAATTTTCAATTTCTTCTTGATAACTACTCTTTCAATATTGTTTAAATGCTACAAAACAGCTATGGGGCAGGCCACATAAATTTTAAAAGTCATGATTTCGGCATCCCCGGTGCCTTTGGGGCAGGACAAAAACTGCCAAAGATTGACCAATTTTCAAATATCTTCTTCTGTACAACCGCACATCTGTACTACAAATTAATCGCATAGTTATGTAGAGCAGGAAGGTTTCCACCAACAGTGTTAATTTTTATGATTTCCGGGGCCAATCTTGGTGTGAAGTGATTGTGTAAAACATTTAAAGGATATCTTTATTCCTATCAACACAAAATTGAAATCAAATGGATATTTCGACAGGGGATGCTTACTCCTTCTAGGCACCTGATCTCTATTTTGTATTGCTTATAGGAGTTATGAGATTGATCACTGTTCGTTATCTTCGCTTTTCATACGGAACAGGTAACTCCAAAATTGAAAATTTCATGATCCCTGAGGTAAGAGTTAAGGTTCCAGGAGGTGGCCAATATTATTATAGTGATTATTGTCTTCATCATTTGAAATATTTTCACTTATATTGGAAGTATTGAAAATGCTTCACCAGGATCCATAATAATTCGTTAAAATAAAAATAAATATCTTTTATGAATAAGTGGATTTAAAGTATTTTTGGCCGGGTGTTGCACAGCGTGCATCTGGCTTATAGTATGGTGAACGACGGGCGGGCGTCCCTGTAAGAGGGTAGCTACTTTGTGTAATGAACTCCTCTCACACCCCTAACTTGACATTCTTTAAACTTTGAATAGTGTTTATGGACACGTTGAAGATAAGCATGATTGTGTCTTTTTAAACGTGATCAGGCATTTATCGAAAAATTTACATGTTGCTGAACTGTGTCCGGCTTATAGTATGGCGAATGGCGGGCGGGCGTCCTTGTAATAGGGTACCTACACTGTGTAATCAACTCCTCTCACACCTCCAACTTTTTACAGTTGTGATGGATTCATTGAAGAAGTGCATGTGTCTTTTTTGGAAGTGATCGGACATTCTTCTACAAATTTACATGTAGTGGAACTTTGTCATTTTTAAAGGATGTCTTGAATAGACGGTGCCTATTTTATGTAATCAACTCCTCTCATACCTCAAACTTGACATTCCTCAAACCTTTTACAGTTGTTATGGAAATTCTTTTGAAAAAATTACATGTAGTTGAACTATGTCATTTTAAGCATGGTACCTACGTTGTATAACCAACTCCTCTCACAACTTTTACTTAACATTTTTCAGACTTTGTACATAATGGTTGTTATCAGAACATTGAAGATATACATGTGATATTTTAAAATCGCTTCCGCTTCTTTTCTTTTGGTCCCGTGTGGATCCGGGTTAGAATAGGTCCTCAGTACCCTTTGCTTGTGGTAAGAGGCGATTAAATGGGGTGGTCCTTTGGATGAGACCGCAAAACCCTAGGTCCCGTGTCACAGCAGGTGTGGCACGATAAAGATCCCTCCCTGCTCAAAGGCCATAAGCCCCGAGCATATGCCTAAATTTGCAGCCCTTCACTGGCAATGGTGACGCCTCCATATGAGTGTAATATTATCTAGAAGGACGTTATACAATATTCAATCAATTCAATCTTTTCTTTTGTTGTTGACAAATTCTACATTCAATATGTCATTTTTCCAGTATATTTTGTACTGCTGTCCCAATGATAGATGCAATTCGGGCATTTCTGTTCTTGAGTCGATTTTTACACAAGATATAGTTTGTATT